>NW_027278264.1:0-301469 GCF_030028105.1 Mobula birostris
TTCCCATCTTCCAGGGATAATCTAACTCCTCTCTACAAATTATCCATATAACGGATAGAAAACGCTCTTAGCGTTTATGTTGTAAGTTTATTGTTTGATTCTCATGATAAGAAGACAACATGAATAATAAAATTTAATACTGTAAACGACCTTTCTGAAGCAAATTTTACAGGCACATATTAGTCCTACCGAAGATAATGTCAAAGATGAAAACTAGGCATCTTCATAACAATAAATGACGCATGACTGCCGCCTTCCAGAATAGTTGGAGTAACACATGCCAATGGGAAATGTGTCCCGATGTGTTGTCAAATTATAGACAAGTTGGGCCGAAGCAAAATCATATCTCATCCGCACAGTGGGCTTCGTCGTTTGCTGAAACTAGAAAGCTTCAACCGCAGAGAGAACAAGTACTAAATCTCAAACACAAAATAATCTGCAGATGCTGGGGTCAAAGCAACACTCACAACACGCTGGAGGAACTCAGCAGGTCGGGCAGCATCCGTGGAAACGATGAGACCTGACGAAGGGTTCCGGCCCGAAACGTCGACTCATCGTTTCCACAGATGTTGGCCGACCTGCTGAGTTCCTCCAGCGTGTTGTGAGAAGTACTAAATCTCCCAGCAATATGCTGGTATAGTCGGCAAACCGGAACTTTATAGAAAGGAAAAACTCCGAAAAAGCGAGAAAGAGAATGGGTGCCGGGATTGACAATGACGGCCAGATCTCTCCGAAGTTTTAGATACTGGACACTTCGACAATGGACCTGTGTGTTTTTAATGCCGGATATTAGAGTGATATAATGTGCAAGGCAAAATAAATTTTACAGAAGGGAAATAACCAAACTCTCCAATCTATAGCAGAAATAAAGGAAAAGCAGAACTGTTGGAAATATCAACACTTTCAGGAGTTCAATTCATTAATATGCTTACAGAGCAGGTAAGGATTCATTTTCGAAATTGGAAAGTTATTTGACCCTTTCATCTGAGCGGTGCAGACTTCTAAACCATTTCAAAAATAAAATAGCCGGGGAGAGCAGAAGAACTTTCAACTGCTCTCTGAATTTTGTCTGAGTCACTCCGTAAATAAATGTATTCGTGCAGCTGCTGAAATTCTGAATCACAGAACCCCAAAACTGTGCCTGAGAAAGCCGAATGGACATTTCCAGGTCTGTGTAGAGGCATCGCATGAGAATGAAGACCAGAGTGCTTGTCGCCCAACAGAGAAGGAAACTCGCCGACAGGCTGAAGAGCAGACTGATGGATTGTCTCCGACTCTCCATCTCCGGATCTCACTGTTTCCCGCAATTTCCCCGTCCCTTGAGTCCCCTGCGGACTCTGCTCGCCGCCAGTATCTGTCTGACGGTCAGAGCATTGCGGGTCAAAATGAGGAAGAATGGAAGTAGCGGATTCAACAGACGGTCCACCCAATAAAACCCCTCAAACGATGGCAAGAAAGGAAGTACTGGTCTGTTGAAACAGACCCAGTTACCCCTCACGTCCAACGTTGCTTTTTCCATGTCGAGGAAATAAAATGGAATATTTTTTTAAAACAGATCCCTATAGATACTACGGTAATCACCAAATTCGCAATTTTGGTGATGCAGTACTTTGTTTTAAATTTAGCGGAGCAAAAGGCCACAAAGCGATCGAGAGTGAAAGCGACCGTAAACCAGACGGAGCATTCAACGGCCACGTAATACAGGACATAGTGGGCAAGGCAGTACGGAGCGCTGTCCCGGGCTGTGTAAAGTCTGTATTCTTGAACAATCTGGTAGGACAAGACTTCAATAATCACCACCATTAGATCGGCCGCAGCCATCGCCACCAGGTTGCGCGTGACGCATTTGGAGAGACCGCAGTTTCCTCGGCATTTTCCTTATTGCCATAATCCATCATTCATCTCTAATGCACTGTTACGGAGGAAAAACAAGTATACCCGTGTTGAAAAGTAGCAGGGTTGCAGAAGAACTCGTCGATGACCTTGAAGGCAGACTGCCAGACACACCACAGGATGACGGGACCAGCGTTGAGGAACAGTGGACGGCCTTCAGAGACGCTGTCTACACCACCGCCTTCGAACACCTCGGACCAGCAACCCGAAGAAAGCAAAGTAAGTCTCCATTAATTCCCACGTGGCTGACCAAATGCAAAGATTACTCGCATTGGCAGTCTTAAGACACAAAATGATTCCCAGAGACACAGGACCTACTTTTTACGATCGCAAGTGACCGTCAGAGTGTTATATTCGGGTTACCTTACTTCATAATTTCCATTTGCGCTCACCCTGCCACCACCACCCCCCCCGCCCCCATCTATCCCTCTTGCTGACAACTGCCACTACCTGTCACTTTTCCAGCTGGTTTTCACTGCTTTCCATGCGTGTTTTTTTTTCTGTTGGGAACTTCAATACATGGACCGTGTGCAATCAATTTCAGATCATCATGTAATCTGCTCACGGGTACTGTAGCCGAGAGGTTTCTGTCTCCAGTCTTTAAAGTGAAGGGGCTTCGAATCACAACACAGCCACGGCTCGAATGTCCCCCTGTGCTTTTTCGAGAAGCTGTCGTTGGGCGGATGGTCGCAACCGACATTCACCATCCTGCAGTTGTAACAGAAATCTCTCATACCCCTGATGATCCCGTACATCGATTCTCCTTCCACCCCAGCGCAGTAAAACAGTGGCTAAGATTGTGTCACTAAATTGAATGTAGATTGTTTTTTACAAGTGGAGTCCTCATGTTGTAATTAATTTTGGAAAGAGCTGACCATCCACTCTCCAAACAGACTGGCCGGAGCTCTCATCATTGAAGCCAATCTGTTCTTTACATA
This sequence comes from Mobula birostris, assembly GCF_030028105.1. NCBI lineage: Eukaryota > Metazoa > Chordata > Chondrichthyes > Myliobatiformes > Myliobatidae > Mobula > Mobula birostris. Next base: position 2,832 of record NW_027278264.1, read on the forward strand.
GGTTAACCCAGCGTAAAAGAACAGGTCGAGGAGAGAATCTCTCTGCCCACCAAAGTCCGTCCCTCATTGAAACATGCGATAGAAACACCATTACAGTTTCTCCACGTTGCTAAAATTACCTCTGCATTGAACGGAGTCATGTTCACGTCTCACTCACGTAATAAATATGCGCACTGATCTGCCAGCGTAAATTAAAACAATATACTGTCCATAATCCCGATAAAACCCCGCATGGATTTGTTCCTGCTGTACATGACATTAAATCAAAGGTGGAGTCCCGGCCGATATGCAAGCTATCAGTTACCCAGTGAAACCGCGCGACATGCGATGTACCCAGCATACGCGCCGCGCCGCAAATGCTTGGAGGACAGTATCAAACTCCACCTTCCAGCACCCTGACATGGGGTTAAACTGGAGGAATTATCCATGTCATTGCGGCTGTCGTTACAATACAAGGTGAGCGCACGGAATGAAAACTGAAAGGTCCGGAAATGGGCAATTCCTTGGTTACTTTTCACACTAAACTATTGAAACCTGCAGTTGAGACGATTCCATTCTGGAACAGAATTATAAATCAGTTCTTCCATGTCCAGTGTAATCCGATTTCTGACTTGCTTTACCAAGCTGCTGTTAAAGAATGGAGCCCTCCACCAAATCTACTGACATGCCGATTATCAGATCCTTCAGGCTCTCTGTGACCTGCGACCTCTGATGTGACCGACTCAACACTGCTGTAAAATGCTCACATTCCCGCTCTCCTGTCACACGGGGCTCGCTTCCTGATGGTTATTGTGATTAATATAATTTTCCATCCAAAAGAGGTTGTTTAATTATCCGCAGATGACTGGGTCTGGTTCAAATACGACGGAACAGTTTGGAAAATGAAGATTAAGATGGTATTAATGAAACATTAGTGTGATTGTGTGTTTAATAATAGCTCGCTTGTGCACTAGGCGGGGCTAAAGACATTGGTTTTGACTCTACAGATGCTATTTCCTCTTGTTTTCACTATTTCCGTTGTCTATGAATTATTTCCTTCAATTAACGTTCTGGCGAGAGTGACGAGAACGGAAGATTGGCGAAGACTGGCGAAAAACTAATCTATAGCGAGAAATGTCAAAATTACAGTTGAATTATCCTTGAGAGGCGGGGAGCCACCATGTGGTGACTGAAGGACACTGCAGCGGCCGATACGTTTTTTGTTGCAACACACATAAAAGTTGTTGGTGAACGCAGCAGGCCAGGCAGCATCTCTAGGAAGAGGTACGGTCGGGTGTTGTTGGATGTTGCGCCCTGACCAAAATATCACAGCAAATTCGTCGTGAATTTAATAAATATGCCCTATAAAGTTGGCCCTTGTTCCTGAAGTGGGAACGAAGAGTGGGCAAAATTTCGTTTTCTATTGCTTGCGGGCAGAAAAAAATTGTCCTTAAGAGCAGGATGAATAAATAGAGAGTCGGAGGTGCAGGATGTCTGGTCAGTGCTCAATAGCGTAGAACATTGAGCTCCTGGCAGCGTTTCTGTGGTGTAGTGGTTATCACGTTCGCTTTACACGCGAAAGGTCTCCAGTTCAATCCTGGACAGAAACACTCTTTAGGCTCCAGGATTTAGGAGGCATGTGATCTCAAAGATCCCGCAAACTTTTACGTTCGTATTTACATTTATTATCATGGGAATACCCCTGCGGGAAATTGAAAAGGAATGGTCAAAAATCTCGTGCATAATCTACAGAGCAAGGGAATTGGGAACCGTTTTGTTTCGAGACAAGATGATGATGCGAGATCGTATATCGGTATAGAGTTATAGTCACTATATTTTAATATGTCGGTCTTGCTGAGTATTGATGCAACATGTAACTACTTACGGAATATCCCACGCGTGCATGCAGATGAGTAATTAACCAGTGATGTTTTTTCTTTCCTTCGTCGTTAACGTCACGAATAAGTTTATATTTCGGTATACACTTTACCCTGTGACTCAACACATAGCTCCCGATGTTCCCTCGGCACCCTGTTACCTCTATTACATTATTAAAACATAAGGGTCAGCTATCCTCATCAAACCGGCCACTGTTAAGTACATTATTCAATGTCTTGATGGCGGACTTACCACTGATGTTCCAATCTGCCCACAGTCGATATAAAATATGTATCACTGAAGTTGCAGAAATGTCAGTCAAAATGTATCCGGAGGTATCAGCAGAATGGAAGGGAGAAAACATAAAACCGTACATCGGAAGTAAAGAGACAGATGGGTGGGGAAATCGCGGTTTAATCGGTGCCGCCCACAGTATTCATGCGCTGTATGGAAATTCCTTCAGTTTGTGTTTTACTTGTAGATTCCTCGCCTGCGTGGCCGCGGTTGATGCATTTCACTTACTCGGTCCGGACGTTGTGCCGCTCTTCTGCTGTCTCCGGAATCGGATGATGAGAACATACTCCGCTCGATCTGTCTTTGATATCAGTTCGGTACACTCGAGTATTAATCGACACCGCGCTGTGTTTAAACGTTTCTGACGCGTGTTCTGCAGGAAGGTTTGAAAATCACCTGCTTCGGGATCTGTGCGCTCAACTCCCAGTTCAGAATTTCCGCATGCACCTCCATCCGCCCTTCATCGTTGCGAAGAGACGGAGGCTGAATGGGGAAACTGATAAACATCGCAACTTATAGTGACACTCACACATTTTCCCCTGTAGGCGCATTTGTACTGATCGTTCAAGGAGCAGCAGACTTTGGAACAGTTCAGGAGAACTGGAAAATTGGAAATGTCTCTCCACTCTTTAAAGGGAGAGAAACAAAAGACAAGAAATTTTATTCCCATTCCCATTCAGCCACACATTTTAATTCCACATCCCATTCCCATTCCGATATGTCTATCGACGCCCTCCTCTACTGTCAAGATGAAGCCACACTCAGGTTGGAGGAACAACACCTTATATTCTGTCCGTGAAGCCTCCAACCTAATGGCATGAACATTGACTTCTCTAACTTCCGCTAATACTCCATCTCCCCCTCTAACCCCATCCGTTATTTATTTTTATACACACATTCTTTCTCTCACTCTCCTTTTTCTCCCTCTGTCCCCCTCACTGTACTCCTTGCCCATCCTCTGTTTCCCCCAATCCCCCTTTTCTTTCTGCCTAGGCCTCCTGTCCCATTATCCTCTCATATCTCTTTTGCCAATCACCTGTCCAGCTCTTGGCTCCATCCCTCCACCTCCTGTCTTCTCCTATGATTTTGGATCTCCCTCTTCCCCTCCCACTTTCAAATCTCTTACTAGCTCTTCCTTCAGTTAGTCCTGACGAAGGGTCTCGGCCTGAAACGTCGACTGCACCTCTTCCTAGAGATGCTGCCTGGCCTGCTGCGTTCACCAGCAACTTTTATCTGTGTTACAGGAAATGTTAGGCCCGTTAGTCTTCTTCTGTGTTTAGGACGATGTTGTCCATTATTAAGGATGAAGTTTCGGGGCACTTCGAGGCACATATTAAAATAGGGCAAAGTCAGCATGGTGTTCCTCAGGGGAAATTTAGCTTGACAAATCTGTTGGAATTCCTCGAGGAAATAACAGACAGGATAAATGGAGAAGGGTCAGTGGATGTTGCTGGCCTAGAAAATCAGAAGGAATGTCACAGGGTGCAACTCTTGAGGTTTCTTAACAAGAGGAGAGCCGATGGTCTTACGGGAGTTATACTAGCATGGATCGAAGATTGGCTGAATGGCCGGAGGCAGCGAGTGGAATTAAGTGGAGCGTTTTTCTTGTCGGCTGCCGGTGACCAGTAGTTGTTTGGACCACTTATTTTCACGTTATATGTCAATAATCTGAATAAGGGGATTGATAGTTTTCTGGCCAGTTTGCAAATGGTATAAATATAGGTTGATGGTTATGTTGTGTGAGTATTAATCAGCAGGACCTTGGCAGAAGGAACTGAACTGATTAGGAGAGAGATGTAAAATTATATTGGGAAGTGTATGGTCATTCACTTAGGCAGAAGCTATAAAGGCGTGGTCTATTTTCTAAACGGCGAGCATGTTCAGAAAACAGATGTGTAGAAGGAAGCGGGAGACCTGGTACAGGATTCCCGAAAGATCAACTTGCAGGTTGGCTCAGTATTAACGAAGGGAAACGCAGTGACAGTTTACATTTCGAGAGAACTGGAAAAGGAAAACAAGGATGTAATGCTGAGTCTTTGTAAGGCATTGGTCAGACCGCAGTTGGAATATATTGAGCAGCGTGTGTTCCTTAACCAAAAGCGGGTGTGCTGGCATTGGAAAGCGCCCAGGAGACATTCGCCAGAATGATCCTGGGAATTACAAGGCGAAATATGCAGAGCGTTTAATGACTTTGGGACTACACTTGCTGTAGTTTCGGAGAATGACGCGGGTATCCCGTTGAAACTTATCGAATAATGAAAGGCCTGGAGATAGTGGACATGGAGAAGATGCTTCTTGTCGTGGAGAAGTCTAAAAATAGAGGGAACTAACCTAGAATATAAGGAAGTCATTTTCGAACTGGGGTAAGGAGAGATTTCTGTAGCCTGATGGTTGTGAATTTGTGGAATTTATTGCTACAGATAGCTGTGGAGGCCACGTCATTCGATATATTAACAGTTTCATGATCAGTAAGGGGGTCACATGTGACGAGGAGAAGGCAGGAGAATAGGGTTGAAAGGGATAGTATATCAGCCATGCTGGAACGGCAAAGCAGACCCGATGGGCGGAATGGCCTAATTCCTCTCCAAATGACCAAATTTGGAGACAAATTCCAATTGTGAACATTATTTTTCATGACTCACAAAGCAAACTATCTGGCAAATATTGGAGACTTGGAAGCTTTAAAGTACAGTAATAGTTGAACAGATGGCCCCTCACATAAAGAGGTCACGACGAGGATGGGATTCGAACCCATGCGTGCAAAGCACAATGGATTAGCAGTCCATCGCCTTAACCTCTCGGCCACCTCGTCTGTTCTTCTGTCTCTTGTGTTACAAAATTCTGAATTTCTTCACAGCACTTAGAAACTCCTCTTATGTTCGAAATATTTGTTTTCAGATACCATTTATATTTACTTTGCCTGTGATGCTTACCAGAATTTCTGGATATTGGGAAGAAAGACTTAGTGAGATAGGTGCTAACCATAGGGAAAAACAGAACTAGCTATTATTGGCATTTCAGACACCACCGCCGTGCTATGCCAAATTGATCGGTTCCGTGCGCTGTAGCTCTAAGAAATAGTGTGTTTTGGGTAGTGCAGTGAGATAAAATTATATCGAATTTAGTAAACGTCTAGTAACTTGTTTATCAAATTGTTTGATTTCAAGAAACACATATTATCGTAAATTATCATCTGGCTCCAAAACAACGGCGTTTCGTGTATTGGCAATTATGAGAACCCGATAGCTATTAAATTACAGAAACGCTGAAGAGCACTTCCGTCTGCGGCAGCAGATCTGAATATCCCAACCTTAACCGACACAATGCGTGGCTGCTCGGTTCTGGTATATGCATATGATATATAAAAAGAAATCACGCCCGATGATGTTTTGAATGAACTGGACCATTTTGCTGATTCCACTCCCAGAACTTAGGGCCGCCTGAAAAGTCAGAGGCGCGTGCCTTTAAGGATGGCTTTTTATGTAAGAGAAACAGAGACACAGAATATTAAATCCTTGTAAATGAAAGTCGCAAAATGTAGTGATATTAACAACATTGGCCGAACGTTCATCTGGACGTGTGTAGCAGCATTGGGCCGGTACCGAATTTAAACGAGAGCCGATGGTGTTACGGCCTGGGGGAAGTATCTGAAGGTGAGATCCTCTTAGTGGAAGCTCCAAAATACCACGAGGGAGGGGAGTTGACCGCTGAAGACACCTCGGTGAGAGAAAGGTCGCGGCGACTGGCCCCTGCAGCCGTGAAGGACGTGTGTGTGGATTATAGGACTCTGACAAGGCGCACTGTCATTGACCTGAATACGGGTCTGACGGCCGAAGACGCGATGGTCTGTCTGAATGGTGCGATGTGGTTTAATGTGCTGGATCTGAGGAGTGGATGTTGCCAGATCCCGATGAGTGAGGCCAATGAGGAGAAGACGGCAGTTATAGGTCCCCTAGGATTCTTCCAGTCCGAAAAGATGCCACAGGGCATATCCGGAGCCCTTGCAACCTTCCCGCGGGGGACGGGGGATGTGGACTTGTTTGGAGTTTTGGTGTATTTGGATGATCTCCTAGCATTGAGATTCACCTTGGAAGACTATGAATTGAGGCGAGTGAGGAATCCCGGGCGACTAGGGATAAACTAAGTAAAACTTTCTTTGGACGAGTGCCAGCTCTGGAGAAGGACGCAGATCCTGAGTGTTTGGCTGAGAGAGGAGATTTGTACCGCTGAACTGAACGCTCAGAAATGCAGGATGGAGACTGAGTGCTGCAATTTTGGGACAACCATTGAAGGATTGGAGTCCACGCTCATCAAAGTGGAGACGGGGAAACGGTATTCCGAGCCGAAGCTGCGGTCATTACTGATGAATTAATCCAAAGAGACGCTGCAATGACCAACCTTCGAAAGGATCAGCAGAAGCTCAAGAAATCGACCCAGCACAGATTGGAAGAAGCTGGTGGTGTAATTGCGTCCCAGATAGAGATGGACACGGAGCGTGTGTCAGAACTGCTGCGACTGCGGGTGGAGGTCGAGGAGTCAAAGAGTCAGAGGGCATCTCGATTGCCGGAGGTTGAAGAGGCCGCAGAGGCAGCCCAGGCTAAGTGCTTCCGTTTGGAGAGCATCAAACAGCATTTACCAATCGAGGAAATGGGGAGGAATATGGATTCGAAGGATGGTGTGCTGGTTGTGTGGTACATACTAGGTGAGAGTAAGCGTTCGACACGGACTAGAATGGTCGAGATGGACTGGTTCCGTGCTGTAATTGTTATATGGTTAAATGGTTATAGAAGGAGGTGGGACCATGAGGGAGGTGGTAGGCAGCAGGGGGAGGGGGCAGAGTAAAACTGGGATAGGGGAAAGGCGGGGGCGGGAATTTCCGGAAGTTGGGGAATTCAATATTCATACCAAGGGGCTGGAGACCACCCAGACGGTATATGAGGTGTTGCTCCTCCAACCTGAGTTTAACCTCATCATGGCAGTAGAGGAGGCCATGTATGGACATATCTGAATGGGAATGTGAAGCAGAGTTGAAGTGGGTGGCAACCAGGGGATCCTGTCTATTGTGCTCGACGAAGCAGTCCCCCAATCTGCCTCGGGTTTCACCGATGTAGAGGAGGCCGCACCGGAAGCACTGGATGTAATAGATGACCTCTCATGGTATTTTTTAATTCAAATCAGCCCTGTGTTAAATGTTTAACTATCACAGTGACTGAAGGCAGCTGCAGGTTCATGAGGAACTGTTACTGTCAGATTCTGCAGTTTTTGCGGCTGCTCATCGCACCCAGGACTGAACCCTGGTCACTGAGTATTGGAGGAGTCTGTTCTGCTGATGTTAGCCTTAAACTAGACTGATGTTTAATATTGTGGATCTGTGAAAGATAAATCCGTTCGGTATCAAATCCCGTGTCTCAGGTACTTACTGTATCTACCACACTCACAATGTACACTAGAGAGGTCACTCGGCCCATCTGGTCCCTGCCCAGGTTTCTGTTCCATATCAGTATTTGAAAATCTATCCCTGCCGTTCCCCTCTCACTCTCCCTGTGATGACAGGTTGCAACTAGTCACCACTCCGTGGGATAGGAGATTTTCTTTGAATTTCATGGAATCATAGAAATCTACAGCACATTACAGACCCGTTGGCCCACAATGTTTTGTCGACCATGTAACTTACTCTAGAAACTGTCTAGAATTACCCTACTGCATAACCCTCTATTTTCCTAACCTCCATGTATCTATTTAAGAATCTCTTAAAAGACCCTATTGTATCCTCCTCTACCACCATCGCTGGCTGTGCTTTCCACACACACACCACTCTTTGTGTAAAAACTTAGCTCTGACATCTCCTCTGTACCTACTTCCAAGCAGCTTAAACCTATGCCCCCTCGTGTTAGCCATTTCAGCCCTGGGAAAAGCCTCTGGCTATCCACACGACCAATGCCTCTCATCATCCTATACACCTGCATGAATTTCCTGCATGATTGTCTCCAGGCTGAATAAGACGATGAACTCACTGTGGTTTTGATGTTCTTTGGAGCTCTGAACTAAGGTGGTTAAACTCCTCCTTCCCCGCTCTTTTCAACGTTTTCTATCATTTTCACTCATTTCAAAGGACTGTGCCATAGACAGCTGGGTTGTTGCAATGCACTTCTAAAGTCTGACAGCAGACTAGCGAGTGAATCTTCGATGGAGCAGAGGCAGAAATCAAAGAGTTGCCAGCCTGAGTCAGGGCTTTGGGGCTCCAGAAAGAGATGGGGTCTAGAGTTTATGAGGAGGAGGAGGAAGAAGAGGAATCAGACCAGCAGGATGTGGCTACAGAAACATTTGGAAGCTGATTGATTTTTAAAAAGGTGGTTAATGTCTGCAAAATACTGGAGAAAATCAACAGATGAGGCCGCAAATGTGGAGAGGAATAAATAGATAACGATTAGGCCGAGCCCCTTCGGCATGGCTAGACTGTGTACTCCTCTGCTTAGTTGCTGCCCGAACTGCAGAGTTCATCCAGAATAGTGTGTGTGTGTGTGTGTGTGTGTGTGTGTCTACATTTCCAGCAACAGCAGAATCTCTTGTGTTTTATATCTGCATTTTGTAAGAGGATTGTACCTTGGCTCCTGACACGCGAAATGCCTGTTGATATTGAGTATATTATTTATGGAAGCTGCTTTCTGCGTGAAAACAGCTGCTGAGTTTTCTACACACAAAACACAGTGAGGCATGGACATGGAACCGGTGCCTGCAGAAACCTAAAGTCACCGTGATCACCCAGAAAGCGGTGCCTTAAAAATAACGCCCGCGCTGCAGCACCGATTAAATGCGCAGGCGTCAGGGTTGTTGACGTTCCCGAATATCACGCATGCGCGCAGTACACAAAAGGCCGCGGAACGATCAGCTACAGGTAAGAGCATATTCCGGGCGGGGGGTTTCGACTCTGACTGAGGGGCAATTGCTCCTGCCATCGTGGCCCGCAATCCCGGGGCAGTCCTGTTCTCTTCCCTCTCTCTCTCTCTCTCAGCCCCACCATCCGTACACGGGCCCCGGGGATCTTCCGGCTGATGAGGGAGTGGGAACCGATGCATCTTTCAGACAGAGCTGAGCTCCAGCTGTCTAAATACAAGGATTAGGAACTCGGAGAAAGGGAACAAAATCTTTTAGATCAGTAGCTGAGAAAATCTCCTTTGTTCTACCTTCAACCACAAACAAAAGAAACTCTGCAAATGCTGGAAATCCAAGCAACACACATAAAATAGGTAAAATAGAACTATTTTCCATAGATGCTGCCTGGCCTGCTGAGTTCCTCCAGCATTTTGTGTGTGTTGCTTGTTCTACCTCCTCTTGTTCTGGATGTTTCTACCCGTGGGAACATATTTTGACCCATTCTGTCCGGTGACATAATGATATCAAACACCTTTGTCCTGGGCAACATGTAGCTTTCACATAACAAACGTGCCAGACTCCAATGAGACAGACTGCTGCCCTTCCCTTCATATTCATTGGCATTGCCATCAATGAGTTCACCACCATCAGTCACCTGGGGGAGGGTTCAGGAGAGATATTTATGTACAACACAGAAAATGGTATTACCTGTGTGTATTGTGGCAATGCAAAAGTTGCTGGAGAATGTGCAAGTGGGAAGAAGTGAGTGATATTGGGAAATCTGACTTTTTAAAGTATCATTTTACGAGCAAATCAGATATGGACAGTGTGCAAAATTTCTGTTGAGAAGATCCTTCATTACCCGCTACAGGCCCGCTACATAGGTTGTGTGAGAGTGCAGATGAACATGATCAAACCTAGGGGAGATCAAAGTTCTTATTGATTGTGATTTGCTAGCTGTTAAAGTCAATACCTCTCTATATAAAATTCAGTGTGCACATTTTTGTTACTGTTAAAAATTGCACAGCGCAAGATATTTGCACACACTTGTCATTACAAATTTGAGGGGGCATTGGTGGAAAGGTGGGGAGACCTCCAGTGTCCCTGACACCATCACCTACAAGATGTGTATCCAGCTACACTTTAAGGAGTTGGAACTCAAAATAGATGAATTCCGGATCATCTGGGAGTCAGAAGGGATGATAGATATAACATGAAGAGAGGTGAGTTACACCCAAGGTGCAGGACACAGGAAACTGGGTGAGAGTCAGGAAGGGGAATGAGGTTAAATAGCCATCGCAGAGTACTCTTGTGGCCATCCCTCACAACAGCAGATGGACCACTTTAGAAACTTGTTGGGCGGTGGGGGGGGGGGAATTACCTTGCAGAGGAAAGTCAAAGTGGTGATAGGGGGTTAGTTAGTTTGGGAAATAAAACTAGCAGAGGTCTAATATCCTAGTGGTAAGGCTTGCTATTGCTAGTGTGGGGGTGGGAGTGTTGGTTAAAGTAAAGTTGCAGGGGGGTGGGGGGCGGAAGCCAGAATGACAGAACAGATAGTGGAGAGGGTGAATTGAATTGAATTGACTTTATTACATACATCCTTCATATACATGAGGAGTAGAAATCTTTACGTTACATCTCCGTTTCAATGTGCAATGTGTAATTTATAGTAATTTATAACAAATAGTTTGTACATAGGACAGTCTATATAACATAGAAATACAGTTCTATCAGCATGAATTAATCAGTCTGATGGCCTGCTGGAAGAAGCTGTCCCGGAGCCTGTTGATCCTGGCATTTACGCTGTGGTACCGTTTCCCAGATGGTAGCAGCTAGAACAGTTGGTGGCTGTTTCTGTAAATGTCCTGTCAGTGGAAAGTTCACATCTGCAGATTCGCTGTGCTGTCCGCACCACTCTCTGCAGAGTCCTGTCATTAAGGGAAGTACAGTTCCAAACCAGGCAGTGATGCAGCCAATTAGATTGCTCTCAATATTGCCCCTATAGAGTGTTCTTAGGATTTGGTGGCCCATAACAAACTTCTTCAACTGTCTGAGGTGAAAGAGGCGCTGTTGTGCCTTTTCCACCACACAGCCGGTATGTACAGACCACATTAAATCCTCGTTGATGTTTATGCCGAGGAACTCAAAGCTGTTCACCCTCTCAACCCCAGATCCATTGGTGTCAACGGGGGTTAACCTGTCTCCATTCCTCCTGTTGTCCACAATCAGCTCCTTTGTTTTTCTGACATTGAGGGAGAGGTTGTTTCCTGGACACCAGACAGATTTGTTCAGACCTAAGACGAAGTCAGCAATCAGAAGGTTGAGCATGGTGCCATGAATGTGCTGAGCTGTGTATATCACAATGCAAGAAGCATTGTAGGAAAGCCAGATGAGCCCAGGGCATGGAATTATGATATTGTAGGCATCACTGGGAGCTGGTTGCACCCAACAGTCTGAGGGATTCAGAGGAACAAATTTGTAGAGAGTTCACAGACTATACCAAGAAACAAAAGTTGATATTGTAAGTGATTATAACTTCCCATATGTAGCCCCCTGGTAAACCTCAGCTCGCTCAACTCGCTTTCATCTAGGGGAAGCAGCCTTCGGCCCCGCCAAACTGGGTAATCAAGTTTGTGTGGCTGCTGTGGCCAGTTAGAAGATTAGGTTTTGTACCTTTAAATTAATCACGGACATGGACACGTGACCGGGCTCTTCTTGTAGCGTATGGTGCGCTGTCTTCTCCAGCATCTCCGCCTCCACATTCAAGGATCAGTGACATTCCCGCAAAATAACAGACAATACAGCATATGCCATTAAATGATTACAATTTATAGATATTACTGGAACTATGTAATTAATAGAGATAAAATATAAAAGGAAATAAAAGGCGCCAAACTTATCAAAGTTCACTTCGTGCACAACAGTTGGATCTCAAGTAACGGGGTCTCCTTTCCACCATTCAATCCCCTCCGACCACCTCGACCCGCCGCCTGGGACCAACCACAGTGGTCGACCAGACGCTCCACACGAGTATGTCTTCGTCTCCTCTCCTCGCTGAAGACCCTGGGCCTTGGACTCTGGCTCGTGGTCCATCCTATCGGCCAGCCCACAGCATCGTGTCCACTGTCTCTGTCCCCATCGTGCCTTCTGCGCCAAAGCCCGCGCATCACACTAGCTTACAGACACACAAGAAAAAATAACGTCTATCCCAATTGGTTAGCAACTGAATACTACTCTCTTTGTAACCCAAACAAGCAGCTAGAGAGAAAACTTTCTCAGCAGTTAACATAACAAAGAAGCCATTTTGGTTACCGTACACAGTAACATAAAAGAAGAAACCCCTTACACATATATTGACTGGGACTCCCATACTGTAAAAGGACTAGTTGTCAAATGTGCCTTAATTAGTATGTAAAATTTCCGATGTTGAAGTGTGCAGTAAGCTATTAGAAAATGGTCCAGGGCTGGTGACTGAAATTAGTGTACGGGAACACGTTATGTCTAGTGATCATAATGCCATGGGATTCCAAGTAAATACGGAAAAAACAGAGGAATGGACCAGGGGTTGAGATTCTAAATTGGAGAAAGTCAATTTTTATGGTATTTGCAAGGATTTGACAAGTGTGGATAGGGACAGGCTGTTTTCTGGCAAAGGAGTACGTGGTAAGTTGGAGTTCTTCAGAAGTGAAATTTTGAGGGTGTAGAGTTTGTATGTGCCTGTCAAAATAAAAGTTGAATTGTAACTAGTGCAGGGAACCTTGGTTTTCAAGAGATATTGAAGCCCCAGATATTTTGTTCCTGTAAATGCCTCAGGCTGTTGGGTGCTACCAAAACACATTAATGACTACAATATCATATTTCCACACCCTGAGCTCATCTTTCTTTAGTTGTCTTCTGTTGGTTTCTAAAAGCTTCTCAATCTTTTTTGCTCATTATCTGCACTCTCTTTGTTTTTTATGTTGACTTTGGCTTCTCACTTCAGCCATGGTTGTGTCCTCCTGCCTTTCTAATGCTTCCACTTTTTTGGGATGTGTCTATCACTCAGCTCCCGAATTGTTCACAGAAACTCCAGCCATTGCTGCTCTGTTGTCATTCCTACCAGTTTCCCTTCCAGTCAAGTTTGGCCAGCTTCCGTGTCACAGAAACATGGAGAAAGTCAGTGCAGAAACATGCCCACTCTGGAAGATCCGAATGGTAATTTATATAAGGAGACAAAATGGATGGGGGAGATTTTACATAGTACTTTTGCATCTGTATTTGCTCAGGGGATGGACACAGAGTCTATAGAAGTGAGGCAAAGTGGCATCACCTTCGTGGACCCTGTACAGATTACAGAGGTGGAGGTGTTTGCTGTCTTAAGGCCAATAAGCGTGGATAAATCACCAGGGCCTGACAAGTTGTTCCCTGGGACCCTGCGGAAGACAATTGCAGAAATTGTTGGGGCCCAAGCAGAGATACTTAAATCGTCCTTAGTGACAGGTGAGACACTGGGGGATTGGAGGACAGCCAATGTTGTTCTGCTATTCAAGAAAGGCTCTAAAAATAAATAGGAAATTCTACATTGGTGAGCTTGACATCAGTTGTGAGGAAGTTATTAGAAAGTATGTGCAGGAAATCAATATATATTTGGATACATGTGGACTGATTAAGGATAGGCAGCATGGCTTTGTGCATGGTAGGTCATGTCTAACCAATCTTATAGAGTCTCTCGAGGAAGTTATCGGGAAAGTGGATGAAGGCAATGCAGTGGATGTTGTCTACATGGATTTTAGCAAGGCACTTGACAAAGTCACATATGGGAGGTTGGTCAAGAAGGTTCAGTCACTCAGCATTCAAGATGAGATGGTAAATTGGATGAGACATTGGCTTTGGGAGAAGCCAAAGTTGTGGTAGCAGGTGGTTGCCTCTGTGACTGGAGGCCTGTGACTAGTGGTGTGCCACAGGGATTGGTGCTGGATCAGTTGTTGTTTGTCATCTATATCAGTAATCTGGATGATAGTGTGGTTAACTGGATCAGCAAATTTGTGGATGATACCAAGATTGGGGTGTAGTGGGCAGTGAGGAAGACTATCATGGCTTGCAGTGTGATTTGGACCAGCTGGGAAATAGTTTGAGAAATGGAAAATGTAATTTAATGCAGACTAGTGTGAACCGTTGCATGTTGGTAGGAACAAGGTCTTACACAGTGACTGGTAGGGCACTGAGGAGTGATGTAGAAGCAAGGGATCTGGGAATACAGGTCCATAATTCACTGAAAGTGATGCCCCAGTTAGATAGGGATGGAGAGAAAGATTTTGGCACATTGGCCTTCGTAAGCCAAAGTACTGAGTACAGGAGATGGATGTTATGTTGACATTGTACAAGACAATGGTGAGGCCTAATCTGGAGTATTGTGTACAGTTTTGGTCACCGACCTACAGGAAAGATATAAAAGAGGTTGAAAGAGTCCAGAGAAAATTCATAAGGATGTTGCCAGGTCTGGAGGACTTGGTTATAAGGAAAGATTGAACAGGTTAGGTGTTTATTCCTTGGAATGTAAAAGATTGAGGAGAGACTTGATGGAGGTGTACCACAATTATGAGGGGTAAAGATAGGGTAAATGCAAGCTGGCCTTCTCCACTGAGATGGGGTGGGACAACAACAAGAGGCCATGGGTTAAGGGTGAAAGGTGAAATATTGAGGGGAACATGACTGGAAACTTCTTCACACAGAAGGTCATCCGGGTGTGGAATGAGCAGACAGCACAAGTGGTGAACGTGACCTCAATTTCAACATTTAAGAGGTTTGTGTAGGTACCTGGATGGTAGGGATATGGGAGTAGAAAGCTTAAATAGTTCAGCACAAACTAGATGGGCCGAAGGGTCTTGTTCTGTGTTGTACTTTTCTATGACTGTGACAAGAACCTTAAATAGTATTAATATTCACTCTAATTCCTTTTATCAGACCGACCGTTCATCTCAGCAGCAAATTTTTATATGGTGTTAAAACTGTGGCACTTTAATCTAACAGTGCATAAAAGAAAGTCCCAGCTGCAGGTCAACAAAGGCTATTTGTGTGAGAGTGCTTCAGTCACTGTGGAACGAGACACCCATGTAGCTCAGTGGGAAGAGGGAATAATACCAATGGAGAGACTCAAACTGAGGCAAAGCACAGATTGGAGATGGCAGAAATGCCCCATTCTTATAGAGACAGGAAAAGCATCAGAGAGATTGATTCCAGTTAACATTTAATCCTAGATACCAGCACTGTGCCAGTTCGAAGATGAGTTCTCTCTCCAACTTGGGTTGAACCTCACTATAACAGTGTGATGTCAGATCACAGCTTGTTGACTAAAGTGATCTCATTTGAAATGTTGTCCTTCAGCCATTGATGGATTTTGTAAATATTTTTACAGGTTAAAAACGACAAGGAATTTATCTACAGGAATCTCGAACACAACACGCCAGTTTTTCTGACTCTGTCCAGATATTTAAGAATTGGAGCAAGGGATTCACTCGATCTTCCTTCCTGCTCAGACTGGGCAGGGATTCAGTCAATCATCTGACCGACTGGCATGGCCGTCAATCTACACAGGGGAGAGGCCATTCACTTGCTCAGACTGTGGGAATGGATTCACTGGGTTACCTCAACTGAAGGTACATCAGCAAGTTTACACTGGGCAAGACCATTCACCTGTTCTGTGGGTGAGAAGGGATTCAGTTGGTCTTCCCACCTGTAAGCACACCAGTCAGTTCACATTGGGCAGAGGCTTATCATCTGCTGAATTTGTGGGGAAGGATTCACTCGGTCAGCTGACCTAATGGCTGACCAGCGAGTTCACACCAGGGAGCGGCCATTCACCTGCTCAGACTGTGGGAAGGGATTCCATCAGTCAACCACCCTACTGGTACACAAGTCAGTTCACACTGGGGAGAGGCCGTTCACCTGCTCAGACTGTGGGAAGGGATTCACTCAATCGTCCAACCTAATAGTGCACCAGCGAGTTCACATCAGGGAGAAGCCATTCACCTGCTCAGACTGCAGGAAGGGATTCACTAGGTCATCTGACCTACTGGTGCACCAACGAGTTCACACTGGGGAGAGGCCATTCACCTGCTCAGATTGTGGGATGGGATTCACTCGGTCATCTGAACTGAAGGAACATCAGAGAGTTCACACCGGGGAATGGCCATTCACCTGCTCAGACTGTGGAAAGGGATTCACTTGTTTATCTAAACTGAAGGTACATCAGCGAGTTCACACTGGAGAGAGGCCATTCACCTGCTCAGACTGTGGGAAAGGATTCTCTCGGTCATCCAAGCTACTGGCACACCAGTCAGTTCACACTGGAGAGAGACCATTCACCTGCTCAGACTGTGGGAAGGGATTCATTTGCTCATCTAATCTGAAGGCACATCAGCGAGTTCACACTGGAGAGAGGCTGTTCACCTGCTCAGACTGTGGAAAGGGCTTTACTCGGTCACCCGACCTACTGGTACACCAGCGAGTTCACACTGCAGAGAGGCCATTCACCTGCTCAGACTGTGGGAAGGGATTCACTCGGTCACCCGACCTACTGGCACACCAGAGAGTTCACACTGGAGAGAGGCCGTTCAGCTGCTCAGACTGTGGGAAAGGGTTCAGTCGGTCACCCGACCTACTGGTACACCAGCGAGTTCACACTGGGGAGAGGCCGTTCACCTGCTCAGACTGTGGGAGGGGGTTCACTCAGTCCTCCACTTTACAGAGACACCAGTCTGTTCACACAGGGGAGAGGCCGTTCAGCTGCTCAGTCTGTGGGAAGAGATTCGCTCGGTCATCCAACCTAGAGAGTCATCAGCGAGTTCACACTGGGGAGAAGCCGTTCACCTGCTCAGAATGTGGGAAGGGATTCACTCATTCATTCACCCTACACAGACATCAGCGAGTTCACACTGGGGAGAAGCTGTTCACCTGCTCAGAATGTGGGAAGGGCTTCACTCGGTCATCCAATCTACAGAGTCATCAGCGAGTTCACACTGGAGAGAAGCCGTTCACCTGCTCAGACTGTGGGAAGAGATTCACTTGGTCATCCCAACTACTGGCACACCAGTCAGTTCATACGGGAGAGGCTGTTCCCCTGCTATGAATGTGGGAAAGCATTTCTGCAATCATCCTGCCTACAGAGACACCAGCGAGTTCACACTGGGTAGAGGCCATACACCTGCTCAGAGATTGGGAAGAGATTCTCTCAGCCATCTCCATCAAATGTGCATCATTGAGTTCACACTGGGGAGAGGCCGTTCACCTGCTGTGAATGTGAGAAGGGATTCACTCAGTAATCTAACCTTGTAACACGCTACCGGGTTCACACTGGGGAGAAAGTTTCAATAAGCTTCATGCTGGATATTTGTCCATCATTGTTTCTCAATGCAATTTTGAGAGTGACTGTCGGTGCTGAACTTGGGGGGGGTGTGACGTCACCTGTGGGGGAGCACTCGTATTTAAAAGCACCACAATGGACATTTCTTATGATTTCAGTGGGACAACAACATTAATCACGGGTTTCATCACTGAATCCAGTGTTGTGAGATGTAAAGTCCCCTGTTATGTGTCCGGCTGTGCCGTGTTGTTGGTGGAGTGGGCAGCGTGGTGTTTGTCTCGATTCGGGTCACAACACCAGAATTGCCAGCGGGGTCCACACACAGTGTATTAGTGACCAGAAAACCTCTCGTCCCTGCAGTCTTTGTCTCCTGGTAAACTCAACACCCTGACAATGTGGATCATAGACACCCCTTCCTCTCAGAGTCAGGGGATCATTCAGACAGCTGATCAAAGAGAGGAATTATATTTATTGGTCATTAAAGTTCACCCAGATTCGATGTTATTGTTCCCGTTTGTGGGAGGGGTGGGTTTTGGGGGGTTGATGATCGGGATGCCGTTCTTTTTTATACGGGGGTGGGGTGGGAGTCCGATTTTTTTCACTCTGAAAGCCTTTTTCTTTCTTTGTTTCGTGACTCTCTGGAGGAGAAAAAAAACTCAGAGTTGTTTATGGATACCTGCTTTGATAATGAATTAACCTTTGAACTATCCGTCCCGAGCGGGACTTCCCGTGTCCAAATATTTTCATTCCCATTCCCATTCCGACGTGTCAACCCATCGTCTCCTCTTGTGCCAAGATGTGGCCACCCTCAGGGTCCAGGATCAGCACCTTATATTCCGTCTGGGTTCATTTTCTCTTTCTTCTCTCTCTCTCTCTCTCTCTCTCTCTCTCTCTCTCTCTCCCTCTCCCCCCCCCCCCGACTTTTCAGCTCAGTGCTTCAACTAATAAAGACAACCACGCCATTTGCCTTCTTAACCACCCGATCAATCTCTGCAGTCTCTTTCAGGGAGCATTGAACTTGGAGTCTAAGATCCCTCTGATCATCAACACTGTTCAGGGTTTTGCATTTAACAGTGTACTGTCTCACACATTCGACCTACCAAGCTGCCAAGGTGATCATCACTAATCAAAACTCACTGAGATTTCTCAGGTCCTCTTGAATTTATTGCCAAGTGCACAAGTACGGGAAGGTACAGGTACAGAGAAACACTGACTTGTGGCAGCATCACAGGCAAGTACATTCAGATAACACACGGAACACAAATTATACGATTCTCTGTCAGTCACAATCTATAAATACGTTTTATGTCATTAAAAGTATATAAAATACATTGTGTTGTGATCAATATTAAAATGTGCATTTTGTGTCAATAACAGACTTGGAAATGTTGAATTTTGGTCCCTGTCTCCATTCCTCCTGTAATCCACAACCAGCTCCTTTGGTTTTGTGACAATGAGGGAGAGGTTGTTTTCTGGACACCACTGTGTCGGGGTGATGACTTCTTCTCTGTAGGCTGCCTCGTTATTATTTGCGATTAGGCCAATCAATGTAGTGTCGTAAGCAAATTTAATTAGCAGATTGGAGCTGTGGGTGGCGACACAAGTCATGGGAATACAGAGAGTAAAGAAGGGGGCCAAGGAGACAACCCTGTGCGTATGAGTGCTGAGGGTCAGAGAGACAGAGGTGAGGGAGCCCACTCTTTCCACCTGCCGGCGATCTGACAGGAAGTCCAGGATCCAGCTACACAAGGCAGGGTGAAGGCCGAGGTCTCTGAGCTCCTTGTTGATACCTCACGCCTTCGTATGGCTACTGCTCTGCCCATGACTGCAAGGAACTGCAGAGAACTTTGGAGAGCAGAGAACATCAGAGAAGCAAACCTCCCCTCCATGGACTCTTCCTACACTTCCCCTGCCTTGGAAAAGCCAGTCATATACTCAAAGATCCTCACAACCCGGACATTCTTGCTGCAAACCTGCTCCCCCATCGGGGAAGAGATACAAAAGCCTTAAAGCGCATACAACCAGGCTCAAGGACGGCTTCCTGTCTGCGGCTATAAGCCAAATGAATGGTCTCCAGTCCGATAAAATGGACTTGATCTCACAATGTAATTCGAGATGACCCTGCACCATATGTCTATCTGCACTGCACTTTCTCTGCAGCCATAATGGTTTGTTACAGTTATTGTTTTGTCGTATATCAGATCAATGTACTGCCGTAATGTATAGATCTGTGTGGATGGTACGTCAGGCAAGATTTTCACTGTAGCTCAGTACATGATAATGATAAACAAATTCACCATTTTAATTGTGTGTAAATATTAGACAGACTGAGCTTCTGCTTTGGAATGACAGAAGGAAACTTAACTGAACTATTGTTATTTCTGAGGAATGCAGATAAATAGAAAAGGCTTCAATCTCGCATTACGATCTGCGGTAACAACTATGAATTGCAATAATGTACATATTAAATTGTTAAATTATATAAATGTTGCAAAACTAGAAATAAAAGATGTAATAAACTCTTTTAATTGTGTGGAAATTCTGGAGCAGAACTTAACTAAACTGTACACATTTATGAGAAGCTCAGAAAAATAGAAATGTCTAAATTCTCAAATGCATGGCTTTGTGTTAAATGTTTAACCATCACGGTGACTGAAGGCAGCTGCAGGTTCATGAGGGACTGTTACTGTCAGATTCTGCAGTTATTGCGGCTGCTCATCACACCCAGGACTGAACCCTGGTCACTGAGCATTGGAGGAGTCTGTTCTGCTGATGTTAGCCTTAAACTGGACTGATGTTTAATATTGTGGATCTGTGAAAGATAAATCAGTTCTGTATCAAATCCCGTGTCTCAAGTACTTACTGTCTCTACCATACTCACAATGCACACTAGAGGCCACTCGGCCCATCTGGTCCCTGCCCATGTTTCTGTTCCATATCAGTATATCAAAATCTATCCCTGCCGTTCCCCTCTCACTCTCCTTGTGATAACAGGTTGTAACTCCTTGGGAAGGAGATTTTCCTTGAATTTCATAGAATCATAGAAATCTACAGCTCATTACAGACCCTTTGGCCCACAGCGTTGTGCCGACCACGTAACTTACTTTAGAAACTGCCTAGAGTTACCCTACCACATAGCCCTCTATTTTCCCGAGCTCCATGTACCTATCTACAAGTCTCTTAAAAGACCCGATTGTATCCACCTCTACCACCGTCGATGGCAGTGCATTCCACACACACACCAAACACTTTGTTTATAAAACTTAGCTCTTTCACCTTCTCTGCAACTACTTCTAGGCAGCTTAAACCTGTGCCCCCTCGTGTTAGCCGTTTCAGCCCTGGAAAAAAAGCCTCTGGCTATCCACACGACTAATGCCTCTCATCATCCTATACACCTGCATGAATTTCCTGCATGCTTCTCTCCAGGCTGAATAACACGATGAGCTCACTGTGGTTTTGACGTTCTTCAGGGCTCTGGACTAAGGTGGTTAAGCTCCTTCTTCCCTGCTCTTTTCAAAGTTTTCTGTCATTTTCACTCATTTCAAAGGTCTGTGCCTCAGACAGCTGGATTGTTGCAATGCACCTCTAAAGTCTGACAGCAGACTAGCAAGTGAATCTTCGATGGTGCAGAGTCAGAAACCAAAGAGTTACCACCCTGAATCAGGGCTTTGGGGCGCCAGAAAGGAAATGGGGCCTAGAATTTACAAGGAGGAGAAGGGAGAGCAATCAGACCACCAGAATGTGGCCACAAATGAAAGATCAGAAACATTTTGAAATTGTTCGATTGAAAAAAAAGGGTGGTTAACCTGTGCAAAATACTGTAGGAAATCAACAGATCGGGCCGCAAATGTGGAGAGGAATAAATAGACAACGTTTAGGCCGAGCCCCTTCAGTATGCCTAGACTGTGTACTCCTCTGCTTAGTTGCTGCCTGAACTGCAGAGTTCCTCCAGCATTTTATGTGCATGTGTCTACAGTTCCAGCAGCAGCAGAATCTCTTGTGTTTCATATCTACTTCGGCATGAAACACGCGGAAAGTTTGCTGATATTAAGTGCATTGTTTATGAAAGCTGCTTTCTCCATTAAAAGAGCTGCTGAATTCCGCCCCCCCCACCAAAAAAAAACTGAGGTATGAACATGGAACCGGTGTTTGCAGAAATGTTTAATGGCACCGTGATTACCCAGAAAGCTCTGCGTAGGAATGGTCGCTGTCGCTGAAGCGCCGATCGAATGCGCATGCGTCAGGGTTGCGGTTGTCCCGAATATCACGCATGCGCGCAGTACATAAAGGCCTCGGAAAATCAGCTCCAGGTAAGAGATATTCCCCGGTTGCCGGATTCGGAACAATTGCTGTGAGCTCCGGACACCGTGGCCCGCAATCCCGGGACATTCGTGCTCTCTTCCCTCTCTCTCAGCCACACGATCCGTACACGGGCCCCGGGCAGCTTCCGGCTGATGAGGGAATGGGAGCCGATGGATCTCTCAGACAGAGCTGAGCTCCAGCTGTCTAAATGCAAGGATTAGGAACTCGGAGAAAGGGAACAAAATCTTTTACATCAGCTGTTGAGAAATTCACCTTTGTTCTGCCTCCCATCACAAATAAGATAAAATCTACAGATATTGAAAATCCAAGCAACACACTCAAAATGCTGGAGGAATTCAGCATTTGTACTGTTTTCCATAATGCTGTCTGGCCTGCTGAGTTCCTCCATCATTTTGTGTGCGTTGGTTGTTCTACCTCCTCTTGTTCTGGACCTTTCTACCCGTGGGGACATGTTTTGACCCATTCTCTCTGAGGACACAATGATATCAAGCACCTTTGTCCTTGGCAACAAGTGCCAGACTCCAATGAGACAGACTACTGCCCTTCCCTTCATATTCACTGGCCGCCAGTCACCTGGGGGAGGGTTCAGGGGAAATATTTATGTACAATACAGAAACTGGTGTTACCTGTGTGTATTGTGACGATGCAAACGTTGCTGGAGAACTTGCAAGTGGGAGGAAGTGGAGTGATATTTGGAAATCTGACTTTTTAAAGTGTCGTTTAGCAAGCAAATCAGATACGGACGGTGTGCAAAAGCTGGTGTGAGAAAATCCTTCATAACCCTCTACAGGCCTGCAACACAGATTGTGTGAGAGTGCAGATTAACTTGATGAAACCCAGAGGATATCAAAGTTCTTATTAATAGTGATTTGCTAGCTGTTAAAATAAATCCCTCTCTATTTAAAGTTCAGTGTGCACATGTTGTTGTCACTGGGTAAAAATTGCACAGCACAAGATTTTTTGGCACACTGGTCATTACAAATTAGAGAGGACATTGGTGGGAAGGTGGGGAGACCTCCAGTGTCCCTGATGCCCTCACCTGCAAGATGTGCATCCAGCTGCAGCTTCGACATACCCACCCCACAGAATCCACAGCCTCCCGTAACTTCCTGTCGTCTATCACGCAGGTCTTAGACGACGGCAAGCAGGAGAGTCTGGATCGGCCACTGACCCTGGACGAGCTGACAGGCTCCATCCGTTCCTTTGGGTCGGGTAAGACTCCCAGAAGTGACAGCTCACCGGCTGAGTTGTACTCGGCTCTGTGGAACTGGATGGGCCCAGACCTGCTGGAAGTGTACAACGCTATGCTTCTGGCCGGCAGTATGTCTGAGTCCATGAGGAAGGGCATCATCACCCTCATCTACAAGCAGAACGGGGAAAGGGAGGACATTAGGAATTGGAGACCCATCTCTCTCCTGAATGTGGGCTACAAGATCCTGTCCAAGGCTATCGCCAACAGGGTCGAGTCTGCTCTAGGACAGGTGATTCACCCGGACCAAACCTGTGCTGTACCGGGCAGGAAAATCTCAGACAACCTCGCACTGCTGAGGGACACCATCGCCTACGTGCAGGACAGGGGGGTGGACACCTGCCTGGTCAACTTGGACCAGGAGAAAGCCTTCAACAGGATATCACACACACACATGGCGGACGTGCTTTCCAAAATGGGATTTGGGGAGGGAATCCGGAATTGGATTAGACTGCTCTACACAGACATCCGTCGTGCAGTCCAGGTCAACGGGTGGGAAACAAACAGCTTCCCCATCAGGTCGGGAGTCAGGCAGGGCTGTCCCCTCTCCCCTGTCTTGTTTGTCTGCTGCATAGAACCCTTTGCGGAAGCCGTCAGGAGGGATGAGGGCATAAGAGGGGTGACGCTGCCAGGCAGTGGAGGGACCCAAGTGAGAATCTCCCTGTGCATGGACGACGTCACCGTCTTCTGCTCTGATCCGAGGTCAGTTCACAGGTTGATTGGCACCTGCGAACAGTTTGAGCTAGCGTCGGGGGCCAGGGTCAACCGCACGAAGAGCAAAGCCATGCTCTTCGGCAACTGGCCCGACCGATCCAGCGTCCCCTTCACCATCAGGTCTGACCACGTGAAGGTGTTGGGGATCTGGTTCGGAGGGGCTGAGGCATGCAACAAGAACTGGCAGGAGCGGACTGCCAAGGTGAAACAGAAACTGGGACAGTGGGGAGGGCGCTCCCTGTCAATAACGGGCAAGAACCGGGTCATCAGGTGTGAGGTGCTCTCAGGGCTGCTGCACTTGGCGCAGGTGTGGCCCGTCCCCCGCTCCAACAGCTCGGAAATCACCCGAGCTGTCTTCAGGTTCGTCTGGGGATCCAAGATGGAGTGGGTGAGATGGACTGTCATGCACAAGTCCCTGGACAATGGGGGCAAGAACGTCCCCAATGTCGCCCTCACCCTAATGGCCAGCTTCGTATGTGGCTGCATCAGGTTGTGTGTAGAACCCAGGTATGTGGGCACCAAGTACCACTATGTGCCCAGGCTCTACCTGTCGCCCTGGCTACGAAGGATGGGTCTGGCCCCACTCCCGCGCAACGCCCCAGTCAGCTGGTCGTTGCTGGCATACCTGTCCTACGTAGCAAAGTTCTTCCAGGAGAACGCCTTTGACCACGGGGCCATCAGGCAGTGGTCAGCACGTAATGTCCTGCAGGCACTGCAGGAGAAGGACGTGATGGACACAGTGGGGTGGTTCCCTAAGCAGACCGTCCAGTTCATCTGGCAAAATGCCTCATCGCCAGATCTCATCAACAGGCACCAAGACCTCGCCTGCTGGCGGTGAGAGGGACCCTCCCAGTCAGAGCCCTCCTATATGCCCGGAACGTCGTCTCCGCACCCCACTGCCCACGGGAGGACTGCAGTGAGGAGGAGTCTGTGACAGTTCGCAGAGAGGGTGTGGAGGAGGATGGACGGGCTAGTGTCACGTTTCATCCCCAGCAGCTGCGTAACAGAGGACTCTCTGATCTACGGGCTGTTCCCGGGGACGCACACGGAGACCAACATCCGGT
This sequence comes from Mobula birostris, assembly GCF_030028105.1. Lineage (NCBI taxonomy): Eukaryota > Metazoa > Chordata > Chondrichthyes > Myliobatiformes > Myliobatidae > Mobula > Mobula birostris. The sequence goes on from NW_027278264.1 coordinate 27,547, forward strand.
GCTGCTGGCAGATCATCAACTCGGTGAAAGACGCTCTTTGGTCGGCCCGAAACTTGATGATCTACCAGCACATGGAGATGTCCGTGGGAGAATGCTGCCGACTGACACATTCTCGGCTGCAGGAGTACGTGCTGAGGGACGCACTGAAACTCGGTGCAGCCACCGCAAGGGCCCGGTGGGGAAGGGCCACAGTATAGAGTTCTTCTCCCGTGGGAGTGGGAGGGGCCGGGTGGCGGGGAGTATACCCCTCAACAATGATACGGTAAGGTGAACAACTGGAGTGCCACGTGGGTGGCCATAAATATGGATATGTACAGACTATAATGGAAACGTATGTAAAGGATGGGAAGTTATTGAATGGTTTATTGTATATATTTATTTTTGAATATAGTATATTTTGAAACATAAAAAAAACCCTGCACTTTCAGGCATTGGATCTGGTGTTTTATAAGGAATAGGATGGGAGGTAGAAAATAGCATTACTGGTCAGGGATAGTATCACGGTTGTAGAAAGGGAGGACACTGCAGAGGGAGTGTCCACTGAGTCAGTGTGGCTGGAAGTCAGGAATAGGAAGGGATCAATCACTGTGCTGGGAGTATTCTATAGGCCCCCAAATAGCCCTCGGGACACCGAGGAGCAGATAAATTCCATATCATCCAGGAGTTGGATGGGTGATAGATATGTCACGAAGAGAGGTGATTTAAACCAAAATGCAGGACATAAGAAACTGGGTGACAGTCGAGTAGGGGAATGAGGTTAAATAGCCATTGCAGAGTACTCCTGTGGCCATCCCACACAACAACAGGTAGACCACTTTAGACACAGTTATGGAGGATTACCTAGCAGAGGAATGTCAAAGGGTTGATAGGGGATTTGTTAGTTAGGAAATTAAAACTAGCAGAGGTCTAATATCCTAGTGGTGAGGCTTGCTGGTGCTGGTGTGTGCTGGAGTGGGTGGGGAGGTTAAACTCAAGTTGCAGGGGGGATTGGAGTCAGAATGCCAGAAAAGGCAGGAAGGAGGTCCCAGTGCAGGTAGTTACATTAGACAGCCTGAATGTTTTTTCACCATTGACTAGGTGGGCCACTGTTTCTGTACTGAACTTCTCCAAGTTTGGGTACTGTTGATGGGGACGACCTACCAGAGACAAGTTGTAGTGGTCGCGTCTCTGGCACTGAGACTGGACCCTTACCTCAGAAAGGAAGGAGTGAAAAGAGGAGAGTAGTAGTGATAGGGCATTTGATGCTATTACATGAGTTGGTGAGGAAGGACAGGCAGGGGACAAAACATAAATGTAGCCAGTTAAAGGGGTTGAAGTGTGTCTATTTCAACAGTAGGAGCGTTAGGAATAAAGGGGATGAACTTGGAGCACGGATCAGTACATGGAACGATGACGTTGTGGCCGTTACTGAAACTTGGCTGGAGGAAGGGCAGGATTGGCTGATGCAGGTGTTTTATAAGGAATAGGATGGGAGGTAGAAAAGGGAGGGAGTAGCATTACTGGTCAGGGATAGTATCACGGCTGTAGAAAGGGAGGATGCTGCAGAGGGAGTGTCCACAGAGTCGGTATGGGTGGAAGTCAGAAATAGGAAGGGATCAATCACTCTGCTGGGAGTAGTCTATAGGCCCCCAAATTGCCCTCGGGATACCGAGGAGCAGATAAGCAGACAGAGTTTAGAATGGTTCAGGAAATACAGGGTTGTAGTTATGGGTGATTTCAACTTCCCTCATATTGACTGGCACCTCCTGACTGCAAGGGGGGAGAGATGGGGCTGAATTTGTCAGGTGTGTTCGAGAAGGATTCCTGACACAGTATGTGGACCGGCTGATGAGAGGAGGGGCCATACTATATCTAGTTCTGGGTGATGGACCTGGTCAGGTGCAGACCTCTTGGTGGGGGAGCATTTTGGTTAGAGTGACCACAACTCCCTTAGCTTCAGCATAGCTATGGAAAAGGACAGAACAGACAAAATGGGAAAGTGCTTAACTGGGAAAGGGCTAACTATGAAGGGATGAGGCAGGAACTACTGAGAGTAAATTGGAAACAGATGTTCAAGGGTGAAAGCACAGAAATGATGTGGAGGAAGTTTAGGGACCACTTGTGCTGGGTTCAGGATAGGTTTTGTCCCATTGAGACAAGGAAAAAATGGGAGGAAAAGCATATGTTAGATATAAGAAGCAGGAAGCAGGAGGGGCTTATGAGAAATCTAGGGTAGCCAGGAAGGAGCTTAAGGACTTAGGAGAGCTCGAAGGGGGCATGATGAGAAGGCCTTGGCATGTAGGATTAAGGAGAACCCCAAGGCGTTCTATGCGAATGTGAAGAACAGAAGGACGACAAGAATGAAGGTGGGGCTGCTCAAGGATGAAGAAGACAACATGTGCCTGGAGGTGGGGGAGGTTGGGGAGGTCCTAAATGAATACTTTGCTTCAGTATTTACAATTGAAAAGGATCTTGATCAGAGTGAGGTCAAGTTAGAACAGGCCTGTGTGCTGGACAAGGTGGAGATTAAGGAAGAAGAAGTGTTGGATCTTCTTAAAAACATCAGTAAAGAGCTTTTCCAAATGTTCCCTTTAAATTTGCACTTCCCCACTTACCCATGACCTCTGGTTGTCGTCCCACCCAACCTTAGTAGAAAAACCTGCTTGCATTTACCCTATCTATACCCTCATAATTTTGTATACTTCTAACAAATTCTCAAAACAATGTATAATTTCCTTGTTTATGTTTAGAACCTTTTTTTAGGTGTATAAGATGATGAGGGGCATTGATCGTGTGGATAGCCAGAGGTTTTTTCACAGGGCTGAAATGGCTAACACAAGGGGGCAGAGTTTTAAGGTGCTTGGATATACTTTATACTTTATTGTCGCCAAACAATTGGTACTAGAACGTACAATCATCACAACGATATTTGATTCCGCGCTTCACACTCCTTGGATAACAAATATTAAATATTAAAAAATATTAAAAATAGTTAAATTTAGTAAATATTAAAAATTTAAATTATAAATCATAAATAGAAAATAGAAAAATGGGAAGTAAGGTACTGCAAAAAAACCGAGAGGCAGGTCTGGATAATTGGAGGATACCCCCCAGATCCGGGTCAGGATCTGTTCGGCAGTCTTATCACAGTTGGAAAAAAGCTGTTCCCAAATCTGGCCGTACAAGTCTTCAAGCTCCTGAACCTTCTCCCAGGGGGAAGAGGGACAAAAAGTCTACAGAGGGGATGTCAAGGGTAAGTTTTTTTTACAGAGAAAGTGGTGGGTACGTGGAATGCACTGCCAGCTATTTGTGTGAGAGTGTTTCAGTTACTGTGGGGCCAGGAACCCATGCAGCTCAGTGGGAACAGGGAATAATACCAATGGAGAGAGTCAAACTGAGCCAGGTCACAGATTGCAGATGGCAGAAATGCCCCATTCTTATTGAGACAGGAAAAGCATCAGAGAATTTGATGGTCATTCCAGAAACCAGCACTGTGCCCAGTTAGAAGAGGATTTCTCTCTCCAACTTGGGTTGAAGTTCACTGTAACAGTGTGTTGTCAGATCACACCTTGACAACTCAAGTGATCTCATCTGAAATGTTGTCCTACACCCATTGATGGATTTTGTAACTCTTTTTGCAGGTTAAAAATGACAAGGAATTTGTCTACAGAAATCTCGAACACAACACACCAGTTTTGCTGTCTCTGTCCAGATATTTAAGAAGTGGAGCAAGGGATTCACTCGATCATCCTTCCTGCTCAGACAGTGGGAATAGATTCAGTCAGTCATTTCAACTGAAGATACATCAGCAAGTTCACACGGGGAAAGGCCATTCGTCTATTCTGTGTGTGAGAAGGGATTCAGTCAGTCTTCCCACCTGTGGACACCAAAGGCTGGTCATCTGCTGGATTTGTGGGGTAGGGTTCACTTGGTCATCTGGCCTAATGGCTCACCAGCGAATTCACACCGGGGAGCGGCCGTTCACCTGCTCAGACTGTGGGAAGGGATTCTCTCGGTCATCTTACCTAATGGTACACCAGCGAATTCACACTGGGGAGCGGCCATTCACCTGCTCAGACTGCGGGAAGAGATTCACTTTGTCATCTGATCTACTGAAACACCAGTCAGTTCACACCAGAGAGAGGCCATTCACCTGCTCAGACTGTGGGAAGGGATTCTCTCGGTCATCTTACCTAATGGTACACCAGCGACTTCACACTGGCGAGAGGCCGTTCACCTGCTCAGACTGTGGGAAGGGATTCACTCTGTCATCTCATCTGAAGGAACATCAGCGAGTTCATACTGGAGAGAGGCCATTCACCTGCTCAGACTGTGGGAAGGGATTCGCTTCGTCATCTCCACTGAAGGTACATCAGCAACTTCACACTGGTGAGAGGCCATTCACCTGCTCAGTGTGCGGTAAGAGATTCACTTTGTCAACTGATCTACTGAGACACCAGTCAGTTCACACCAGAGAGTGGCCATTCACCTGCTCAGACTGTGAGAAGGGATTCACATCGTCATCTAAAGTGAAGGTACATCAGAGAGTTCACACAGGGGAGAGGCCATTCACCTGCTCAGACTGTGGGAAGGGATTCATTCTGCCATCTCAACTGAAGGTACATCAGCTAGTTCACACTGTGGAGAGGCCGTTCACCTGCTGTGAATGCGGGAAGGGATTCACTCAGTCATCTATCCTTATGTAAATCCCGCTTTGGCTAGCAGCTTAATATAGGGGGTGATAGCCCCCCAGCCTGGGAAAACTTAAGAAATCTCATTTGGTTGAATGCTGCGTGATGTGTCCCCTGTTACAGATCAGTACCCCGAAATAACAAAAACAGTACAGAGTATGTGATTATACGATTGAGCTTTATAATTCTTACTTTGACTATAGGGTCAGGAAAGAAAACCAAAAAAAGAAAAGGGGCCCACTCCCTCCATTCGTTTCTTCTCATTTCTCCCCGGCAAAAGACCGGGAAAATCTCTCTTCCAGACTCACATGAAAGAACAACATTTCTCTCACTGGATAACCCTGCATTCCAAAATCCTGTTATCTGGATTCATAACCTGAAGATTGCTGCTACAAAGAAACCATTACCTCAGCAGTGAAACATTACAGAGAGGCCATTACATTAGCAGTGAAACCTTACAGCATGTTACACGTGTGACACACTGCCGGGTTCACACTGGGGAGAAAGTTTCAATCGGCTACATGCTGGATATTTGTCCATCAGCATTGCTGAATGCAATTTCGAGAGTGAATGTTGGTGCTGAACTCTGCAATTATTACTGCTGGTCACCACACCCAGTTCTGCACCCTGGTCACTGGACATGGGAGGAGTTTCTTCTGCTGCACATTCACCTTTAATGGGACTGGAGTTTAATATTCTGGATCTGTGACATATAAATCAGTTCTATTTTAAACTCTGTCTATGGTACTTAGTGAATTTATAACACACCTAGTGTACAGTAGGGAGTCAACTCAGGCCGGCTGGAACCTGCCAGTGATTCAGTTCCACAACAGTCCTTTTAAATCCACCCCTGTTGTTCATCTCTCGCTCTCCCTGTGGGATGGGGTCGAAATAGTCACTACTCTGTGGGTGAAGAGGTTGCCCTTGAATTTTCTGCAGACTGAACAAGTCGAGCTGACTGCGGTTCTGTCTGAGATGTTCTTCACCCCTCTAATCTCTGGGCTGAGGAAGAATGACATTGGGAGGTAACCTTATTCAGGGCTCATTTCCACATTATGGGTCATTTTCCCTGCTTGTAAAGGGTTGTTAGAAAAAAAAACACTGTCCTCTAAAGATTGAAAGCAGAATGGGAAACCATCAGTTGGATGTTCAACAAAGCAGGGTCAGAAACCAGAGGCAGGTCTGCACAGGGCAAAGTTTTGGGCTCTGGATGATGGTCGGGGTAATGTATGATGAGGAGAAGGGAATCAGCAGCGGGGCGTGGCAACAAATGACAGAGTAACAACATTTGGAAGCTGATTGACAGAGAAAATAATTTGTTTCTCTGACTGGTGACACAAACAATACCTGCGGTGAGGTGCTCCACTGGTCGAGGAACATGTGTGTGTTGGGGAAGGTTTTATCTATTGACTGTTGTGATTTTTTTTTTTCAGGTGTGTTATTTCTCTTCCTCCTTCTCTCCAAGGTAGTGTTAATCTAAGTGGGTTTGAGTGTAAATAGACTTTTCTAAACTTTTCTAAAGTTCTTATTTATCTTTGTAAATTTTACTGATTGAAATGGGACCAAGATATTTTTATATAAAAAAAGTCAATGTTGGTATTGATGAAAGTGTTTATTGCCTTCGTTGTATTTGTTAACTATTGAGCTTTGTTTGGCAGGTTTTTTTTAAGCCTTCAACTAAATTTTGTCAAAGGTTTTCACAATTTCACACTACTTTCTATTTTCTTTGCTTGTTGATATTCCAGATATGCGGGTATCAAGAATCCCGATGAAGGGTCTTGGCCTGAAATGTTAATTCCCATCCATAGATGCTGCCTGACATGCTGAGCTCCTCCAGCACTTTGTGTGTAGTTCTCTAGATTTCTAGCATCTGCAGGTCCTCTTGTTTCCCAGATACTTATATGTTTCTTGAAAGAACAAGCCAAGAACAAGCTGGTAGTGGTGTTGTGTGGATCTGCTGGTAAAATATTAAATAGAATTGTGAAAAGACATGGCATAGAGTTGGAACGTGCAGCATCTGTGGGTAGAATTAAGGAACAGCAAATGTAATAAAAAATCCCTGATGGGAATTGTATAGAGACCTCCAAACAGTAGTAAGTATGTGGACCACAAATTACAGTGGGAGATAGAAAATGTGTGCCAAAAGGGCAATGTTACAATAGTCATGGGGGATTGTCATGCAGGTGATTAGGAGAATTAGGACGGTGTTGGTCTCAAGAGCAGGAGTTCCTAGAATGCCTACAAGATGCTTTTTTAGAGCTGTTGGTGGTTGAGTCCACTTGGGGTCAACTATTCTGGATTGGGTGTTGTAATGAACCAGATTTAATTAGGTCACTTCAGTTCAAAGAACCCTTAGGGGCAAGTGATCTTAATATGATCAAATTCACCCTGACCTTGGAGAAGGAGAAGCTAATGTCAGATGTGCAATAAGCAGAATTAGAGAGGCATGAGAGAAGAAAAGATCAAATAATTTGTAAGATTTTGACTCTAAAACTGGATCAGGCTTGAATTTATGGTACCTTTATGAAGTGATGGAAGGCATTCATGAGTTTGTATTTTAAAGCAAGATTTTGGTGAATGATATTTGCCACTTGATTGCACCTTTGTAAATGATCAGATTGAGTTAAACTGCTGCAGGATCCTGAAATGTGTTGGATTGTGTCTGGTTTCTCTTGGCATTTTCTGCATTTACTGCCTTGTTTGTTTGTATTTCCTGTATTTTCGATTTTTTTTTTTTCCTTTTGTTAACCACCTTGTCCTGTATATCTGCAAGGAACCCCTCTGTTTCTGGGAAGAATCCTCCAACTCTCAGTCAGGTGTTCGATGCTTCCTTGTCACTATCTTGTCTGCTCAGATCATTGGGATGTCTCCCAAGGAGGGTCGTACTTATTCCACTGGTTAATGTTTTCTTCCATAGTGATGATTCCTTTTTCTGAGCTGGTCTCTCATTTAAGTTTTCCGGTCTGTATTTCTTATCACGATTGCATACACACACCTGGAGTGCTGAATTCTGTTCATTTTTGATGAAAGTGTATACATAGATGTTTTATCTGACTGTTGTGTTTTTTTTCCATGTGTGTTATTTCTCTTCCTCCTTCTGTCCAAGGTAGTGTTAATCTAAATGGGTTTGAGTGTAAATAGGCTTTTCTAAGGTTGTTATTTATCTTTGTAAATTTTACTGATTGAAATGGGACCAAGGTATTTTTATATTTAAAAAAGTCAATGTCGGTTTTGATGAAAGTATTTATTGCCTTTGTTGTATTTGTTAACAATTGAGCTCTGGTTGGCAGGTTTTTTTAAGCTTTGAACTAAATTTTGTCAAAGGTTTTCCCTATTTTGCACTACTTTCTATTTTCCTTGTTGATATTCCAGATATGTGGGTATCAAGATTCCAGATGAAGGGTCTTGGCCCGAAATGATGATTCCCATCTATAGATGCTGCCTGACATGCTGAGCTCCTCCAGCACTTTGTGTGTAGTTCTCTAGATTTCTAGCATCTGCAGGTCCTCTTGTTTCCCAGATACTTTCATGCTTCTTGAAAGAACAAGCTGGTATTGGGGTTGTGTGGGTCTGTTTTTAAATATTAAATAACATCATTAGAAAGAGCTGGCATAGGGTTGGAAGGTGTAGAATCTGTGGGTAGATTTAAGGAACAGCAAATGTAAAAAAAAATCCCTGATGGGAATTGTATGGAGATCTCCAAACAGTAGTGAGTATGTGGTCCACAAATTACAATGGGAGATAGAAAATGTGTGCCAAAAGGGCAATGTTACAGTAGTCATGGGGGATTGTCATGCAGGTGATTAGGAAAATTAGGATGATGTTGGTCTCAAGAGGAGGAATTCCTAGAATGCCTGCAAGATGCTTTTTTAGAGCAGCTCATGGTTCAGCCCGCTTGGGGATCAGCTATTCTGGATTGGGTGTTGTAATGAACCCGAATTAATTAGGTCTCTTAAGTTTAAAGAACCCTTAGGGGCAAGTGATCTTAATACGATCAAATTCACCCTGACATTAGAGAAGGAGAAGGTAAAGTCCGATGTGAAATAAAGTGAACTAGAGAGGCATGACAGCAGAATTGGTCAAACTGGTTTGAGAAGAATACGGGCAGGGATGAAACAGAGCAGCAATGGTTGGAATTTCTGGAAGCAATTCGGAAAGCACAGGATAGACACATCACAGAGAGGAAGTAGTATTCTAAAGGTGAGGTGACAAAACCGTGGCTGATAAGAGAAAACCAAAAAACAACATAAAAACCAAAGAGAGAGCATGGAGCAAAAATTACTGGGAAGTTAGAGGATTGGGAAGCTTTTAAAAACCAACAGAATGCAACTAAAATAATTAGGAAGGAAAAGATGGAATACATAGGTGAGCTAGCCAGTAGTATTAAAGAGGATACCACATTTTTCTTCAGGTACATATAGTGTAAAAGAGAGGTGGAAACCACTGGGAAATGATGCTGGAGAGGTAGTAATGGGGTGGGGGTGCAAGGTGATGGCAGATAAACTGAATAAGTATTGTACATCACTCTTATCTGTCGGAGACACTGGCAGGAATATGAAAGTCCCAGATGTCAGTGGTCAGAATGTGTAAAGTTACGTTACTCGGGAGAAGTGTCTTGGGAAACAGAGATGGTCTGAAGGTAAATAGATCACCTGGACCAGATGGTGAACACGGCAGAGATCTGAAAGAGGTGGCTGAAGGGATGTGGAGCCATTAGCAATCATCTTTCGAGATCTTACCCCCACTATCCGAAATGTCCTCTCCTCACCCACCCTCCCAACTCCACTCCTGTCCCCGCTTGCAGGGCAACAGTCTGTCGGTGTTTGCCCCCCAATGTGGTGAATCGCCACCACCGTGGGCTCAGACATTTCCACAGATGAGCCCCTCCTGTCCCCACCGGGACAAACATCCTGTCCGCCCCCTCTCTCACCGTCTTCATCCTCTCCCTCCCCGGGGAACCGGCATCAAACCGACGGGCCGAGCGGTCTCCTCCTACCTCTCAGCGATACATCAGACTCCGGCCGCAGGAGACGCTTCACAAACGCCCCAACTTCCCTCGGAGGGAAATGGAAATAAATCAGAAAGCGGACATTTACTTTGGGATTTGCTGCTCTTGAGATGTCAGTGGGGTAACGCCCTCTCGGCTGGTCCGCCTCCGCTATTGGGCGTAAACAGTGATTGACATCGCCTCGGGCCAATGACTACAGCGCAGCGGAGGTGAGGGGTGGAGGGGTCTCGTGGTCGGTGGCTCAGCCGTTAAACTGTTTCAGCGCGAGCAGAGCAGCGCGTGTGTGACGTCAGGTACGCACGAGGGGAACCATGTGTGACGTCAGGCGGGTGGGGGTGTGCGTGTATTTAAAAGCGCCTTAATGGACATTTCTTATGATTTCAGTGGGACAACAACATTAATCTCGGGTTTCATCACTGAATCCAGTGTTGTGAGATGTAAAGTCCCTGTTATGTGTCCGGCTGTGCCGTGTTGTTGGTGGAGTGGGCAGCGTGGTGTTTGTCTCGATTCGGGTCACAACACCAGAATTGCCAGCGGGGTCCACACACAGTGTATTAGTGACCAGAAAACCTCCCGTCCCTGCAGTCTCTGTCTCCTGGTAAACTCAACACCCTGACAATGTGGATCATAGACACCCCTTCCTCTCAGAGTCAGGGGATCATTCAGACAGTGATCAAAGAGAGAAATTATATTTATTGGTCATTAAAGTTCATTGTGGATTATCGATACCCCTTCCTCACCCGCCCCGTTTTTGTTCCGATATTTCCCCCCTTCCTTCTCATTCCTGAAGGAGGATTCAACTGGAAATGTTGACTGTCCATAGATGCTGCCCGGCCTGCTGAGTTCCGCCAGCATTTTGTTTGTGTTGCTCTGGATTTCCAGCATCTGCAGACTGGTGGTGTCGCGGCGAACCTCCTGCAAAACGCAGACTCGGTGCAGACCCCAGCCGTCGCCGGTGGTCCTCCTGTACGGGCGGCGGTGAGGAAGGGGCTGATCTCGGGTTTGTGTCAATCGAGGGCCGGTTGCAGTGGGAAATGTTCGAGTACGAGCTCTGCCGGACAGCCAGAGGCTCCGGGCTCTCCGGTCTTGCAGTCCCGGTTTTATTTTGTGCTGAGCTGGGATTGTGGAATCATTTAGTTGTGGGTCCCCTAGCTGGAAGGGTGGATGTGGGTGAAGGGGATCTGACTACGTGTACGGTTGTGGGCTGAATGGTGGGAAGGATATGAATGAAATTTTATTTTTTGGTCAGTACAAACAACAAAAAACATCATTCTCGACGATGATTTCATAAAACAACAAAAACATAGATATTCTTTAACACAGACCGAAAGGGTGTAGGCTGAAGCTACAGCTTATTACACCTACCCCTCTTACTTATACAAAAACATATTTGGTGTCAATCTTCACGTCAAAATGAAAACATTGATAATCTTTTAACACAAAATCCTGTTCCAAGTATCATTAATTTACATTACTCCCGTTTATTTTAAATCATGTGTTTTATATTTGTTCATTAAATTATTCTGATATATTTTTTAAAACTTTTTTAAGTGTGGTGCATGTTTTTAAATTCTCACTACAACTGTTCCATAGATTCAGCCCTCTGACTGAAATACAATGATTCTTTTACATTTGTTCTTATCCTTTGATTTTGAAATATACACATTCCTCTCAAATCATGTTGACTTTCTCTCATTTTAAACCGGGGTCACCAATCTTTTTCACATTGCGGACCGGTTTAATATTGACAATATTCTTGCAGACCGGCCGACGAGGGTGGGGTTGGGTGGTGTTAATCACGACCAGAATACAGGTGATAAGTCGACTATAAGTCACTTATAAGTGGCTAATACACTCAATTTCGTTTCTAAAAGGGTTTATGTAATGAATTTATTTTTAAACACACAGCACATATTTTCCTTGCATGAATATAGTGATAACTCAACTATAAGTCACTTATAAGTCAATAGCTTCATAACATTTTAAGTAACGTTTGGATATTAAACACACAGCACATATTTTCCTCGTATGAACATATAAAATCATTGCAACACACCAATATCGCTGAATCAGTGGGAGCCCTGGGCTTGTTTTCCTGCAACAAGACTGTCCCATCGAGGGGTGATGGGAGACAGCGATACTCGAAGGGAGTTCCTTATGTCCAGTCTATTCTGCAAGTTAGTTTTCGTTGCATTCATTGCAGAAAACCCCGCTTCACAGAGACATGATGTCGGAAATGGAAGCAACGTTTTCAGTGCTTTCGTGGCTATCTCAGGATATTCAGCCTTGACTTTGATCCAGAATGCCAGCAGAGATGTTATGTCAAACATACTTTTCAGCCCACTGTCACTTGCAAGCTCGAGGAGTTGATCTTCTTCCCGCGCTGACATGGATGATTCACTGGGAACATTCACAAATGGGACACGGATCCATTCCTTTGCACGTCTCGGGTCATTTGCGGTTGGGAAGTAACACTCGAATTCTGTCGCCAGCGAAGATAGGTGATCGCGCACCAGCTGTGAGAGGGACGGTGCAGCCTCAGTCTCCCCCAAAATCCCAGCTAATGTTGGGAACATGTCAAATATGCCCCTGTCCACTCGCCGTCCCCACAGTTCAGTTTGGCTTTGAAAGCAGACACTTTATCTGCCAACTTGAAGACAGTTGTCATTCTCCCCTGAAGTGACAAATTGAGTTCATTGAGCAGGTTGAAGATGTCACACAGATAAGCGAGTTTTGCTATCCACTCCTCGTCACTGAAGTGTGCTGCCAGTGGTGACTTTTTTCCTGAAAGAAATCTCTGTAGCGGCTCTCTTAACTCAAAAACCCTGGCCAGGGCTCTCCCCCTTGATAGCTACCTGACTTCAGTGTGTAAGAGAAGGCGTTTGTGTTCTGCATCCATTTCCTCGCAAAGCTGCTCAAACAGACGCGAGTTAAGGGCTTTTGCTTTGATGTGATTGACAACTTCAACAACGTCACTCAACACGCTGTTAAGATCAGGTGACACTTTTCGGCTAGCCAGCATTTCGCTGTGTATGATACAGTGTGTAGACTCGGGTAGTGAAACCAGACAGCCGTCCAGTCACAGCTGCAGCCCCGTCTGTGCATATTCCAACACAGAATGACCAGTCCAGTTTGCCTGACATGTAGTCATTCAAAGACTTGAATAGTTCTGCCCCAGTTGTGTTAGTTGGCAACGGCAGTGCACACAACATATCCTCGTGCACATCGTCTTGAAATATATATCGCACATAAACCAGCAGTATTGCCTTGTTGTCGACGTCGGCAGACTCGTCGACATCGGTAGACTCGTCGACCTGGATAGCATACCATGGTGACTCGTTAAGCCGTTCCAACAGTTGTGCTTCGATGTCCTCCGCTATGGCATCGATTCTCCTTGAAACTGTGGTAGCTGAAAGAGAAACCTGTGCCATCTTGTTAGCTGCAGCTTCTCCCAACAGTTCACGGCACATGACCTTGGCAGCAGGCAGACTCAATTCTTCACCAACGGTGAAAGGCTTTTTAGCCTTAGCAATCCGGCTAGCCACTAAGTACGACACTCTCAGAGCGGCAGCGTTTGTGGAGGTGGTGGCTCTCAGCACTTCCTTCTGTCCCACTTGCTCCTGTCCCGCTTGCTCACATTTTTTCCGCACAAAAAACTCAACGGGTTTGTCTTTAAGTGCAGGGTGCTTGGTCTCAAGGTGCCGAAGCAGTTTTGAGGGCTTCATTGCCTCATTAGACAGCTTGTCTCCACATACCACACACAGGGGGCTTGGAGCGTGCGAGTCACCGGTCGCAATAAATCCGTGTTTTATGTACGACTTGTCGTATTTTCTGTTGCAGGAAGCTTTCTTTTTTTGAGGAGGGAGGGGTGAGCAGGTGAGGAGGGAGAAAGGGCTGGTGAGTGGGAGTGAGAGAAGGGTTACGGAGACAGGCTTGAGGTAGAACTAGTGAAGCTGTGGGATGCGAAGGGTGGGGTGAGCATGAGGAGGTGGCAAGAAAGGGGGGATGAGTGTGATGGGTGGCGAGTAGAGAGGATTATCCAGGAAATGTATAATCCAAAGGGAATGGGGTAAAAGCAGGGGAGTGGGGATGACTGGAAGAATTGGATCAGCCCATGCTTGAATGGCGGAGCAGACTTGATGGGCCGAATGGCCTACTTCTACTCCTATATCTTATGGTCTTATGGAAGGCTTATGCGGGGACAGGGAGAGGGATGGTGAAGAGAGTAGGGTGAAGGAGATCCGTGGCGAGGAGACATGGATGAGTGAAGAGAGGTGCTGTGACTGGTCAAAGTTATTAGACTAACTACTTATTCCCTCACAGTGCCAAGGATGCCAGTCATGGCTCATCACAAGTCTCTGAACAAATCCACAGCACACGGTTCCCATTCCCACTCTCCCTATTTCACGTTAGGTGTTTTACGGCGCACGATTCCCTGTCTCCCTGTCCCACACCAGGAGTTTTACTCTGCTCGATTCCCGGTCTCTGTGTCGAGCTTTTAATCAGCCGAGTCTCATTGACACGCCCCCTTCCCCTCCCATCCATGTACTTATCCAAGTTTCTTTAACAGATATTGTTAAGACCGCAGACAAAGTCATGAATCAAAAGGTTAATCATGCTGTGACTAATGTTCTGAGTTTGGTAAGTTACAAAGCAGGAAGTATTGAAGCAAAGGCAGGTAACCCTTTGTAGCTGTTAGACTTGGTTGCAGAGAGGCAGGACTGGCAGCTCAATATTCGGGGGTTCCGCTGTTTCAGAGTGGGGTTTGCTAGTTATTTCTTCAGCGCTTTGAACGGGCACGACTGCAAAACCTCATTGAGGTCATCCAGTGAGAACAGCGAGGAGAGTTTAAAAAGAAGACAGCTTTCTACAGCGGGCGAAAGAGTGGAGCGAGACAGAGTAGGAAGGCTTTGGCTCAACGGGGCTTGGGAGGGAAGGGGTCAAGGCGAGGTACGTTACTTGTGTACAATGCTGACAGAAATTATGTGTGTGAGGCCGGCGTTCTGAGCTCGGTGTCAAATGTGGGAGGTCCTGGAGACTCCCAGCCTCCCGGACGGCCACTTCTGCACCAGGTGCGTCGAACTGCAGCTCCAGAGGGACCGCGTTAGGGAGCTGGAGATGCAGCCCGATGACCTTCGTCTGGTCAGGGAGAGTGAGGAGGTGATAGGGAGCAGCTAGAGGCAGGTAGTCACACCGGGGTCTCGGGAGGCAGATAAGACGGTAACAGTCAGGAGAGGGAGCGGCGGCAGTCAGAGGCTAGAGAGCACCCCTGTGGCTGTCCCCCTTAACAATACCTACGCCGGGCAGTCCCCTTTGCACAGAGGGCGGAACTCAGACCTTCCCAGAACCCGGGCTGGATCAAATCGGCAGCCTGGGACTCGCTGTGTTAAATAGAGAAACTCCGCCCCACTGGTTGCGATGAGAGAAAAAGGAGAGATTTAGACAGTGATATTAAAGAGGATGCCTAATGTTTCTTCAGATACATTAAGTGTTGAGGAGAGGAAAGTGTGGATATCGGACAACTGGACACCGATGCTGGAGGAGTAGTATTGGGGGACATGGAACTGGCGGATGAACTGAATAAGTATTTTGCATCAGTCTTCACTCTGGAAGGCACTAGCAGGATGGTGGATGTCTAAATGTCAGTGGTCTGAATTGTGCAAATTTACATTACTCAGGAGAAGGTTCTTGGAAATAGAATGGTCTGAAGGTAAATAGGTCACCTGGACCAGATGGTGTACATCTGAAAGTGGTGGCTGAAAAGATTGTGGAGGGATCAGTAATGATGCTTCAAGAATCAGTGGGTTCTGGTATGGTTCTGGGAGACTGGAAATTTGGAAATACCACTCCACTCTTCAAGGAGGTAGAGAGGTAGAAGATACAAAATTATGGGCCAGTTAGTCTGACCTCACTGGTTGGGAAGATATTGGAGTCGGACGTTGAGGACGTGTTTCCAGGGTGTCTGGGGCACATGATAAAATTAGCCATTTTCAGCATGTTGTCTTCAAGGGAAAATCTTGTCTGACAAGCATGTTGAAATTCTTTGAATTCATTGAAAAAGTAACAAGCAAGACAGACAGAGGAGAATCAGTTGATGATGTGCACCCGGACTTTCAGAAAGTCCTTGACAAGATGGCACACATGGGTCTGCTTAACAAGTTATGAGCCCATGATACGAGTGGTGATTGTTAAGTTCGTGGCCTAAGGTAGAAGGAGTCAATTTTAGAAAACCCAACACATTTATTTTTCAACATAGTCCCCTCCTACATTTACACACTTAGTTCAGCGGTCGTGGAGCGTACGGATCCCTTCTTTATAGAAGCCGGCGTCTTGGACCTGCAGACAGCAGGGGTGATCGATAAGTTCGTGGCCTAAGGTAGAAGGAGATGAGTTATTAACTTCAAACTTTCTGCATAATCACTCAAAGAGTTGGACTGCATGCGCATGTAACGAGAGCTGTATAACTCATCTCCTTCTACCTTAGGCCACGAACTTATCGAAGGGTGGCAGGGGTAAGTTTGTCATGCAGAGAGTGGTGGGTGTATGTAATACACTGCCGGCGGCAGTGCTGGACGCCGATACGAAAGGGTATTTTAAGAGCTTCTTAGATAGGCACACAGAGCTTAGAAAAATAGAGGGTTGTGCGCTAGGGAAATTCCAGGCAATTTCTAGAGTAAGCCACGTGGGCGGGACAACATTGTGGGCCGAAGGGCCTGTAATGTGCTGTATATTTCTATGTTCTATAACTTGAGGCACCAGACCTTACTGACTGTTAGTAGAGCAGGCCCTGGAACACAGAAAGAGCCGTAGCTCCGCAGACAGCAAACGCTCGTCGTCTCAACCGTCTGAAACTCGGCAACCTCTTCCCACCTTACCAGCCTAACAGACATTATTGGGGAAGCATAAATTAACAACCAGAGTGCTCAACAATTCCCCCTGACTCGCGACACGGAACGAGTTCATGCAATTTAACAGTCTAACCCCGATAATGATGGCTTAATACGTACGGCAGGATCTCTGTGAATCTGAAGGCGATGAGGACTTGAATTCTAATTCTGCTAAGAATCAGAAACTACAAAAACTGCGTCTTTACGTATATGGAGCATGGTTTTATTCTATTTCTGTCAGATCAGCGACGCCACATGTGCCTTATTCGTGATACTGTACTGTCTAATGAAACACTGAAACTATCAAGATTGCAGGAACACTTCCGTAAAAGACACCCCGAAAAGGCTTACCTATGTCATTACTCAGATCCAGAGGATGAAAGAAGCGTTTGAAAGGCGTTGCACACTCGAGTCATTTGCCAGGAAAGCTAAAAATATCTTTGATCGCGATCTCATTGCTTCTCATAACATTTCCAAAATGATAGCAAAGTGTGAAAAATCTCATACAATTAGTGAAAGATTACTAATGCCTGTTGTATCAGAAGTGCTCGCCACTGTTCTCAAAATAGATACCAGTATTTTAAAATCAATTCCCCTGAGTAATAACTCTGTGTCTCGTCGTACTGATGACATGAGTAAGGACATTAAGTATCACTATGCACAGAACTACAAAAAAAAACACAATAGAATTTGGGAGCCAACTGTATGAGTCAACTATGTGGGACAACGAGGCCTTGCTAATGGCATATGTATGGCTAATCAAAAATGGAAAAGTTGATGAAGAGATTTCCTATTGTAAATATTTGAAAACAGATATTAACGTGGAATAAATCTATGAGAGCTCAAAATGTATATTGATGACAAAATTATTTTGATTAGGAACAGGATTTCTTGTGTAATGGATAGAGCGGCAAATAGGGCAGGTAGCCATGCTGGTTTAGTGGAATTCATGAAAATTAAATTGCAAGTCCGTGGTGTCATTCATTGTCAACACCCCGCAGCTACTGTGCGGGGCACAGGTACTGTGAAAACTAGTTTTAAAGATAAATAAAAAGTTAAAGCAGAATATTTATTTCATGCCGGCATATGATAGCCATGTGTTTACACGATGGGAGCGCTAGAAAGTATATTCGGTCTCAGAGGGGCGAGTATGGCGAGTATGAAGGTCCTCAGGAGGGCGTTGGCAAGTATGTGGGCGTTGGGTTGGCAAACACTGCTCTGGAAGAAAGAGTTAGCCAATGGGTAAGCATAACCGTCCATGGATGGGATCCCCATGATCATTGCAGATTAGGTGTCAGCGAGAACGTGTCCGACGACAGGCTCAAAGTTGGAGACTCCTTCCCAGAAACTGGATGTTTCCTTGTGACAATACTGGTCCAGGTGGTTAAGACAAAAACATCAAAGATGCGCAATAAAAGGCTAACAAATTCAAGACGATAAAAGCAGAATATGTCATGTGAAACCGGGAAAAAAAATCCCACAATTACAGAATCCTGCAACAATCTAATTCAATCCGATTACTTACACAGGCACCATCAGGCGACAAAAACATCTTTCACCAAATTCTTGCTTTAAGATACAAAATCATGAAACATGCCATGCATTATTATAAATACAATCCTGATCCAGTTTTAATGTCAGGACCCTACAATTATATTACGACCGATTCATTATTAGTGATGGGATAATACCTGCTACCCGCCCGAATATAATATTACAGGATAAATATGCAGTAATAATTTATTTAATAGGTATGGCCATTCCGAACACACACAGCCCACGGAAATCAGTCAGTGTAAAACACCAGAAATAAGCTGACGAAAGAGGGAAATGAACGACTATGGTACATGAAGAGGGTATACATTGTCCCGTTGTAATATACACGACTGGCATCTTCCCAAAATCACTACACAATAGCTCTAAACATTTCGACCTGCACGGCAATATTTATTCAAATCTCCAGAAAGGCACAATACTAAAACGCATTAGAATAGTCCAAAAGTTCCAAGCGATTGAGAAATAAGTGCTCGTCTATGTCCATAACGCAATTTTTATCAGATTTAGCTGAGATAAAAAGTAAAAATAATAAACATGCGATTCTACTGGAGTGAATGCAGAGGAGAGTCAAGACGCAATTTGATTGGACGGGCATTTATTAGAAATCAGGAAGTTGGATGACATTATTTTCCTTGAAGCAGAGTAGGCACCGGAGATTTCCGTAACAATTTGCACAATTATGAATGAGTTCTGTGGTGTTAAATATTTCTCTGTAACTTCTTTGTCTAATGCGACGGACATGTCCAAGCTTCACTGTAAGTTCGTGTTGACTTTCTTTTTTTTTCATTCATTCTTATGCAAAAGACTAAAGTAACGAATGAGTTGCATTTTTGCCGATTTGGTCTTGAATGTCCCCAGAACCTGTCTCGCTTTCTCAGACCGAGAAGGGTCTGGCGGTGACGAGCGCGGGAATATAGTGGAAAACTGAAAATAAAAGGTAGGATGAGTTTAATATTTGGTAGGCGCGGAGGTGGCGGGTGTCGGAGAGTCTGTTCCTGGGCTGTGTTTCTCTCGGGTGCTAAACCAGATTTACTCTCCCCCGCTGCCACGTTCATTGGTTCTGTGGAGTCAAGATCGAAAACATTGCGACCACCGCCGAGACCAGCTTAGATATGTTGTTTGTTAGTTAGTTGAATAATCGACGTGAGCGGACATTTCGCCGCGCTGATGAAATGTTCTCTGAACTTGCACTGAGCTGTCCCATAATAAACGTGTTTGTGCAGCAACTTAATATCATTAGCATGTCTCCGGTGTGTTGAAAGATGTATTCAGAATCGTTGTAATTATTTTGATCCAATCAGGCAATGGTGTTATAAAGGAATTCGGCAACACTCACCGACCACAGGATGACGAACCTCCCGGAGATGGTGAGAAGTAAGATCACAGACCTCCTCCTGCTCTCCATCTCCGGGTCACTGCGGTTCTCCGTCTTGCTCTGACCCCTCAGCCCCTTACGGACGCGACTGGTCACTAAAATGTGTCTGACTGTCAGAGCGTTGAACAGTAGTATTAACACAGGAGTATTAGAAATGAGGCCGGGAAACCTTTGGAAAATTAGTGTAAATCTCTGTCCATCAGGATTCTGACTGATATGCAAAGCCGAGAAAGCCTCGGCAACTTTCTCAGCGACAGTGATTCCCGCGATCCGGTCACATCTGTTCACACTGTCCGGTCCCGCTCAGCCCCTCTGTCTCCGACTTTGTCCACGGACAGTTTTCAAAGCTCGTTGCAGATTTACTTCCCCCGTTAGCAGGTATCGATCTCCTCCTCGGCTTCCGCCCACACGGGCCCGGCTCGGCTCGCTTATTTTACATTCTGCAACTACACTTCGCCGCGGTTCCTTCACACTCTGTCAGGGGATCGGATCAGAAAGTTCCCGTGTTGGTTTTATTTAATATTCTCCTTGACCTGCTCCGAATTACTGCGGCGTTACTCTAAATGCTTTAGTGCTGATTGTTCCGGAGCGGAGTGTCGCCTGTAACTTACCCCGTCTGACCTGTATCGGACCCCGCTGTGTCGGCTCTGAACTCCCGCTTCACTACATCGATATCAGGGCGTGGAAACAAACCCCGGGAAACGAAAACTCACAGACACCCTTATTTAATTTTTCCAAACTCCCGAAACTCTCGGGATCTAACACATAAATATACAAACAACAGGAATTCTGCAGATGCCGGAAATTCAAGCAACACACATAAAATATATAAATGTACAGTTGGTTTCATTTTCAAGTCAAGTCAAGTAGCTTTTTATTGTTATTTCAACCATAACTGCTAGTGCAGTACACAGTAAAAACGAAACCACGTTCCTCCAGGACCATAAATGTAGATTTTTTTTTAATAACAGACTTGGGAATGTTGATTTGGTCCCTCAGCCAAATTGTTGACACAATTTGCGAACAACTGGGCTCCGAACACCGGTCCCTACAACACCGACTGGGACATCCTGCAGGCCCGGGAAGGGTCTGGTTATTCCTTGTATTTAAACAAACAGACACCAGGAACAGGAGCCGGCCATTCGGCCCCTCTAACACGTCCTGTCATTCAATAAGATACTGGGCCCCAATACCACTCCCATCCCCACTTTGACCGGACCATTGGCCCCACTTGCAGATCAACAGTCTGCCGGTGTTTGCCCCCAATGTGGTGAATCCCTCTGCTCGCCTCCACCGTGGGCTCAGACATTTCCACAGATGAGCCCCTCCTGTCCCCTCCGGGACAATCATCCTGCCCGTCCCCTCTCCCACCATCTTCATAATTTCAATAAAATCCACCCCTCCCACCCCGGGGAACCGGCATCAAACCGACGGGCCGAGCGGTCTCCTCCTACCTCTCAGCGATACATCAGACTCCGGCCGCAGGAGACGCTTCACAAACTCCCCAAACTTCCCTCGGAGGGAAATGGAAATAAATCAGAAAGCGGGACATTTACTTCGGGGTTTGTTCTTCTTGGACGGGGAGTTCAACGCGGCTGCCGAGATGTCAGTGTTGATGATCAGAGGGATCTTAGACTCCAAGTTCATCGCTTCCTGAAAGAGACTGCACAGATTGATCGAGTGGTTAAGAAGGCAAATGGAGTGGTTGTCTTTATTAGTTGAAGCACTGAGTTGAAAAGTCGGGAAGTTGTGTTGCGGCTGTTGCGAGCCTGCGGTCGGACTGTGACTGTGTCTTTAAGAGCGCCGGAGTGAGGAGGCGGGACTATGACGTCAGTCACAGGCGGACGGCGCTAACTGTGGATTTAACCATAAAAGAGAGAGAGCGATCTGCAGACAGGCAGTCGGCCAGTCTAAAGAGAGAGAGAGAGACTGGAAAAGCTGATAGATTCAGTTTGTCACAGCTGAGGCTTGGAACTCTCCTATGCCCACAAGAGTGGGGTGATCAACGGTACCCGGAACCACAACGAATGTTTGTGGCTATCACTTCGTATAATCCATAGGATTAACTGTAAAAGATGGAAATAAAAATGTAATCTTGCTTAAAATATTAAAGAAATGTGTCATGTTAAACTTTATGCCTTTTGTAAATCAGGTCATCTTTTACTCACTTGGCTATTCACAGTAACAGAAATTTTGACCAGGGGTGCCCAAATATTTGCATGCCACTGTATGTATCCTGTGCCTTCCGAATTGCTTCCAGAAATTCCTGCCCGTGTTCTTTCCAAATCAATTTTGACCAATTTTTCTTTCATGCCTCTCTAATTCTCTTTATTTCACATCTGACTTTAGCTTCTCCTTCTCTAATGTCAGGGTGAATTTGATCATATTAAGAACACTTGCCCCTCAGGGTTCTTTGAACTTAAGTGACCTAATTAATTCTGGTTCATTACAACACCCAATCCAGAATAGTTGATCCCCAAGCGGGCTCAACCATGAACTGTTCTAAAAAAGCATCTTGTAGGCATTCTAGGAATTCCTCCTCTTGAGACCAACACTGTCCTAATTTTCCTAATCACCTGCATGACAATCCCCCATGACTATTGTAACGTTGCCCTTTTGGCACGCACTTTCTATCTCCCATTGTAATTTGTGGACCACATACTCACTACTGTTTGGAGGTCTCCATACAATTCCCATCAGGGATTTTGTTTTACATTTGCTGTTCCTTAATTCTAGCCACAGATTCTACACCTTGCAACCCTATGCCACCTCTTTCCATTTCATCAAACAGAGCCACACAACCCCACTACCTGCTTGTTATTTCAAGAAACATATAAGTATCTGGGAAACAGGAGGACCTGCAGATGCTAGAAATCTAGAGAACTACACACAAAGTGCTGGAGGAGCTCAGCATGTCAGGCAGCATCTATGGATGGGAATCATCATTTTGGGCCAAGACCCTTCATCGGAACTCTTGATACCCACATACCTGGAATATCAACAAGCAAAGAAAATAGAAGGTAGTGCAAAATAGGGAAAACCTTTGACAAAATTTAGTTCAAGGCCTAAAAAGACCTGCCAAACAGAGCTCAACAGTTAACAAATACAACAAAGACAATAAACACTTTCATCAATACCGACATTGACTTTTTTTAAATAAAAATATCTTGGTCCCATTTCAATCAGTAAAATTTACAAAGATAAATAAGAACTTTAGAAAAGACTATTTACGCTCAAACCCACTTAGATTAACACTACCTTGGACAGAAGGAGGAAGAGAGATAACACACATGAAAAAAAATCACACAACAGTCAGATAAAATTTCTAAGTATATATTTTTTATGAAAAATGAACAGTATGCAATGCTCCATGTGTGTATATGGAATCATGACAGGAAATACAGACCAGAAAACTTAAATGAGAGGCCAACTCAGAAAAATGAATCATCACTATGGAAGAAAACATTAACCAGTGGAATAAGTATGACCCTCCATGGGAGACATCCCAATGATCTGAGCAGACGAGATGATGACAAGGAAGCATCGAGCACCTGACTGAGAGTTGGAGACCTCTTCCCAGAAACAGAGGGGGTCCTTGCAGAAATACAGGACAAGGTGGTTAACAAAAGGAAAAAAAAATCAAAAGTACATGAAATACAAACAAATAAGGCAGTAATTGCAGAAAATATTAGCGGAAACCAGACACAATCAAACACATTCCAGGATTCTGCAGCAGTTTAACTCAATCTGATTACTTACAAAGTTACAATCAAGTGGCAAATATCATTCACCAAAATCTTGATTTAAAATACAGACTCATGAATGCCCTCCATCACTTCATAAAGGCACCATAAATTCAAGCCTGATCCAGTTTTAGAGTCAAAATCTTACAAATTATATGATAATCAATATATTATTTCAGATAGGACGATCCATAATAACCATCTGGATATAATATTACTGGATAAACAAGCAGGAACAACTTCTTCTATACATAAAACCATTCCCAACACATACATGTTCCTCAACCAGTGGAGCACCTCACCACAGGTATTGGTTGTGTCATCAGTCAGACAAACGAAAGATTTTCCCAGTCAATCAGCTTCCAAATGTTGCTACTCTGTCATTCGTTGCCACGCCCCACTGATGATTCCCTTCTCCTCATCATACGTTCTTACCCCGACCGTCGTCCAGAGTCCCAAACTCTGCCACGTGCCCACCTCTGATTTCTGACCCTGCTTCGTTGACGTCCAACTGATGGTTTCCCATTCTGCTTTCAGTCTTTGGAGGACAGGAGTGTTTTCTAAGAACCCTTACAAAGCAAGGAAAATGACCCATAATGTGGAAATGAGTCATGATTAAGGACGTTAACTACCAATGTCATTCTTCCTCAGCCCAGAGATTAGAGGGGCGAAGAACATCTCAGACAGAACTGCAGTCAGCTCGACTTCTTCAGTCTGCAGAAAATTCAAGGGAAACCTCTTCACCCACAGAGTGGTGACTGTTTGGAACCCATCACCACAGGGAGAGCAAGAGGGGAACAACAGGGGAGGATTTAAAAGGACTGTTGTGGAACCGAAACACTGGCAGGGTCCAGCTCGCCTGAGTTGACTCTCTACTGTACACTAGGTGTGTTAAAAATTCAATAAGCACCAGAGACAGAATTTAAAATAGAACTGATTTATTTGTCTCAAATCCAGAAGATTAAACTCCAGTCCCATTAAAGGTGAATATGCAGCAGAAGAAACTCCTCCCATGCCCAGTGACCAGGGTGCAGAACTGGGTGTGGTGAGCAGCAGCAATAATTGCAGAATTCAGCACTGACAGTCACTCTCAAAATTGTATTCAGCAATGGTGATGGACGAATATCCAGCAAGCAGCTTATTGAAACTTTCTCCCCAGTGTGAACCCGGTAGTGTGTCACAAGTGTAACACACTGTAAGGTTTCACTGCTAATGTAACGGCCTCTCAGCAATGTTTCACCGCTGAGGTAATGGTTTCTCTGTAGCAGCAAAGTTTAGGTTATGACTAGAGATAACAGGGTTTTGGAGTGCGGGGTTATCCAGTGAGAGAAATGTTGTTCTTTCTTGTGAGTCAGGAAGAGAGATTTTCACAGTCTTTTGCTGGGGAGAAATGAGAAGACGCGAATGGAGAGAGTGGCCCCTTATCTTTTTCTTTGTTTTCTTCACTAACCCTATAGTCAAAGTAAGAATTATAAATTTGAATTGTTTAATCACATATTGTGTACTGTTTGTTATTTTGGGGTGCTGATTTTTAACAGGGGACACATCACGCAGCATCCATCCAAATGAGATATCTTAAGTTTTCCCGGGTTGGGGGGCTATCACCCCCTATATTAAGTTGCTAGCCGAAGTGAGATTTACATAAGGATAGATGACTGAGTGAATTGCTTCCCACATTCACAGCAGGTGAACATCCTCTCCCCAGTGTGAACTCAGTGATACACATTTGGTTGATTTGGTTGAGAGAATCTCTTCCCAATGTCTGAGCAGGTGAACGGTCTCTACCCGGTGTGAACTCGCTGGTGTTTCTGTAGGTGGGATGACCGAGTGAATCCCTTCCCACACACTGAGCAGATGAAAGGCCTCTCCCCTGTGTGACCTCACTGATGTACCTTCACTTTAGATGTCGATATGAATCCCTTCTCACAGTCTGAGCAGAAAAATGCCTCTCCCCAGTGTGAACTCGCTGGTGTACCTTCAGATTAGATGATGAAGTGAATCCCTTCCCACAGTCTGAGCAGCTGAATGGCCACTCTCCGGTGTGAACTGACTGGTGTCTCAGTAGATCAGTTGACAAAGTGAATCTCTTCCCACACACTGAGCAGGTGAATGGCCTCTCGCCAGTGTGAAGTCGCTGATGTACCTTCAGTGGAGATGACGAAGCGAATCTCTTCCCGCAGTCTGAGCAGGTGAATGGCCTCTCTCCAGTATGAACTCGCTGATGTTCCTTCAGATGAGATGATAGAGTGAATCCCTTCCCACAGTCTGAGCAGGTGAATGGCCTCTCACCAGTGTGAAGTCGCTGATGTACCTTCAGTTGAGATGACCAAGTGAATCCCTTTCCACAATCTGAGCAGGAGAACGGCCACTGTCCAGTGTGAATTCGCTGGTGTACCATTAGGTAAGATGACCGAGTGAATCCCTTCCCACAGTCTGAGCAGGTGAATGGCCTCTCTCTGGTGTGAACTGACTGGTGTTTCAGTAGATCAGATGACATAGTGAATCTCTTCCCGCAGTCTGAGCAGGTGAATGGCCGCTCCCCGGTGTGAACTCGCTGATGTACCTTCAGGTGAGATGAGCAAGTGAATCTCTTCCCACAGTCCAAGCAGGTGAATGGCCGCTCCCCAGTGTGAACTCGCTGGTGAGCCATTAGTTCAGATGACTGAGTGAATCCCTTCCCACAGTCTGAGCAGGTGAATGGCCTCTCACCAGTGTGAACTCGCTGATGTACCTTCAGTTGAGATGACCAAGTGAATCCCTTCCCACAATCCGAGCAGGAGAACGGCCACTGTCCTGTGTGAATTCGCTGGTGTACCATTAGGTAAGATGACCGAGTGAATCCCTTCCCACAGTCTGAGCAGGTGAACGGCTGCTCCCTGGTGTGAACTCGCTGGTGAGCCATTAGGTCAGATGACCGAGTGAATCCTACCCCACAAATTCAGCAGTTGACCAGCCTCTGCCCAGTGAGAACTGACTAGTGTGTCCACAGGTGGGAAGACTGACTGAATCCCTTCTCACACACAGAACAGACTGAATCCATTCCCACTGTCTGAGCAGGAAGGATGATCGAGTGAATCCCTTGCTCCACTTCTTAAATATCTGGACAGAGACAGCAAAACTGGTGTGTTGTATTCTAGATTCCCGTAGACAAATTACTTGTCATTTTTAACCTGTAAAAAGAGTTACAAAATCCATCAATGGGTGTAGGACAACATTTCAGATGAGATCACTTGAGTTGTCAAGGTGTGATCTGACAACACACTGTTACAGTGAACTTCAACCCAAGTTGGAGAGAGAAATCATCTTCTAACTGGGCACAGTGCTGGTATCTGGAATGACCATCAAATTCTCTGATGCTCTTCCTGTCTGTATAAGAATGGGACATTTCTGCCATCTCCAATCTGTGACCTGGCTCAGTTTGACTCGCTCCATTGGTATTATTCCCTGTTCCCACTGAGCTGCATGGGTTCCTGGCCCCACAGTAACTGAAACACTCTCACGCAAATAGCCGGCAGTGCATTCCACGCACCCACCACTCTCTATGTAAAAAACTTACCCCTGACATCCCCTCGGTAGACTTCTTGTCTCTCTTCCCTCCAGGAGAAGATTCAGGAGTTTGAAGACTTGTATGGCCAGGTTTGGGAGCCGCTTCTTTCCAATTATGATAAGACTGCCGAACAGATCCTGACCCGGATCTGGGCCGTACCCTCCAGATATCTGGACCCACCCCTCGGTTTTTTTGCACTACGTTACTTTCCATTTTTCTATTTTCTATTTATGATTTATAATTTAAATTTTTAATATTTACTAATTTTAATTATATTTAATATTTAATATTTGTAATCCAGGGAGAGTGAAGCGCAGAATCAAATATCGCTGTGATGATTGTACGTTCTAGTACCAATTGTTTGGCAACAATAAAGTATGAAGAAGTATAAAGTATTTCAAAGCACCTTAAAACTCTGCCCCCTTGTCTTAGCCACTTCAGCCCTGGGGGAAAAAAAAGACCTCTGGCTATCTACACTATCAATGCCCCTCATCATCTTATACATCTAAAAAAGATTCTAAACATAAACAAGGAAATTATACATTGCTTTGAGGATTTGTTAGAAGTACACAAAATTATGAGGGTATAGATAGGGTAAATGCAAGCAGCTTTTTCCACTGAGGTTGGGTGGGATGACAACCAGAGGTCATGGGTAAGTGGGGAAGTGCAAATTTAAAGGGAACATTTGGTAAAGCTCTTTACTGATGTTTTTAAGAAGATCCAACACTTCTTCTTCCTTAATCTCCACCTTGTCCAGCACACAGGCCTGTTCTATCTTGACCTCACCCTGATCAAGATCCTTTTCAATTGTAAATACTGAAGCAAAGTATTCATTTAGGACCTCCCCAACCTCCCCCACCTCCAGGCACATGTTGTCTTCTTCATCCTTGAGCAGCCCCACCTTCATTCTTGCCATCCTTCTGTTCTTCACATTCGCATAGAACGCCTTGGGGTTCTCCTTAATCCGACATGCCAAGGCCTTCTCATCATGCCCCCTTCGAGCTCTCCTAAGTCCTTTCTTAAGCTCCTTCCTGGCTACCCTATATTTCTCATAAGCCCGTCCTGCTTCCTGCTTCTTACATCTAACATATGCTTCCTTCTTCCTCTTCACGAGTTGCCTCACGTGTTTCGTCAGCCACGATTCCCTTTTCCTACCATTTTTTCCTTGTCTCAGAGGGACCAAACCTATCCTGAACCCAGCACAAGTGGTCCCTAAACTTCCTCCACATTACTTCTGTGCTTGCACCCTTGAACATCTGTTTCCAATTTACTCTCGCTAGTTCCTGCCTCATCCCTTCATAGTTAGCCCTTCCCCAGTTAAGCACTTTCCCATTTTGTCTGCTTTTATCCTTTTCCATAGCTATGCTGAAGCTAAGGGAGTTGTGGTCACTCTCACTAAAATGCTCCCCCACCAAGAGGTCTGCCACCTGACCAGGTTCATTACCCAGAACTAGATCTAGTATGGCCTCTCCTCTCATCGGCCGGTCCACATACTGTGTCAGGAATCCTTCTTGAATGCACCTGACAAATTCAGTCCCACCTCTCCCCCTTGCAGTCAGGAGGTGCCAGTCAATACGAGGGAAGTTGAAATCACCCAAAACTACAAATCTGCACCATTCTAAACTCTGTCTGCTTATCTGCTCCTCAGTGTCCCGAGGGCTATTTGGGGGCCTATAGACTACTCCCAGCACAGTGATTGATCCCTTCCTATTTCTGACTTCCACCCATACCAACTCAGTGGACACTCACTCTGCAGCATCCTCCCTTTCTATAGCCGTGATACTATCCCTGACCAGTAATGCTACTCCCCCGCCTTTTCTACCTCCCATCCTATTCCTTATAAAACACCTGAACCCCGGTACCTGCATCAGCCAATGCTGCCCTTCCTCCAGCCAGGTTTCAGTAATGGCCACAACGTCATCATTCCATGTACTGATCCATGTTCCAAGTTCATCCCCTTTATGCCTAACACTCCTAGCATTGAAATAGACACACATCAACCACTTTAACTGGCTACATTTGTGTTTTGTCCCCTGCCTGTCCTTCCTCAGCAACTCAGAACACATAGCATCATGCTCTTGTCCTTCTACCCTAATCTCTGCACTCACATTCTGATTCCCACCCCCCTGCCAAACTAGTTTAAACCCTCCCCAACAGCTCTAGCAAACCTGCCATGCCCGGATATTGGTCCCTTTCCAGTTCAGGTGCAGCCCGTCCTTTTTGTACAGGTCAGACCATCCCCAGAAGAGATCCCAATGTCCCAGAAATCTGAACCCCTGCCCCCTGCACCAACTCTTCAGCCACGCATTCAACTGCCATGACTTCCTGTTCCTACTCTCTCTGCCTCGTGGCACAGGCAGCAATCCTGAGATTACCACCCTTGAGGTCCTGCTCTTTAACTTTTTTCCTAACTCCCTATATTCCTTCTTTAAACCCTCATACCTACTGCTGTCTATGTCATTGGTCCCCACGTGGACCATGACATCTGGCTGCTCACCCTCTCTCCTGAGAATACCGAGAACTCGATCTGAGATATCGTGGACCCTGGCACCAGGGAGGCAACAGACCATCCGGGATTCTCGATCTCTCCCACGGAATCTCTTACTTCTCCCCCTAACTTTCTAATCCCTAATCACTACTACTCTCCTCTTTTCACTCCTTCCTTTCTGAGGTAAGGGTCCAGTCTCAGTGCCAGAGACGCGACCACTACAACTTGTCTCTGGTAGGTCGTCCCCATCAACAGTATCCAAACTTAGAGAAGTTCAGTACAGAAACAGGGGCCCACCTAGTCAATGGTGAAAACATATTCAGGCTGTCTAATGCAACTTCCTGCACTGGGACCTCCTTCCTATCTGTTCTGGCATTCTGACTCCAATCCCCCCTGCAACTTGAGTTTAACTTCCACCCTCCCACACCACACACTAGCACTAGCAAGCCTTACCACTAGGATATTGGATCTCTGATAGTTTTAATTCCCTAACTAACAAATCCCCTATCAACCCTTTGACATTCCTCTGCTAGGTAATCCTCCCTAACAGTGTCTAAAGTGGTCCACCTGCTGTTGTGTGGGATGGCCACAGGAGTACTCTGCAATGGCTATTTAACCTCATTCCCCTACCTGACTCTCACTCAGTTTCTTATGTCCTACATTTCGGTTTAAATCACCTCTCTTCATGCCATATCTATCACCCTCTCCAGCTCCTGGATGATATGGAATTCATCCATTTCCAGATCCAGCTCCTTAAAGTGCAGGATTACAAGCTGCAGCTGGATGCACATCTTGTAGGTGAGGGCATCAGGGCCACTGGAGGTCTCCCCACCTTCCCACCAATATCCTCTCTAATTTGTAATGACCAGTGTGCCGAAAAATCTTGCGCTGTGCAATTTTTACCCAGTAACAACAACATGTGCACACTGAATTTTAAATAGAGAGGTATTTATTTTAACAGCTAGCAGAACACTGTTATCCTCCGGGTTTGATCAAGTTCATCTGCACTCTCACACAATCTATGTAGCAGGCCTGTAGAGGGTTATGAAGGATTTTCTCACTCCAGCTTTTGCACACCGTCCATATCTGATTTGCTTGCTAAATGACACTTTAAAAAGGCAGATTTCCAAATATCACTCCACTTCCTCCCATTTGCAAATTCTCCAGCAATTTTTGCATCGTCACAATACACAGGTAACACCAGTTTCTGTATTGTACATAAATATTTCCCCTGAACCCTCCCCCAGGTGACTGGCGGCCAATGAATATGAAGGGAAGGGCAGTAGTCTGTCTCATTGGAGTCTGGCACTTGTTGCCAAGGACAAAGGTGCTTGATATCATTATTTCCTCAGAGAGAATGGGTCAAAACATGTCCCCACGGGTAGAAAGGTCCAGAACAAGAGGAGGTAGAACAACCAACACACACAAAATGCTGGAGGAACTCAGCAGGCCAGGCAGCATTATGGAAAACAGTACTAATGCTGAATTCCTCCAGCATTTTGTGTGTGTTGCTTGGATTTTCAATATCTGCAGATTTTATCTTATTTGTGATTGGAGGCAGAACAAAGGTGAATTTCTTAACAGCTGATGGAAAAGATTTTGTTCCCTTTCTCCGAGTTCCTAATCCTTGCATTTAGACAGCTGGAGCTCAGCTCTGTCTGAGAGATCCATCGGCTCCCATTCCCTCATCAGCCGGAAGCTCCCCGGGCCCATGTACGGATCGTGGGGCTGAGAGAGAGGGAAGAGAGCACGACTGTCCCGGAATTGCGGGCCACGGTATTCGGAGCTCACAGCAATTGTTCCGAATCCGGCAACCGGGGAATATCTCTTACCTGGAGCTGATTTTCCGAGGCCTTTATATACTGCGCGCATGCGTGATATTCGGGACAACCGCAACCCTGACGCATGCGCATTCGATCGGCGTTTCAGCGACAGCGACCACTCCTACGCAGAGCTTTCTGGGTAATCACGATGCCATTAAACATTTCTGCAAACACCGGTTCCATGTTCATACCTCAGCTTGTTTTTTTTGGGGGGGGGCGGAATTCAGCAGCTCTTTTAATGGAGAAAGCAGCTTTCGTAAACAATGCACTTAATATCAGCAAACTTTCCGCGTGTTTAATGCCGAAGTAGAATCTTCTTACAAATGCAGATATGAAACACAAGAGATTCTGCTGCTGCTGGAACTGTAGACACATGCACATAAAATGCTGGAGGAACTCTGCAGTTCAGGCAGCAACTAAGCAGAGGAGTACACAGTCTAGGCATACTGAAGGGGCTCGGCCTAAACGTTGTCTATTTATTCCTCTCCACATTTGCGGCCCGATCTGTTGATTTCCTACAGTATTTTGCACAGGTTAACCACCTTTTTTTTTTCAATCGAACAGTTTCAAAATGTTTCTGATCTTTCATTTGTGGCCACATCCTGGTGGTCTGATTCCTCTCCCTCCTCGTCCTTGTAAATTCTAGACCCCATTTCCTTTCTGGCGCCCCAAAGCCTGATTCAGGGTGGTAACTCTTTGGTTTCTGACTCTGCACCATCGAAGATTCACTCGCTAGTCTGCTGTCAGACTTTAGAGGCGCATTGCAACAATCCAGCTGTCTGAGGCACAGACCTTTGAAATGAGTGAAAATGACACAAAACTTTGAAAAGAGCAGGGAAGAAGGAGCTTAACCACCTTAGTCCAGAGCCCTGAAGAACGTCAAAACCACAGTGAGCTCATCGTGTTATTCAGCCTGGAGAGAAGCATGCAGGAAATTCATGCAGGTGTATAGGATGATGAGAGGCATTGGTCGTGTGGATCGCCAGAGGCTTTTTTTCCAGGGCTGAAACGGCTAACACGAGGGGGCATAGGTTTAAGCTGCCTAGAAATAGGTGCAGAGAAGGTGGAAGAGCTAAGTTTTATAAACAAAGTGTGGTGTGTGTGTGTGTGTGTGTGTGTGTGTGGAATGCACTGCCAGCGACGGTGGTAGAGGTGGATACAATCGGGTCTTTTAAGAGACTCTTAGATAGGTACATGGAGATTAGGAAAATAGAGGGTTATGCAGTAGGGTAATTCTAGACAGTTTCTAGAGTAAGTTACATGGTCGTCACAACATTGTGGGTCAAAGGGTCTGTAATGAGCTGTAGATTTCTATGATTCTATGAAATTCAAGGGAGATCTCCTATCTCAAGGAGTGGTGACTAGTTACAACCTGTTATCACAAGGAGAGTGAGAGGGGAACGGCAGGGATAGATTTTGATATACTGATATGGAACAGAAACATGGGCAGGGACCAGATGGGCCGAGTGGCCTCTCTAGTGTACATTGTGAGTGTGGTAGAGACAGTAAGTACCTGAGACACGGGATTTGATATAGAACTGATTTATCTTTCACAGATCCGCAATATTAAACACCAGACTACTTTAAGGCTAAAGTCAGCAGAACAGACTCCTCCAATGCTCAATGACCAGGGTCCAGTCCTGGGTGCGATGAGCAGCCGCAAGAACTGCGGAATCTGACAGTAACAGTCCCTCATGAATCTGCAGCTGCCTTCAATCAGTGTGATGGTTGAATATTTAACACAGAGCCATTCATTTGAGAATTCAGCCTTTTCTATGTTTCTGAGCTTCTCACAAATGTGTACAGTTTTGTTAAGCCTTGCTCCAGAATTTCCACACAATTAAAAGAGCTTATTACATTTTTTTTATTTTTATTTTTGCACCACTTATGTAATTTAACTATTTAATATGTATATTATTGTAATTCATAGTTGTTAAAATCTATTGTTAAGAATTAGGTTCTACTGCTGCCGCAGAGACAACAGATTTCATGAGATATGCCGGTGCTATTAAACCTGATTCTGAAAATTGGTATTGGAGACCCACAACGGTCACCTGATCCCAGTTACCGCAGATGGTAATGCGAGATTGAAGCCTTTTCTATTTATCTGCATTCCTCAGAAATGACAACAGTTCAGTTAAGTTTCCTTCTGAGGTTCCAAAGCAGAAGCTCAGTCTGTCTAATATTTCCACAAAATTAAAATGGGGAATTTGTTTATTTTTATCACGGACTGAGCTACAGTGAAAATCTTGCCTGACGTACCATCCACACAGATCAATACATTACTACAGTACATTGAGCTGATATACGACAAAACAATAACTGTAACAAAGCATTATGGCTGCAGAGAAAGTGCAGTGCAGAGAGACATATGGTGTAGGGTCACGTCGAGTTACATTGTGAGGTCGAGTCCATTTTATCGAACTAGAGACCATTCATTCGGCTTATAACCGCAGACAGGAAGCCGTCCTTGAGCCTGGTGGTACGGGCTTTAAGGCTTTTGTATCTCTTCCCCGATGGGGGAGCGGGTTTGCAGCAAGAATGTCCGGGTTGTGAGGATCTTTGACTACATGGCCTGCTTTTCCGAGACAGGGGAAGTGTAGGAAGAGTCCATGGAGGGGAGGCTTGTTTCTCTGATGTTCTCTGCTCTCCAAAGTTCTCTGCAGTTCCTTACAGTCATGGGCAGAGCAGTAGCCATACGAAGGCGTGAAGTATCGACAAGAAGCTCAGAGACCTCGGCCTTCACCCTGCCTTGTGTAGCTGGATCCTGGACTTCCTGTCAGATCGCCGGCAGGTGGTAAGAGTGGACTCCCTCACCTCTGTCTCTCTGACCCTCAGCACTCATACACGCAGGGTTGTCTCCTTGGTCCCCTCCATTACTCTCTGTATTCCCATGATTTGTGTCGCCACCCACAGATCCAATCTGCTAATTAAATTTGCTTACGACACGACATTGTTTGGCCTAATCTCAAATAATAACGAGGCAGCCTACAGAGAAGAAGTCATCACCCCGACACAGTGGTGTCAAGAAAACAACCTCTCCCTCATGGTGACAAAAACAAAGGAGCTGGTTGTGGACTACAGGAGGAAAGGAGACAGGGACCAATTTCAACATTTCCAAGTCTGTTATTGACACAAAATGCACATTTTAATATTGATCACAACACAATGTATTTTATATATTGTTAATGACATAAAACGTATTTATAGATTGTTACTGACAGAGAATCGTATAATTTGTGCTCCGTGTGTTATCTGAATGTATTTGCCTGTGATGCTGCCACAAGTCAGTGTTTCTCTGTACCTGCACCTTCCCGTACTTGTGCACTTGGCAATAAATTCAACAGGACCTGAGAAATCTCCGTGAGTTTTGATTAGTGATGATCATCTTGGCAGCTCGGTAGGTCGAATGTATGAGACAGTACACTGTTAAATGCAAAACCCTGAACAGTGTTGATGATCAGAGGGATCTTAGACTCCAAGTTCAATGCTCCCTGAAAGAGACTGCACAGATTGATCGGGTGGTTAAGAAGGCAAATGGCGTGGTTGTCTTTATTAGTTGAAGCACTGAGCTGAAAAGTCGGGGGGGGGGGGGGAGAGAGAGAGAGAGAGAGAGAGAGAAGAAAGAGAAAACGAACCCAGACAGAATATAAGGTGCTGATCCTGGACCCTGAGGGTGGCCTCATCTTGACACAAGAGGAGACGATGGGTTGACACGTCGGAACGGAAATGGGAATGAAAATGTTTGGACACGGGAAGTCCCGCTCGGGACGGATAGTTCAAAGGTTAATTCATTATCAAAGCAGGTATCCATAAACAACTCTGAGTTTTTTTTTCTCCTCCAGAGAGTCACGAAAGAAAGAAAGAAAAAGGCTTTCAGAGCGAGAAAAATCGGACTCCCATCCCACCCCCGTATAAAAAGGAACGGCATCCCGATCATCAACCCCCCAAAACCCACCCCTCCCACAAACGGGAACAATAACATCGAATCTGGGCGAACTTTAATGACCAATAAATATAATTCCTCTCTTTGATCAGCTGTCTGAATGATTCCCTGACTCTGAGAGGAAGGGGTGTCTATGGTCCACATTGTCAGGGTGTTGAGTTTACCAGGAGACAAAGACTGCAGGGACGGGAGGTTTTCTGGT
Source organism: Mobula birostris (assembly GCF_030028105.1). Taxonomy (NCBI): domain Eukaryota; kingdom Metazoa; phylum Chordata; class Chondrichthyes; order Myliobatiformes; family Myliobatidae; genus Mobula; species Mobula birostris. Next base: position 62,793 of record NW_027278264.1, read on the forward strand.
CACTAATACACTGTGTGTGGACCCCGCTGGCAATTCTGGTGTTGTGACCCGAATCGAGACAAACACCACGCTGCCCACTCCACCAACAACACGGCACAGCCGGACACATAACAGGGACTTTACATCTCACAACACTGGATTCAGTGATGAAACCCGTGATTAATGTTGTTGTCCCACTGAAATCATAAGAAACGTCCATTCAGGCGCTTTTAAATACGTCCACGCTCACGCGCCTGACGTCACACATGGTTTCCCATCGCGCGTACCTGACGTCACACACGCGCTGCTGTGCTCGCGCTGAAACAGTTTAACAGCTGAGCTACCGACCACGAGACCCCTCCACCCCTCACCTCCGCTGCGCTGTAGTCATTGGCCCGAGGCGATGTCAATCATTGTTTCCGCCCAATAGCGGAGGCGGACCAGCCGAGAGGGCGTTACCCCGCTGACATCTCTTCTCAAAGAGGAACAAATCCCAAAGTAAATGTCCGCTTTCTGATTTATTTCCATTTCCCTCCGAGGGAAGTTGGGGCGTTTGTGAAGCGTCTCCTGCGGCCGGAGTCTGATGTATCGCTGAGAGGTAGGAGGAGACCGCTCGGCCCGTCGGTTTGATGCCGGTTCCCCGGGGAGGGAGAGGATGAAGACGGTGAGAGAGGGGGCGGACAGGATGTTTGTCCCGGTGGGGACAGGAGGGGCTCATCTGTGGAAATGTCTGAGCCCACGGTGGTGGCGATTCACCACATTGGGGGGCAAACACCGGCAGACTGTTGCCCTGCAAGCGGGGACAGGACTGGAGTTGGGAGGGTGGGTGAGGAGAGGAGATTTCGGGTAGTGGGGGTAAGATCTCGAAAGATGATTGCTAATGGCTCCACATCCCTTCAGCCACCTCTTTCAGATCTCTGGGGTGTTCACCATCTGGTCCAGGTGATCTATTTACCTTCAGACCATCTCTGTTTCCCAAGAAACTTCTCCCGAGTAACGTAACTTTACACATTCTGACCACTGACATCTGGGACTTTCATATTCCTGCCAGTGTCTCCGACAGATAAGAGTGATGTACAATACTTATTCAGTTCATCAGTTCACCTTGCACCCCCACCCCATTACTACCTCTCCAGCATCATTTCCCAGTGGTTTCCACCTCTCTTTTACACCATATGTACCTGAAGAAAAATTTGGTATCCTCTTTAATATTACTGGCTAGCTCACCTATGTATTCCATCTTTTCCTACTTAATTACTTCAGTTGCATTCTGTTGGTTTTTAAAAGCTTCCCAATCCTCTAACTTCCTAGAAATTTTTGCTCCATGCTCTCTCTTTGGTTTTTATGTTGTCTTTGATTTCTCTTATCAGCCATGGTTTTGTCACCTCACCTTCAGAATACTGCTTCCTCTTTGTGATTTGTGTATCCTGTGCCTTTCAAATTGCTTCCAGAAATTGCAGCTATCTCTGCTCTGTTTTCATCCCTGCCCATGTTCTTTTCAAACCAGTTTGACCAATTCTGCTCTCATGCCTCTGTAATTCTCTTTATTCCACATCGGACTTTAGCTTCTTCCTTCTCTAATGTCAGGGTGAATTTGATCATATTAATATCACTTGCCCCTAACGGTTCTTTGAACTTAAGTGACCTAATTAATTCCGCTTCATTACAACACCCAATCCAGAATAGCTGATCCCCAAGTGGTCTCAACCATGAACTGCTCTAAAACAGCATCTTGTAGGATCTCTACGAATTTCTCCTCTTGAGACCAACACCATCCTAATTTTCCTAATCACCTGCATGACAATCCGCCATGACTATTGTAACATTGCCCTTTTGGCACGCATTTTCTATCTCCCATTTTATTTTGTGGACCACATACTCACTGCTGTTTGTAGGTCTCTATACAATTCCCATCAGGGATTTTTTTTTTTTTTTTTACATTTGCTACTCCTTAAATCTACCCACAGATTCTACACCTTCCGACCCTATGCCACTTCTTTCTAATGATTTTGTTTAATATTTTACCAACAGATCCACACAACCCCACTACCAGCTTGTTCTTTTAAGAAACATGTAAGTATCTGGGAAACAAGAGGACCTGCAGATGCTAGAAATCCAGTGAACTACACACAAAGTGCTGGAGGAGCTCAGCATGTCAGGCAGCATCTATGGATGGGAATCAACATTTCGGGCCAAGACCCTTCATTGGGACTCTTGACACCCACATATCTGGAATATCAACAAGCAAAGAAAATAGAAAGTAGTGCAAAATAGGGAAAACCTTTAACAAAATTTAGTTCAAAATTTTTTTTAAAACTGCCAAACAGAGCTCAATAGTTAACAAATTCAACAAAGGCAATAAACATCTTCATCAATTGACTTTTTTTTGAAATAAAAAAAATATCTTGGTCCCATTTCAATCAGTCAAATTTACAAAGATAAATAAGAACTTTAGAAAAGTTTAGAATAGACTATTTACACTCAAACCCACTTAGATTAACATTACCTTGGACAGGAGGAAGAGAAGTAACACACACGAAAAAAAAAAATCACACAACAGTCAGATAAAACTTCTAAGTATCTACTTTCATCAAAAATGAACAGAATTCAGCACTCCATGTGTGTGTATGCCATCGTGATAAGAAATACAGACCAGAAAACTTAAATGAGAGGCCAACTCAGAAAAAGGAATCATCACAATGGAAAAAAACATTAACCAGTCGAATGAGTATGACCCTCCATGGGAGACATCCCAACGATCTGAGCAGACAAGATAGTGACAAGGAAATGTGGAGCACCTGACTGAGAGTTGGAGAACTCTTCCCAGTGTCACATACACACAACCCAGTAAAAGTATCAGCAGCAGTAGAACACACGTTATGTGGTATCTTATGGTGTTGTTTCACTAAGTACCGGAGACAGAGTTTAAAACAGAACTGATTTATTTGTCACAGATCCAGAATATTAAACTCCAGTCCCATTAAAGGTGAATATGCAGTAGAAGAAACTTCTCCCATGCCCAGTGACCAGGGTGCAGAACTGGGTGTGGTGAGCAGCAGCAATAATTGCAGAATTCATAAACTTAAAACTTTTCTGACTACAGTAGTGTGTCATAAAGTTACATACATGACTGAACACCTTCCACAGTCACAGCAGGTGAACAGCATCTCCGCTGTGTGAACTTACTGGTGTCCCTTAGACCAAATAGATGGGTGAAACCCTTCCTTCAGTCTGAGCAGGTGAATGGCCTCTTTCCAATGTGTACTGCCTGGTGTGCCAATAGGTCGGATGACCGAGTGAATCCCTTCCCACACACTGAGCAGATGAATGGCCTCTCCCCAGTGTGAACTCGCTGATGCAGCTTCAGGTGGCATGATTGAGTGAATCCTTTCCCACAGTCTAAGCAGGTAAATGGCTTCTCCCCAGTGTGAACTGACTGGTGTGCTTGTAGGCTAGCTAACTGTGTGAATCCCTTCCCACACAACGAACAGGTGAATGGCCTCTCCCCAGTGTGAACTCTCTGATGTACCTTCAGTTGAAATGACCGGGTGAATCCCTTCCCACAGTCTGAGCATGTGAACGGCCATACTCCAGTGTGGATTGACTGGTGTCTCTGGAGGGTGGATGAGTGATTGAATCCTTTCCCGCAGTCTGGGCAGTTGAACAGCCATTTCCCTGTGTGGGATGCCAGGTGTGTCTGCAGGCTGGATAACTGAGTGAATCTCTTCCCACAATCTGAGCAGGTGAACAGCCTCTCCCCAGTGTGAACTGACTGATGTGTCAGCAGGTGAGATGACAAAGTGAATCCCTTCCCACAGTCTGAGCAGGTGAACAGCCTCTCCCCAGTGTGAACTTGCTGATGTGCCTTCAGTTGAGATGACTGAGTGAATCTCTTCCCACAATCCGAGCAGGTAAATGGCTTCTCCCCAGAGTGAACTGACTGATGTGCTTGTAGGCTAGCTAACTGTGTGAATCCCTTCCCACAGTCTGAGCAGGTGAATGGCCTCTCCCCAGTGTGAACTCTTCGATGAACCTTCAGTTGAAATCTCCCAATGAATCCCTTCCCACAGTCTGAGCAGGTGAATGGCCACTCCCCTGTGTGAACTGACTGGTGTCTCCGTAGGGTGGATGAGTGAGTGAATCCTCTTCCACAGTCTGAGCAGGTGAATGGCTTCTTTCCAGTGTGGGCTGTCTGGTGTGTCTGTAGGCTGGATAACTGAGTGAATGTCTTCCCACAATCCGAGCAGGTGAACGGCCTCTCCCCAGTGTGAACTGACTGGTGTCTCAGTAGGTTAGATGATGAAGTGAATCCCATCCCACAGTCTGAGCAGGTAAACGGCCTCTCCCTGGTGTGAACTGACTGGTGAGCCAGAAGGTTGGATGATTGAGAGAATCCCTTCCCACATTCTGAGCAGGTGAATGGCCACACTCCAGTGTGAACTGATTGGTGTGTCTTTAGGCCAGATGACCTAGTGAATCCTTTCCCACAGTCTGAGCAGGTGTACGGCCATTTCCCAGTGTGAACTGACTGGTGTGCCTGTAGGTGGGATGACTGAGTGAATCCTTTCCCACACTCTGAGCAGGTGAAAGGCTTCTCCCCAGTGTGAATGCGCTGATGTACCTTCAGTTGACATGACCGAGTGAATCCCTTCCCACAGTCTGAGCAGGTGAACAGTCTGTCCGCAGTGTGAATTTGCCGATGCACCTTCAGTTGAGATGACAGAATGAATCCCTTCCCACAGTCTGAGCAGGTGAATGGCCTCTCCCCAGTGTGAACTCGCTGATGTACCTTCAGTTGAGATGACAGAATAAATCCTCTCCCACAGTCTGAGCAGGTAAACAGCCTCTCCGCTGTGTGAACTGCCTGGTGTGCCTGCAGGTTGGATGAGCGAGCGAATCCCTTCCCACATTCTGAGCAGGTGAACGGCCTCTCCCCAGTGTGAACTGTTTGGTGAGCTAGTAGGTTTGATGAGCGAGTGAATCCCTTCCCACAGTTCGAGCAGGTGAATGGCCGTTCCCCGGTGTGAATTCGCTGATGAGCCATTAGGTCAGATGATCGAGTGAATCCTTCCCCACAAATTCAGCAGGTGGCCAGCCTCTGCCCAGCGTGAACTGACTGATGTGTCCGCAGGTGGGATGACTGACTAATTCCCTTCCCACATACAGAACAGTGAGTGGCCGTGTCCCAGTGTGGAATTGCTGATGGACTTTCAGTTCAGATGACTGAGTGAATCCCTCGATCCACTTCTTAATGGACAAGAAGGGCAACACTGGCGTGTTGTCTCTGAGATTCTGGGAGACAAATTCCTTGCCGTGCTTAACCTGTGAAAAGATTTACAAAATACATCAGTGGGTGAAGGCAACATTTCAGATGAGATCACTTTAGTCACCAAGATGTGATCTGACATCACACTGTGCTTGGGCCCTGACGATTTCTGCACTTGTCTTCCGCAGGGTCCCAGGGAACAACTTGTCAGGCCCTGGGGATTTATCCATGGTAATTTGCCTTAAGACAGGAAACACCTCCACCTCTGTAATCTGTACAGGGTCCATGAAGTTGATGCTGCTTTGCCTCACTTCTATAGACTCTGTGTCCAACTCCTGAAAAATAGAGATGCAAAAAAAAAATTTTAAATCTCCCCCATCTATTTTGTCTCCTCATATAGATTACCGTTCTGATCGTCCAGAGTGGGCATGGTTCTGTATTGACATTCTCCATGTTTCTGTGGCAGAGAAGCTGGCCAAACTTGTTTGGAAGGGAAAAGGTAGGAGTGACAATGGAGCAGCAATGGCTGGAGTTTCTGGGAGCAATTCAGGAGCTGAGTGATTGATACATCCCAAAGAAGTGGAAGCATTGTAAAGGCAGGAGGACACAACGGAGGCTAAAGTGAGAAGCCTAAGCCAACATAAGAACCAAAGAGAGGCCAAACAAAAGAGCAAAAACTGCTAGGAAGCTTTTAGAAAGCAACAGAAGCTGACTAAAAAAAAATGTCAGATGATCTCAGGGCGTGGAATTATGATTATTGTAGTCATTAATGAGTCTTTGTAGCACCCAACAGTCTGAGGCATTTAGAGGAACAAAATATCTGGGGCCTCGATATCTCTTGAAAACCAAGGTTCCCTGCACCAGCTACCTTTCAACTTTTACTTTGACAGGCACATACAAACCCTGCACCCTCAAAACTTCACTTCTGAAGGCCTCCCACTTACCAAGTACTCCTTTGTCAGAAAACAGCCTGTGCCAATCCACACTTGTCAGATCCTTTCTGATACCATCAAAATTGACCTTTCTCCAATTGAGAATTGAACCCATGGTTCAGTCCTCATTTTTTCTATATTAACTTGGAATCTCATGACATTATGATCACTACATACAAAGTGTTCCGATACACTAATTTCTGTTACTAGCCCTGGATTATTTTCTAATAGCTTATTGCACACTTCTATGTCGGGAGTTCTACGTGCTGACTTCAGGCACATTTGACAAACTCTACCTATCCAGTCCTTTTATATACGGGAGCCCCAGTAATCTTTGGGAATTTAAAATCGCTCACTATATGAAGCATTCTTTCTTGGCATAGTCTGTGATCTCTCCACAAATTTATTTCTCTGAATTCCTTAGATTGTTGGGTGCAAACAAGTCCCAGCAATAGCTACAATATCACATTCCATGCCCTGAGGTGTCTGGTGTCAAGAAAACAACCTCTCTCTCATTGTCACAAAAACAAAGGAGCTGATTGTGGACTACAGGAAGAATGGAGACAGGCTAACCCATATTTGCACCAATGGATCTGGGGTTGAGAGGGTGAACAGCTTTAAGTTCCTTGTCAGACACATCACAGAGGATCTCATGTGGTCTGTACAACAGTGCCTCTTTCACCTCAGACGGTTGTAAGAAGTTTGAAATGCAGCCCACAATCCGAAGAACTTTCTGCAGGGACACAATTGAGAGCATCCTGACTAGCTGCATCACTGCCTGGCATGGGAACTGTACTTCCCTCAATCACAGACTTTGTAGAGTGGTGTGTACAGCCCAGCACATCTGCAGTTGTGAACTTCCCATGATTCAGGACATTTACAAAGACAGGAGTGTAAAAAGGGCCCGAAGGATCATTGGGGACCCGAGTCACCCCAACCACAAACTGTTCCAGCTGCTACCATTTGGGAAACAGTACCGCAGCATTAAAGCCAGAACCAACAGGATCCGGGACAGCTTCTTCCACCAGGCCATCAGACTGCTTAATTCATGCTGATACAATTGCATTTCTAAGTTATAGTGACTGTCGTGTTCTATTATAACTTACTAAAAATTGCACGTTGCACATTCAGACGGAGATGTGACATAAAGATTTTTACTCCTCATGTATGTGAAGGATGTAAGTAATAAAGTCAATTCAATTCAATTCACCCTCTCCACTATCTGTTCTGTCATTCTGGCTCCCATTCCCACTACAACTTCAGTTTAACCCAGCCTGTCTCCACCACACTAGCACCAGCAAGCCTTACCACTACGACATTAGTCCCCTTCTAGTTCTGGTACCCTAACTACTGAACCCACATCACCCCTTTGACTTTCCTCTGCCAGGTAACCCCCCCCCGCCCACCTCCAACAGTTTCTAAAGTGGTAGAATATATAGACCACAGAAAACCTACAGCACAATACAGGCCCCTCTGCCCACAAAGCTGTGCCGATCATGACCCTGGCTTAGGACTACCTGGGCTTACCCATAGCCCTCTATTTTTCTAAGCTCCATGTAGCCATCCAGGAGTCTCTTAAAAGACCCTATTGTTTCTGCCTCCACCACCACCGCCAGCAGCCCATCCCATGCACTCACCACTCTCTGCATAAAAAAAAACTTACCCCTGATGTCTCCTCTATACCCACTTCCAAGCACCTTAGAACTATGCCCTCTCGTGCTTGCCATTTCAGCACTGGGAAAAAGCATCTGACTATCCACATGATCAATGCCTCTCATTATCTCGTACACCTCCATCAGGTCACCTCTCATCCTCCATCGCTCCAAGGATAAAAGGCTGAGATCACTCAACTTATTCTCATAAACCATGCTCCCTAATTGACACAAAGTCCTTGTAAATTTCCTCTGCACCCTTTCTATGGTCTACCTGTTGTTGTGGGGGATGGCCACAAGAGTACTGTACTCTGCGATGGCTACTTAACCTCATTCCCCTTCCTGACTCTCACCCAGTTTCATGTGTCCTACACCTTGGGTGTAACTCACCTCTGTTCAATGTCATATCAATCACCCCTCCGACTCCTGATTAATCCAGAATTCATTCATTCCCAGCTCCAACTCCAATATCACTGTCAATAATAATTTTTATCTGCTCTGGGTTTGATTGACTTCATCTGCACTCTCACACAACCTATGTAGCAGGCCTGTAGTGGATAATGAAGGATTTTCTCGACAGAGCATTTGAACACCGTCCATACGTGACTTGCTTGCTAACTGATGCTATGAAAAGTCATTTTTTCAAATATCGCTCCACTTCTTCCCAGTTGCAAATTCTCCAGCAACTTTTGCGTCACCACAATACACACAGGTAACACCAGTTTCTGTTTTGTACATAAATATTTCCCCTGAACCCTCCCCCAGGTGACTGACAGTGGTAAACTCATTGATGGCAATGTCAATGAATATGAAAGGAAGGGCAGTAGTCTGTCCCATTGGAGTCTGGCACATTTGTGATGTGAAAGCTACTTGTTGCCCAGTGCAAAGGTGTTTGATATCATTATGTACCCAGACAGAGTGGGTCAAAACATGTTCTCACGGGTGGAAAAGTCCAGAACAAGAGGAGGTAGAACAAGCAAAACACACAAAATGCTGGAGGAACTCAGCAGGGCAGGCAGCATCTATGGAAAAGAGTACTAATGCTGAGTTCCTCCAACAATTTGTGTGCGTTGCTTGCATTTCCAGCATCTGCAGATTTTCTCTTGTTTGTGATTGGAAGTAGAACACACCTGGTGATGTAAAAGATTATGTTCCCTTTCCCCGAGTTCCCAATCCTTGCATTTAGATAGCTGGAGCTCAGCTCTGTCTGAGAGATCCAGCGGTTCCCATTCCCTCATCAGCCGGAAGCTCCCTGGGGCCCGTGTGCAGATCGTGGGGCTGAGAGAGAGGGACGAGAGCAGGACTGTCCCGGGATTGCGGGTCACGGTATCCGCATCTCACATCAATTGTCCTGAAGTCGGTATTAAAATCCCGCCCGGAGATTCTCTCTTACCTCTTGCCGATCCTCCCGAGGCCTTTGTATATCGCGCGCATGAGTGATATTCGGGAAAATGCGCAATCCTGACGGCTGCGAATTTGATCGGTGCTTCAGCGACGGCTAAATTTCCAACTCCCGGCTTTATGGGTAACCAGGGCACCATTAAAAGTTTCCGCAAGCACCGCTTCCATGTCCATACCTCAGTTTTTTTTGTGTGTATAGAAAACTCAGCAGCTATTTTAACACAGAAAGCGGTTCCCATAAACAACATACTCTATAGCAACTGGTATTCCGTGTATCTAATACCAAAGTACAACCCTCTTACAAAGACAGAGTGGCGGGCAACTGGAGTCTCTCCCTGCGGTGGGAAACCCCACCAGTCACGTGATCTCATTTGCCCCTCCCATTTGACCGCGGATGGGCAGCATCTGCGCGTATGTTTCCGAGGCCCCGCCCTCTGGATGATGTAACACTGACGCCGCGCATGCTCACTGCATCCAGATGGGTGGTGTTTTCCTTTCCGCTCAGTGCTGAAGCCGATTCATCTGCGGCAGCGGGATCGGGAAAGGTCGGGATCGCTGTCCGCGGGCTGAAGTTTTCACTTTCCCATCGGTGAGTATAGAGACCGATCCCGAGCGGGGAGATCTGATGTGGGCCGTGATCCCCGAACTGAGGGCCAGTTACTCATTCAGTACCCAGTTATCTGGGCTCGTCAGAAATGTGTCGACTTCACTGAATCTGCATTGAACGATCCAAACCAGGAGCCCAGGCTGTCTGTTTCCACAGAATTGAAACGGGAGTCCCGTCAGCCGGTCACGTGAGGCTGTTTTACCGCAGATCTGCCCCGCCCTCCGCTTTGTGACGTAGGATCACGTGGTGTGCCAGCCGTGGGGGTGGTGTGTGAGTGGCAGATTCAGCTGTTGACTCTGTGAGGCTGGGTCCTGGTGCATCACAGTTTTTGATCCAAGTAAAATGGACCGGGACTTCGAGCTGCCCGAGTTTATGAGGCGCTGAGTTCTGGGATCAGATCTTTGTTTCTGGAGTTCCTTTGGAAACAATGACTGCTGATCTGAGGAGAGACTCGAGGAAACCTGCAGATGCTGGAATTTCAAGCAACACACATAAAAGTTGCTGGTGAACACAGCAGGTCAGGCAGCATCTCTGGAAAGAGGTACAGTTAGGACAAGGGTCTCGGCCCGAAACGTCGACTGTACCTCTTCCTAGAGATGCTGCCTGACCTGTTGCGTTCACCAGCAACTTTTATGTGTGTTGCTTGTAACCTGAGGAGAGGATGCGTTCCCATTCCATCCTCACAGGTAGTGGCTGCTCTGTGTTTGCATCAGTAGAAATAAAATAGACCAGTGTTCAAACTGTGTTTGGAAATTCCCCCTCACTGTCACCTGTCTATCAGGCAGTGGAAATAAAACATAAACCCAAGATGCAGGAGATCGGCACTAAAAACTGAAAATGTGTGAGGCCATTCTGATAAAACGTTATTAACCTGAATCGTTAAGTTTGTTCCTCTCCCCACAGCTGTTCCTTACCTGCTGAGTGTTTCTGGTAATTCCAGTTTTTTTTAATGTCACTCACCCTGGTCTGGTTTATATTTCCTGAAATGAACCTGTTTTAACCTGGGAATGCAATTGGCTCAGTCTGTGATAGTAGAACATGAAAGAAAGCACAACTTTTCCCTGGTACTGATATGTCTGTTATTCCTGGAAATGTGTTCTGTACATTGGTTGCTGACAAGGTTTACAAGAATAATCTCAGGAATGATCGGCTTTATGTATTGTCACGTACTCCGTGACGGGCTAAAGAACCAGCAGAATGGAAAACACTTTGAAGTCCAGTATTGTTATTAACTAATATTATTTATTAGTAACTATGCAATACAGTAATATAAATGCAGATATGTCAAACAGGTTAGCAATGAATATATATATATAGGAATATATAAAAACCAAGCTTCTTCAAGTCTAGGGGTAAATAGATCGTCTTACAATGATGAGTAAAGTTCAGTTCAGTTCGTGGTATTGAGTTGAGTAGTGATAGAGAGAGAGAGGGAGAGATTTGAGTCTTCAGGTGAGCTGATGCTGTCGATCTTCCTGTTGTCCTCTGAAATCCTTTTGAAGTCACTGACTGTGACCACAACAAAGGGGGCCGTTCTTCTGTGGTGGAATTATCAACCCACGCGAGGGTTGGACACACAAATAGCTCCCCACCGGTCACACCCTTTTCACACTGCAAGAGCCGCTGATCGATTCTCCAAAACCCACCTTTTCTGTGGGCACAACAAAGCTCATTCAGTGTCCAAAACCATTGTGTCTGTAGCTCTATCATCTGACCTTCTATTTATCTCACCGCACTGAATACCAACTGCCTATCAAGTAGCTCCTCCCTTCTCTTGTAAGAATACAGAAGCTGAGAGTGTCCCTGCAAAAGTGTAAACATACTGCTGAAAAACCATAACATCATCTCAAAGCAGTCTTTGTCTCTCTCTCTCCTTCTTTCTCTCTCTTTTAACAAGGTGTCTGGTGTTGAATACACCTCTATCTCTCTTTTCAAAAGCACAGTTCATAGGGGTAATTCAGGACCCCCGTCACAGTATGAGGAGCATTTGATGGTTCTGGGCCTGTGCTCAATGGAGTTCAGAGGGACTGTGGGGGTGCTGGGGAGATGTACGGTTAAGTAAACCTACCGAATGCTGAAAAGCCTGGATACAGTGGACACGGAGAGGATGTTTCCATTAGATATTAATCTGACAGCACAGTCTCAGAATAAAGATGTTTCCCTTTAAAACTGAGGTGAGAGATTTTTTTTGGCAAAAAGCTGTCTGATGTGTGTGCGGGTTTCAGGTTACCAACCATTCCCTCCTTTCCCAGGTGTGTACAATTATGTTTCCATCATTAAAGGCTTGGTCTCCTGCGAAAGTGCTGTAGCAGGCCACAAATTGCTCCCAATAGTCTGGTCCCGATTCCCCAGGCTTAGGTTTTTATTAAAGTACCTTAGTGATATCTACAGGTTGGTGGAGAGCCCTTTCCAATGCTTGAATTATCTGGTCTGTCCGTTCATTCTCATTATGGTTTCCCGCTTGTAACTCCTGATAGGTTTGGTATCTCAATTCTGCCTTCTATTTCCGCCCCTCATCAGCTGAGAGAATCGTGCAGCAGAGACCGAATAAATCTTGCGGGGTCACTTTAAGCATTTGTAGAGTACTGCAGACATACTGAGCAAACTGTGCTGGTCTTTCTTTTCTATGTGGGGCCTGATTCATGATCATTATCATTTCTTAAGGCTTCCAGGGTGCATACACAGGAATCACTGAGGGCTGTCCCTCCTCCTGCTCGTGGACTGGGCATCATTCGGGTCGGCAATTGTCTTTGTGGAGCCATTAACTCTGGGGTTTTATTGGATTCTTCCCTCCCTGTCTCAGTATAATCCTCGGTATTCCCTTTCTGGATCTCAGGGTATAGGGACCTCCCCTCCCCTGATGCCGCTGTTTTACCTGAGCCGCCACCGTATCTGAGTACTGGGAGAATTGGGGTTCGGGAGCACGGGTGCACGGGTCGGTATGCCAGACATGTGTTCGGGATCCCTTGTTTCCCTATCAGTTAGAACTTTAGACTGACGTTCCTGCCCTTCCCTCCTATGTAAGCCAGCCTTGGTTTGCTTACGTTGTTTTTCCTGCTCTCGTTTTCAACGCCCATCCACCATTCACACTCCGGTTTTAGCCTCTCCCAACCTTTGGCATTCCTTCTGCAGTACATACCTTTGTCCGTTTGTCACATGCATTATTCCTCCAACTTGCTAATAATATACTGTTCCTCTTTACATCTGCCTTTTCCTTCCATTCCCTTTTCAACAACTTCCACTTCTTTCCACAGTTCTTTTTCCATATCAAATTTACTGCTTTTTCTCATGAGGTAATATCCTACCACAGTCTGCTTGGCACTCCCGATATTGGGATCCTGTTTGTGACGCCGAATGTTGAAGTTAAATCTGAATAAAACTTGAGAGACCAGCTTCTTATCATCACCACAGTTTATTGCGTATTCTGCTGCAGGAGTTTGAGACCCAGTTGTCAAAGGGAAGGCATGTAAGCACTGCCACCAACTGACAAGTGGAATGAGTTAGTCAGGTTACAGCCGTATATTTATACATAGTAAGCCGCATACCTTACTGTTGGTAGATGTTATTTGAACTGGTACAGCCATCATGTCTGTTGGTGTAAAACTTAATTAATTAGATAAGAGAGTTCATAAGGTTTTAGTTACAGATGGATGTACCATCCAGTCCTTATCCGTTGTTCCCTTTGTAAGGTCCTGACTTAATTACAGACAGATGTTCATTCCTGTCCTTATCAGTGAGTCCTCCTCTCTTTACTCAAACGAGGGTACAATGTATAATGTTATCAACTAACGAAGGTACAATGTACAATGTTATCAGCTCTCAGTCTGTCTCTCTGCAAGCCGCAGAGAACTGGTAATGAGCCTGTCTCAGCTAACTGCTGATGACAGAGTTTACTTCAGTTCAACATTCCTGTTCAGTCCCAATTATTCTTTTAGCCAGAGGTTACATAGGTTCGAAATGATTTTTTAATATATCCTCAATTCCTCGGGAGGATTCAGGGAAAATATTTATGTCCAATACAGAAACTGGTGTTACCTGTGTGTATTGTGGTGATACAAAAGTTGCTGGAGAATTCGCAAGTGGAACGAAGTGGAGTGATATTTGGACACCTGACTTTTTAAAGTGTAATTTAGCAAGCAAACCACAGATGGACAATGTGCAAAAGCTCTGGTGAGAAAATACTTCATTACCCGTTACAGGCCTGCTGCATAGTTTGTGTGAGAGTGCAGGTGAACTTGATCGAACACAGAGGAGATCAAAGTTCCTATCGACAGTGATTTGCTAGCTGTTAAAATGAATACCTCTCTCTATATAAAATTCACTGTGCACATGTTGTCACTGGGTAAAAAAATGCACGGTACAAGATTTATGTATACGCTGGTCATTACAAATTAGAGGGCACATTGGTGGGAAGGTGGGGAGATCTCCAGCGTCCCTGATGCCCTCAGCTACAAGATGTGCATCCAGCTGCAGCTTGTAACCCTGCACTTTAAGGAGCTGGAACTTGAAATGAGTGAATTCCAGGTCATCCAGGAGATGGAGGGAGTGATAGATATGACATGAGGAGAGGTGAGTTGCACCCAAGGTGCAGGACATGGGAAACTGGGTGAGAGTCAGGAAGGGGAATGAGGTTAAATAGCCATCGCAGAGTACTCTTGTTGCTATCCCACACAACAACAGGTGGACCACTTTAGAAACTGTTGGGGAGATTACCTAGCAGAAAAAATTCAAAGGGATGACAGGGGATTCATTACTTAGGGGAATAGAATGAGAGGGAACTAATATCCTAGTGGTAAGGCTTGCTAGTGCTCATGTGGGGGAGGGGGTGATGTGGTTAAAATAGTTGTAGGGGGGAATGGGAGCCAGAATGACAGAACAGATAGTGGAGAGGGTGAATTCAATTGACTTTATTACATACATCCTTCATATACATGAGGAGTAGAAATCTTTACGTCTCCATCTAAATGTGTAACTTAGAGTCATTTATAATAAATAGTTTGTACATAAGACATAGAAGTCAATTGTATCAGCATGAATTAATCAGACTGATGGCCTGGTAGAAGATGATGTCCCAGAGCCTGTTGGTCCTTTTGCTGGGGTACCGTTTCCTGGATGGTAGCAGCAGGAACAGGTTGTAGTGGTGGTGAATTGGGTCCCCAATATCCTTTTTACACACCTGTCTCTGTAAATGTCCTGAATAGTGGAAAGTTCACACCAACAGATTCGCTGGGCTATCTGCACCACTCTCTGCAGGGTCCTACGATTTAGGGAAGTACAGTTCCCATACCAGGCAGTGATGCAGCCAGACAGGATACTCTCAGCTGTATCCCTTTGGAAGGTTCTTAGGATTTGGGGCCCCATCCCAGACTTCTTCAACCATCTGATGTGAAGGAGGTGCTGCTGTGCTCTTATCAAAACACAACCATGTGAGATCCTCGGTGATGTTTATGCCGAGGAACTTAAAGTTGTTCACCCTCTCAACCCCAGATCCATTGATGTCAATAGGGGTTAGCCTGTCTCCATTCCTCCTGTCGTCCACAATCACCTCCTTTGTTTTTGTGACAATCAGGGAGAGGTTGTTTTCTTGACATCTGTCAGAAGTTGTTCAGACCTCAGATAGAGCGAGCAATGAAATGGTTGAGCATGGTGTGATGAATGTGCTGAGCTGAGGATATCACAATGCAAGAAGCATCGTAGGAAAGCCAGATGAGCTCAGGACAGGGAATTATGATATTGTCGCCATTATTGGGATTTGGTTGCACCCAACAGTCTGAGGGATTGAGAGGAACAAATTTGTAGAGAGATCGCAGACCATGCCAAGAAACAAAGGTTGATTCAGTAACTGATTTTAACTTGCTATATTTTGACTGGGACTCCCATACTGTAAAAGGACTAGATGGGTTTGAGTTTGTCAAATGTGCCCTTAATCAGTACGTAGAATACCCGACATAGAAGTGTGTGATAAGCTGTTAGGAAATGATCCAGGGCTGGTGGCAGAAATCAGTGATCATAATGCCATGAAATTCAAAGCAAATATGGAAACAGATAGGTCTGGACCATGGGTTGAGATTCTAAATTGGAGAAAGGTCAATTTTGATGGTATCAAAGGATCTGACAAGTGTGGTTTGGGACAGGCTGTTTTTTGGCAAAGGAGTACTTGGTATGTGGGAGGCCTTCGAAGTGAAATTTTGAGGGTGTCTAATTTGTATGTGCCTGCCAAAATAAAAGTTGAAAGGTAACTGGTGCAGGGAACCTTGGTTTTCAAGAGATATTGAGGCCCCGGATATTTTGTTCCTCTAAATGCCTCAGACTGTTGGGAGCTACCAAGACTCATTAATGACTGCAATATCATAAATCAATACCCTGAGCTCATCTGACTTTTATTTTAGTTGTCTTCTGTTTTTTTTCTAAAAGCTTCCAAATAGTATTTGCTCTTTTTTTTGCCCTCTCTTTGGCTTTTATGTTGGCTTTGGCTTCTCATTTCAGCCATGGTTGTGTCCTCCTGCCTTTCCAATGCTTCTGCTTCGTTGGGATGTATCGATCACTCAGCTCCTGAATTGCTACCAGAAACTCCAGCCATTGCTGCTCCATTGTCACTCCTACCTTTTCCCTTCCAAACAAGTTTGGCCAGCTTCTCTGTCATAGAAACATGGAGAATTTCAGTATGGAAACAGGCCATTTGGCCCATCTAATCAATGCTGAAAAAACATTTAAGCTGTCTAATCCACCGGGACCATCGCCCTCCATACCCCTACCATCCAGGTACCTATCAAACTTCTTCGAAATGGTGAAACTGAGCTCATATTCACCACTTGTGCTGGCATCTCATTCCACACTCTCACAACCATTTCAATAAAGAGCTTTTCCACACGTTCCCATTAAATTTTCACCTTTCCCATTTACCCATGACTTCTGGTTGGCATCCCACCCAACCTCAATGGAAAAAGCCTGCTTGCATTTACCTTATCTATATTCTCATAATTTTGTATACTTCTAACAAATCCTCAAAGCAATGTATAATTTCCTTGTTTATGTTTAGAGCCTTTTTCAGGTGTATAAGATGATGAGGGGCATTGATCGTGTGGCTAGTCAGAGGTTTTTTCCCAGGGCTGAGATGGCTAACACGAGGGGGCATAATTGTAAGCTGCTTGGAAATAGATACCGAGTGGATGTCAGGGGTAAGTTTTTTTACACAGAGAGTGGTGGGTGCGTGGGATGCACTGCCGGCTATTTGCGTGAGAATGTTTCAGTTACTGTGGGGCCAGGAACCCATGCAGCTCAGTGGGAACAGGGAATAATACCAATGGAGAGAGTCAAACTGAGCCAGGTCACAGATTGGAGATGACAGAAATGGCCCATTCTTATAGAGACAGAAAGAGCATCAGAGAGTTTGATTGTCATTCCAGATACCAGCACTGTGCCCAGTTAGAAGATGATTTCTCTCTCCAACTTGAGTTGAACTTCACTGTAACAGTGTGATGTCAGATCACACCTTGACAACTCAAGTGATCTCATCTGAAATCTTGTGCTTCACCCATTGATGGATTTTGTAAATCTTTTTACAGGTTAAGAATGACAAGGAATTTGTCTATGGGAATCTCGAACACAACACATCAGGTTTTCTGTCTCTGTCCAGATATTTAAGAAGTGGAGCAAGGGATTCACTCGATCATCCTTCCTGCTCAGATGTGGGGAGGAATTCACTCGATCATCTGACCGACTGACATGCCTGTCATTTTACACGGGGGGGAACCCGTTCATCTGCTCAGACAGTGGGAATGGATTCAGTCGGTCATTTCAACTGAAGGTACATCAGCAAGTTCACACTGGGACAAGGCCATTCACCTCTTCTGTGTGTGAGAACAGATTCAGTCGGTCTTCTCGCCTGTGGACACACCAGTCAGTTCACACTGGGCAGTGGCTGGTCATCTGCTGAATTTGTGGGGAAGAATTCACTCAGTCATCTGACCTAATGGCTCACCAGCGAGTTCACACCAGGGAGCGACCATTCACGTGCTCGGACTGTGGGAAAGGATTCACTCACTCATCTAGACTGAAATTACATCAGCGAGTTCACACTGGAGAGAGGCCGTTCACCTGCTCAGACTGCGGGAGGGGATTCACTCGGTCATCCGCCCTACTGGTACACAAGTCAGTTCACACTGGGGAGTGGCCATTCACCTGCTCAGACTGTGGGAAGGGATTCACTCGCTCATCTGAACTGAAGATACATCAGCGAGTTCACACTGGAGAGAGGCCATTCACCTGCTCAGACTGTGGGAAGAGATTCACTCAGTCATCTCAACTTAAGGTACATCAGCGAGTTCACACTGGGGAGAGGCCGTTCACCTGCTCAGACTGTGGGAAGAGATTCACTCATTCATCTCAACTTAAGGTACATCAGCGAGTTCACACTGGGGAGAGGCCGTTCACCTGCTCAGACTGTGGGAAGAGATTCACTCATTCATCCACCCTACAGAATCATCAGCGAGTTCACACTGGGGAGAAGCCGTTCACCTGCTTAGAATGTGGGAAGGGATTCACTCAGTCATCCCACCTACTGGTACATCAGTCAATTCACACTGGGGAGAAGCCGTTCACCTGCTCAGTTTGTGGGAATAAATTCACTCTGTCATCCCACCTACAGAATCATCAGCGAGTTCACACTGAGGAGAAGCCGTTCACCTGCTCAGTCTGTGGGAAGAGATTCACTCATTCATCCAGCCTACGGAGTCACCAGCGAGTTCACACTGGGGAGAAGCCGTTCACCTGCTCAGAATGTGGGAAGAAATTCACTGATTCATCCACCCTACGGAGTCACCAGCGAGTTCACACTGGGGAGAAGCCGTTCACCTGCTCAGAATGTGGGAAAGGATTTACTCAGTCATCCCACCGACTGGCACACCAGTCAGTTCACACACAGGGGAAGCCGTTCACCTGCTCAGTTTGTGGGAAGGGATACACTCGGTCATCCTACCTACAGAGACATCAGCGAGTTCACACTGGGGAGAAGCCGTTCACCTGCTAAGAATGTGGGAAAGGATTCACTCAGTCATCTCAACTACGGGCACACCAGTCAGTTCACAGTGGGGAGTGGCCGTTGTTATGAATCCCTTGGTTTCGTTTGCTGTGGACTGTCATTTTAAGAGAGAGAGAGAGAGATTAAGAAGGCTAATCAGTCTGATTTGCAGCTTGTTTATATCGCTCACAGCTTGTTCAGTTTTAACCAAGGGCACAAACACTAAGAGTCAGAGGAAGAAAAATGGAAGGATCAAAACCAGGGAACTAGTGGCAAGGGTCACTGTTTAGAACTATACTTTGCCCAGAAGGGTGGGTTAATTATCGAAACAGCGTACATTGCATGTGTGGTTGTCACCTCGTTTGATCCATTGGAGTGGATCGGATTTGGGGTATCCTGTGAAGACCACTTATGTCTTATGTGCCTGGGTGTGGTGTGGTAATTCACTTGAAGATGATACCCCTTGTGAAAAGTCACTTTCGGTGATAATTCGTATGTGGATTTGGAACGACGACGAATAAAATCTACAGTGACTATTCTCTTGTTTTACCAACATGGGACCTGTGGAATTCGACATAATTGCCTTCTCTTGACATTTACCCTGGATTACAAATATCTCTCTCTCATCACCTGTTCCATGGATGAACTGAACTTTCATAGTTTACTCAAGACTCTAAGCCTGGTTTCCCCAGAGCTCAATATTTTGGGAGTTGTATTTAAACACATATATACACATAATACTGTTCACTTTTGTTTATCTTGCTTAAGTTACTATATTATAAGTAGATACTCGCAATGACAGTGGTTTTAACATCAAAACCAGACTCCAGGTGTAGTCTACTGCTGCTGGTTTGTTTCTAAAGCGCAACAAAATTGAGACCTGCGTTCGGGATATGAACAAATTCGGGGGCATATTTATTGAATAATTATCAATTTCATTGGGGAAATCCCTTTTGATTTATTTGCGTGTGAAAAATCAGCAGCAATGGATGTTGATAGATTTCTGGAAGCGCCAGTCTCTGAGGCATGAGAGGATGCCAGAAGGATTGGGTTGTTGAGTATTGCTAAAAGGTTAAAATTTGCTAAGGTGAAATTGACAATGAGGAGGGCACAGAGAAGCAGAAAAACAGAGAAGAGGCAGAAAAACAGAGGGAGGAAGCACAAAGACGGGCTGATTGAGCTGGAAAAGATGGAGAGATTGCAGCAAAGGCGTCTGGCATTAGACTCTGGTGATAAGTTTGAGGCCAGTCAGGAAGTTAAATTGGTACCTCCATTTGATGAGGCGGATGTTGATAAATACTTCCAGCATTTTGAGAAGTTTGCTCAGAGTTTAAAGTGGCCAAAAGAGGGTTGGCCTATCCTCTTACAAAGTGTAATTAAGGGGAAGGCTCAGCAAGACTATTCTACTTTGACAGTTGATGAAGCAGCTGTTTTGGACATAGTGAAACAGGCTGTGCTCAAAGCTTACGGGTTGGTCCCAGAAGCAAAAGTTTAGAAATTTGAGGAAATCTGTTATATGGAATTTGCTTATGAGAAATTTGTGTGTTTTGACCGCTGGTACACATATAAAAATGTAAATGATGATTTTACCAGCTTGAAAGAGTTGGTTTTAATTGAAGAATTCAAAAGGTGCATCCCTGATGACATAAACATGTATTTAGATGAAAAGGATGCTGCCACTTTGCAGGTGTCTGCTAGATTAGCAGATGAGTTTGTTTTAACTCATAAGATTAAGTTTACGCCGAATAAGAGTTTCCAGAAGAGTAGCAGGGATAACCAGTGTAAACCAGAAATTAAAGCTGGGATTACTAACAAGTGCAAGGATGAAGGGCAGCAGTTGAAGGAGAAATATTCTTGTCTTACTTGTTACTATTGTAAGAAAGCTGGTCATATGATGGCTAATTGTTCCGTCCTGAAGAAGAAAAAGGAAAAGGAAGCAGTCCCAAATGCCTGTGAATCAGTATGTTGAAGCACCTATAAACCCACAGGGTTCTGAACATTCTGTTGAGGCTCAGTTAAGGACTGAGGGGTCTGACCGAGTTAAGAAGGTATTTGATTATTTTAAGCCAGATGGGTTTGTATTAGTAAAGGAAGGGTCAACCCCAGTACCAGTGACAATTCTTCGAGATACTGGGGATTCTCAGTCACTTATATTAGTGTTCTAAAGTTTGGTGATGAGATGGACATAGGTGAGGTAAATTTTATTAAAGGCATTGGGGGTGGCATGGTTTCTGTGCCATTGCACAGGGTAACTTTATATTCGGTGTTGGTTTTGGGACCTGTTAAGATCAGATTATGCTCCGGTTTACAGGTGGAAGTTGTTACTTTGCTGTTAGGGAATGACCGGGCAGATGGTAAAGTTGTTCCTGCAGTGCAGTTGACAACTAAGCCAACCACTGACGACCCACAGATGGATTTTAACATTTATCCTTCCTGTGCAGTAACTCGAAGTATGGCTAAAAAGTCTGCCAATGCAGACGATTCTGGGCAGCATGATTCTGATAACCATGATAGCCAAAATCGGGATTCAGGTTATGATAACTTGTCAGGGACTTTTCTGCCTTCATTGTTTCAACAAGATTCAGGTAGTAAGTCTGATGGAATAGATTTATCCCTGCCTAGGAAGAAGTTTATAGCAGAACAGAACCGAGACCCTGAGATTGAAGCTTTAAAAGAAACAGCTCTCTCAGATAATGAGATTAAGAAAGTGCCAGTAGGGTATTATCTCAAGGATGGAGTGTTAATGAGGAAGTGGAGGCCATCTGCTATACCTGTGAGTGAGGAATGGGCAATTGTTCACCAAGTTGTAGTCCCTAAAGTTTATAGGACTAAAATTTTAGCTTTGGCCCACAGTATGCCCTGAGGTGGCCATTTCAGAGTGAATAAAACTGTAAACAGGATTATGAAACAATTTTACTGGCCTAATTTGAGGAAAGAGGTTGTGACCTTTTGCAGAACCTGTCACACTTATCAATTTGTGGGTAAACCTAATGAGGTCACCCCAGTGGCCCCACTCCGGCCTATACCTGTATTTGGTATACCCTTTTCTAAAGTTATAGTGGATTGTGTTGGCCCATTGCTAAAGACTGAATCTGGCCATCAGTATTTGCTAACTATTATGTGTACTGTATCCAGATTCCCAGAGGCAATACCTCTCAGAAATATTAAAGCTAAAACTGTAGCGAAGGCTCTTACCAAGTTTTTTACTTTATTTGGTTTACCTAAAGAAATCCAGTCTGATCAAGGAAGTAATTTTACATCTGGATTGTTCCAGCAGGTATTTTATGAACTGGGAGCTAAACAAATTACATTGTCTGAGTACCATCCAGAATCACAAGGGGCTTTAGAAAGATTTCCTTCTACCCTCTAAACAATGATTAAGACATACCGTGTTGAAAATGGAAAAGACTGGGATGAAGGAATACATTTGCTTTTGTTTGCAGTAAGAGAGTCAGCACAAGAGTTACAGGGCTTTAGTCCTTTTGAACTTGTATTTGGTCATAGAGTGAGGGGAACTTTGGCCTTGTTAAAGGAACAGTGGATTGATGGGGATGTACATGTTAACTTGTTAGACTATGTTTTGAAGTTCAAAAATAAACTACACCAAACTTGTAGTCTAGCAAGACAAAAATTAAAGATTTCTCAAAACAAAATGAAGTGTTGGTTTGATGAGTGGGCTTGTGAAAGAAAATACCAGGTGGAGGATAAGGTGCTTGCCTTATTTCCAAGGTTGACGAATCCACTTCAGGGGAAATTCAGTGGACCGTCTGAAATAGTCTCTCAAAGTAATGATGCGAATTATGTTACTAAAACACCCGACCGACGTCAACTAACACAGGTGGTACACATAAATATGATAAAGCCTTATTTTGACAAGCAGGCACCATCTGTGAGTGTTGTCAAAATATATGAATCTAGCAACCCTGAGAATGAAACAATTGACTCATCTAAGGCTATGTCCACACTAGACCGGATAAATCCGTAACCGAAGCTTTTGCTCTTCGTTTTGTCCTTCTGTCCACACTGAAATGGCGTTTTCCTCCCCCAAAAATGGAGATTTTGTTCAACATCCTCCAGAGTGTGTAAATTTGAAAACGCCGATTGTGCAGAGCAGTGTGGACGGGGTAAACGGATATTTTTAAAAACGCTGTCATGACGTGCTGGTACAGATGGCGGCAGCGCGACATTTCATTGTTTTCTTGACGCAACCTCCCACACAACCTAACAATTTCAGAATAGACGGCAACAATACTGAAGCCTGAGGAGTTAAAAATGTACTTACCAAATACTTTGACCCATAGCTTACTGAATAAATAAGTATACTTACTTTGCCCTATTTTCTGTCCTTGCTTGTGTGAAGGTAGTTTACCTATTTATGCAAGTACTTCTTTCACAATAGATGTGTAACAGCCTAATGTAACATTGTATGGAGATACAAGCTAACACTGATGCAGACATGTTTTATACATTTAACAAGATGCTTTATTTGTCACGGACCCTTCTGGCAATCCCCCACCTTACTATTTACCTCAGGAATTGGGCTTCGATCCCCTCGTTTAATTTCCAATCATTCCCAGGTTCCACCAACTACACACACCTGCTTTCCATCAGAAAATGCAGGATAAAGACGCTGTGATCACAACAAGGAGCTGTCAGTTCATTGGTCAACTCGGGTGTGAGTAACCTTGTTTCATGGTTCTTAGGGACATTAGTTCCAAGTCCAGCATCGCTCCTGGAATCTCTCCAAACCCAAGGCTTCAGGTATATACTCTTCTGGAAACCGATTCCATGCTTGCTACGGTGATAACGCCTCCCGACTCTGCCCCCACGCCCGTGTTCTGCACTTGCGTTGGTCCACCGCCACACTTGTGCAAATAATGTATTAATGTATTGCTTGTGCAAACATTCAATAGATGCAATTGTCACCTTTGCCCAGTAACTCATTTTATTGCACATGTTAAATACAGCAAAATAATACACAAAGACATGGCAAAAGTAAAGGTAAACAAATGAGGTAACAGCAAATTTCACTTTTGCCCAGTAATAAGCCTTATTGCATTTAGTTGTAGCTGTCGTCCCTTTCATCGATGAAGAGACTATGGCTGTAGAAAACATTTCTGGACAAACGCGCACCAAGTCTTTCATTTGACAATTTTCTTTTAAGTTTCTCTAGTCTAACTGGACAAACGCACACCAAGTACACCGTTTCCTCTCCACTTGTTTTCCGTGTGTCTTGCGCATGCCCAGTAGGAGGAGATTCACCCAAATATCCATTCTAATGTGAACGGAGGTATTTTGAAAAACACCTGGTGTGAACGCCTATCGTTTTTAGGCCAAACCGGCATTTTCAAAATTATCCGGTCTAGTGTGGATGTAGCCTGAAACTTTTTACAAGCCAAACATGGTTCCAGTTAGGCTAATGAACTTGGTTGTTCTAGAAAACATTGATAACAAGTTGGCTCATCTGCAGCCAAAGCAACAACAACAGCTGAGGAATTAATTCTGAAGTTTAAAGATTTATTTCCCGACGTTCCCAAGCAAACCACGGTCACAGTACATGACGTAGATATTGGTCAAGCCAAACCGATTAAACAGCAGTCATATCGCATGAATGTAGAAAAGCGTAAATTGGCTGAGCAAGAAATTGGGCTATTATTAGGCCTTCAAAATCAGATTGGAGCTCACCCTGTGTTATTGTGCCCAAATCTGATGGTAGTGTTAGATTTTTCACTGATTATAGGAAGGTAAATGCGGTAACATAAACAGATGCCTATTCTTTCTCTAGGGTGGATGATTGCATCGATAAGGTTGGAAAAGGTAAATTTCTTACAAAGATTGATCTGTTGAAAGGGTATTGGTATGTTCCATTGACGGACAGAGGTAGAGAAATTTCTGCATTTGTGACACCTACTGGGTTGTATGAATACAATGTTTTGCTGTTTGGAATGAAAAATGCTCCAGGAATATTCCAGAGAATGATTGATTCTGTAATTTGAGGGTTAGAACACACAGTTGCCTATATTGATGAGTTAGTCACAGGGAGTGACACTTGGGAAGAGCATATCTCTGCAGTAGAAAAGCTGTTTGACAGGCTTTCCCAGTCCAGCCTTCCAGTTAAGAGTGAATTTGGCCGTCCCACTGTGACCTATCTTGGCTATGTAGTAGGTCAAGACAAGTTGGCTCCTGTTCAGGCAATTTCTGAAGTTCCTATTCCAACTAGTAAGAAGGCTCTTGAAATGTTTCCAGAAATGGTTGGATATTATCGTAAGTTTTGGAAGAATGCTGATATCGCTCTTCCTCTGACTAATCTCCTGAAGAAGGGTGAAAAGTTTGTTTGGACCGAGCCTTGTTTGGAGGCATTTCATCGATTGAAAGTTATTATTTGAGATTAGGCCAATCAGTGTAGTGTCGTCAGCAAATTTAATTAGCAGATTGGAGCTGTGGGTGGCGACACAAGTCATGGGAATACAGAGAGTAAAGGAGGGGGCCAAGGAGACAACCCTGTGGGGTATGTGTGCTGAGGTTCAGAGAGACAGAGGTGAGGGAGCCCACTCTTACCACCTGCCGGCGATCTGACAGGAAGTCCAGGATCCAGCTACACAAGGCAGGGTGAAGGCCGTGGTCTCTGAGCTTCTTGTCGATACTTCACGCCTTCATATGGCTACCGCTCTGCCCGTGACTGCAAGGAACTGCAGAGAACTTTGGAGAGTAGAGAACATCAGAGAAACAAGCCTCCCCTCCATGGACTCTTCCTACACTTCCCCTGTGTCGGAAAAGCAGGCCGTGTACTCAAAGATCCTCACAACACACACATTCTTGCTGCAAACCCTCTCCCCCATCGGGGAAGGGATACAAAAGCCTTAAAGCATGTACCACCAGGCTTAAGGACGGTTTCCTGTCTGTGGCTATAAGCCAAATGAATGGTCTCCAGTATGATAAAATAGACTCGACCTCACAATGTAACTCGACAAGACCATGCACCATATGTCTATCTGCACTGCACTTTCTCTGCAGCCATAATGCTTTGTTACAGTTATTGTTTTGTCGTATATCAGCTTAATGTACTGTTGTAATGTATTGATCTGTGTGGCTGGTACGTCAGGCAAGATTTTCACTGTAGCTCGGTACGTGATAAAGATAAACAAATTCCCCATTTTAATGGTGTGGAAATATTAGACAGACTGAGATTCTGCTGTGTGACCTCAGAAGGAAACTTAACTGAACTGTTGTCATTTCTGAGGAATGCAGATAAATAGAAAAGGCTTCAATCTCGCATTATGATCTGCGGTATCTGGGATCAGGTGACCGGTTGTGGGTCTCCCATACCAATATCAGAATCAGGTTTAACAGCACCAGCATATGTCATGAAATTCGTTGATTCTGCGGCAGCAGTAGAACTTAATTCATAACAATAGATTTTAACTATGAATTATAATAATATTTATTAAATAGTTAAATTACTTCAGTGGTCCAAAACTAAAAATAAAAAAAATGTAATAAACTCTTTTAATTGTGTGGAAATTCTGGAGCAAAGCTTAACTAAACTGTACAAGTTTATGAGAAGCTCAGAAAAATAGGAAAGGCTAAATTCTCACATGAATGCTCTGTGTTAAATGTTTAACCATCACGGTGACTGAAGGCAGCTGCAGGTTCATGAGGGACTGTTACTGTCAGAATCTGCAGTTCTTGCGGCTGCTCATCGCACCCAGGACTGAACCCTGGTCACTTGAGCATTGGAGGAGTCTGTTCGGCTGATGTTAGCCTTAAACTGGACTGGTGTTTAATATTGTGGATCTGTGAAAGATCAATCAGTTCTGTATCAAATCTCGTGTCTCAGGTACTTCCTGTCTCTACCACACTCACAATGTACACTAGAGAGGCCATTCGGCCCATCTGGTCCCTGCCCAGGTTTCTGTTCCATATCATTATATGAAAATCTATCCCTGCCGTTCCCCTCTCACTCTCCCTGTGATGACAAGTTGCAACTAGTCACCACTCCGTGGGATAGGAGATTTCCCTTGAATTTCAGAGAATCATAGAAATCTACAGCACATTACAGACCCTTTGGCCCACAATGTTATGACGACCATGTAACTTACTCTAGAAACTGCCTAGAATTACACTACCGCATAGGCCTCTATTTTCCTAATCTCCGTGTACCTATCTAAGAGTCTCTTAAAAGACCCCATTGTATCCGCTTCTACCACCGTTGCTGGCAGTGCATTCCACACACACACCACACTTTGTTCAAAAAACTTAGCTCTGACATCTCCTCTGTACCGACTACCAAGCAGCTTAAACCTATGCCCCCTCGTGTTAACCGTTTCAGCCCTGGGAAAAAGCCTCTGGCGATCCACACGACCAATGCCTCTCATCATCCTACACATCTGCATGAATTTCCTGCATGCTTCTCTCCAGGCTGAATAAGACGATGAGCACACTGTGGTTTTAATGTTCTTCAGGGCTCTGGTCTAAGGTGTTTAAGCTCCTTCTTCCCTGATCTTTTCAACGTTTTGTGTCACTCTCACTCATTTCAAAGGACTGTGCCTCTGACAGCTGGGTTGTTGCAATGCACCTCTAAAGTCTGACAGCAGACCAGCGAGTGAATGTTCGATGGAACAGAGTCAGAAACCAAATAATTACCAGCCTGAGTCAGGGCTTTTGGGCTCCAAGAAGA
This sequence comes from Mobula birostris, assembly GCF_030028105.1. Taxonomy (NCBI): domain Eukaryota; kingdom Metazoa; phylum Chordata; class Chondrichthyes; order Myliobatiformes; family Myliobatidae; genus Mobula; species Mobula birostris. The sequence continues at coordinate 90,326 of NW_027278264.1, forward strand.
GATGGCCCATAGAGATTACAAGGAGGAGGAGAAAGAGAAATTAGACCAGCAGGATGTGGCTACAAGTGAAAGATCAGAAACATTTTGAAAATGTTTGATTGAAAAAAAAGGTGGTTAATTTCTGCAAATTACTGGAGGAAATCAACATATCAGGCAGCAAATGTGGAGAGGAATAAATGGAGAACGTTTAGGCCGAGTCCCTTCAGCATGCCTAGACTGTGTACTCCTCTGCTTAGTTGCTGCCAGCATTTTGTGTGTGGGCGTCTCTGTATTTCCAGCAACTTTTGTATTTCATATCTGCATTTGTAAGAGGATTATACCTTGGCATTAAATACATGGAATACCTGTTGATATTGAGTCCAGAACAAGGGGCCACAGTTTGAGGATAGAGGGGAAGCCTTTTAGGACAGAGATTAGGAAAAACTTCTTTACACAGAGAGTGGTGAATCTGTGGAATTCTCTGCCACAGGAAACAGTTGAGGCCAGTTCATTGGCTATATTTAAGAGGGAGTTAGATATGGCCCTTGTGGCTATGGGGGTCAGGGGGTATGGAGGGAAGGCTGGGGCGGGGTTCTGAGTTGGATGACCAGCCATGATCATAATAAATGGTGGTGCAGGCTCGAAGGGCCGAACGGCCTACTCCTGCACCTATTTTCTATGTATGTTTCTATGTATATTGTTTGTGGGAGCCGCCAACACAAAAAAAAAACTGAGCTGTGGATATCGAACTAGTGCTTGCAGAAACTTTTAATGGCATCGTGATTACGCATAAATCCTTGCGATAAAAATGTCGCCGTCGCCGAAGCACCGATCAAATGCGCAGGCGTCAGGGTTGTTGCTGTTAGCGAATATCACGCTTGCGCAAAGTATACAAAAGGCCTCTGATTATTCGGTGAAGGTTAGAGCGGGTTTGCGGGAGGGACAGTCGCTGTGACCCACAATCCCGGGACAGTCCAGCTCTCTCGTCCCTCTCTCTCTGCCCCACGATCCGTACACGGGTCCCGGGGAGCTTCCGGCTGATGAGGGAATGGGAGCCGATGGATCTCTCAGACAGAGCTGAGCTCCAGCTGTCTAAATGCAAGGATTAGGAACTCGGAGAAACGGAACAAAATCTTTTACATCACCGGTTGAGAAAATCACCTTTGTTCTACCTCCAATCACAAACCAGAGAAAAATTGTAGATGTTGGAAATCCATGCAACAGACACAAAACGCTGGAGGAATTCAACATTAGTACTCTTTTCCATAGATGCTGCCTGGCCTGCTGATTTCCTCCAGCATTTTTTGTGTGCTCCTTGTTCTACCTCCTCTGGTGAGAAAATCCTTCATTACCCATTACAGGCCTGCTACATAGGTTGTGTGAGAGTGCAGATGAACTCGATCAAACCCAGATGAGATCAAAGTTCTTATCGCCAGTGATTTGGTTGCTGTTGAAATGAATACCTCTGTATATAAAGTTCAGTTTTCACATGTTGTCACTGGGCAAGAATTGTACAGCACAAGGTTTTTGCAGACACTGGTCATTACAAATTAGAGGGGACATTAGTGGGAAGGTGGGGAGACCTCCAGTGTCCCTGATACCCTCACATACCTGACTCCCTGTAACCCTGCACATTAGGGAGTTGGAGCTGGAAATGGATGAATTCCGGATCATTCAGAAATCAGAGGGGATGATAGATATGATACGAAGAGAGGTGAGTTACACCCAAGGTGCAGGACACAGGAAACTGGATGAGAGTCAGGAAGGAGAATGAGGTTAAATAGCCATCACAGAGTACTCTTGTGGCCATCCCCCAGGACAACAGGTAGACCACGTTAGAAACTGTTGGCAGGGAATTAGCTAGCACAGGAAAGTCAAAGGGGATTTGTTAGTTAGGGGAACAGAACTAGAAGGGGACTAATATCCTAGTGGTCATGCTTGCTAGTGCTAGTGGATGTTAAACTGAAGTTGCAGGGTGGATGGGAGCCTGAATACCAGAACAGATAGTGGAGTCATTGAAGTGAATTGACTTTATTACTTACATCCTTCATATACATGTGGAGTAGAAATCTTTATGTTCCGTCTCCATCTAAATGTGCAATTTGTAGTAATTTGTAATAAACAGTATGTACATCAGAATGGTCAATATAATATAGAAATACAATTGTATCAGCATAAATATATGAGTCTGATGACCTGGTGGAAGAAGCTGTCCCAGAGCCTGTTGGTTCTGGCTTTCATGCTGTGGTACCATTTCCCGGATGGTAGCAGCTGGAATAGTTTGTGGTTGGGGGTGAATCAGGTCTCCAGTGATCCATCAGGTCCTTTTTTACACATCTGTCAGTGTAAGTGTCATGAATAGTGGAAAGTTCACATCTACAAATGCACTGGGCTGTCCGCACCACTCTCTGCAGAGTCCAGCGATTGAGGGAGGTACAGATCCCATACCAGGCAGTAATGCAGCCAGCCAGGATGCTCTCTATTCTGCCCCTGTAGAAAGTTCTTTACATTTGGGGGCACATTCCAAACTTCTTCAGCCTTCTGAGGTGAAACTGGCATGCTTGTGCCTTTTTCACCACACAGCCGGGATGTACAGACCACGTGAGATCCTCGACGATGTTTATGCCGAGGAACTTAAATCTGTTTACCCTCTCAACTCCAGATCCATTGATGTCAATAGGGGTTAGCCTGTCTCCATTCCTTCTGTAATCCACAACCAGCGCCTTTGTTTCTGTGACATCGAGGAAGTGGTTGTTTTCTTGACACCAGTCAGATGTTGTTCAAACTTCAGACAAAGTCAACAATCAAAAGATTGAGCATGGTGCTTCGAATGTACTGAGCTGTGTAAATCAAATGCAAGAAACATCATGGGAAAGCCAGATGAGCTCAGTGTATTGAATTATGATATTGTTACCATTACTGGGACTTGGTTGAAACCAAAAGTCTGAGGGATTGAGAGGAACAAATTTACAGAGAGATCACAGACTATGCCAGAAACAAAGACTGATACAGTAAGTGATTTTAACTTTCCATATATTGACTGGGGGTCCCATACTGTAAAAGGACTAGATGGGACAGAGTTTGTCAAATGTGCTCTCAACCAGTAGAATTCTCAAAGTAGAAGTGTGCAATAAGCTATCAGGAAATGATCCAGGGCTAGTGACAGAAATTAGTGTATGGGAAGACTTTGTACCTAGTGATCATAATACTATGAGATTCCAAGTAAATATGGAAAGAGAGAGGTCTAGACCACAGGTTGAGATTCTAACTTGGGAAAGGTCAATTTTGGTGGTATCAGAAAGGATCTGACAAGTGCGAATTGGGACAGGATGTTTCTGGCAAAGGAGCACTTGGTAAGTGGGAGTTCTTCAGAAGTGAAGTTTCGAGGGTTGTATGTGCCTGTCAAAATAAAAGTTTGGTAACTGGTGCAGGGAACCTTGGTTTCCAGAGATATTGAGGCCCCGGATATTTTGTTTCTCTAAATGCCTCAGGCTGTTGGGTGCTACCAAGACTCATTAGTGACTACAATATTATAATTCCACACCCTGAGCTCAGCTGACTTTTTTTGAAGTCATCTTCTGTTGGTTTCTAAAAGCTTCCCAATAGTTTTTGCTCTTTTGTTTGCCCTCTCTTTGTTTTTTACATTGGCTTTGGCTTCTCATTTCAGCCATGGTTCTGCCCTCCAGACTTTACAATGCTTCCAGTTCTTTGGGATGTATCTATCACTCACCTCCCGAATTGCTCCCAGAAACTCCAGCCATTGCTGCTCTGTTGTCAGTTTCTACCAGTTTCCCCTTCCAATCAAGTTTGGCCAGCTTCTCTGTCATAGAAACATGGAGAAGGTCAGTGCAGAAACGTGCCCACTCTGGACGATCAGTGAATGGTAATCTATACTGTGAATGGTATCTATAATGTGAAAAAGACTAAGGAGCTGGTGGTAGACGTGAGGAGAGCTAAGGTACTGGTGACCCCTGTGTCTATCCAGGGGGTCAGTGTGGACATGTGGTGGCCAGTGCTATCATGTTTGCTGTTGTGCGCTGGGGCAGCAGGCTGAGGGTAGCAGACACCAACAGAATCAACAACTCATTCGTAAGGCCAGTGATGTTGTGGGGATGGAACTGGACTCTCTCACGGTGGTGTCTGAAAACAGGATGCTGCCTAAGTTGCATGCCATCTTGGACAATGTCTCCCATCCTCTACATAATGTACTGGGTGGGCACAGGAGTACATTCAGCCAGAGACTCATTCCACCGAGATGCAACAGTGAGCGTCATAGGAAGTCATTCCTGCCTGTGGCCATCAAACTTTACAACTCCTCCCTTGGAGGGTCAGACACTCTGAGCCAATAGGCTGGTCCTGGACTTATTTCATAATTTACTGGCATAATTTACATATTACTATTTAACTATTTATAGTTCTATTACTAGTAATTATTTATGGTGCAACTGTAACAAAAACCAATTTCCCCCAGGATCAATAAAGCATGACTATGACTATACGAGGAGGCAAAATAGATAGGGTAGATTTTACATAGCATTCTTGCATCTGTATTTACTCAGGACACAGATACCCATTCAAACTTCTCATCAATGGTGAAATCGAGCTCACATGCATCACTTGTGCTGGCATCTCATTCCACACTCTCAACCATTTCACTGAGAGGTTTTCCACATGTTCCCCTTAAATTTTCACCTTCCCCACTTACCCATGACCTCTGGTTGTCATTCCACCCAAACTGAGTGGTAAAAGCCTGATTGCATTAACCCTATCCATACCCTCATAATTTTGTACATTTCTAACAAATCCTCAAATCATGTATAATTTCCTTGTTTATGTTTAATGCCTTTTTTAGGGGTCTAAGATGATGAGGGGCATTGATCATGTGGATAGTCAGAGGCTTTTCCCAGGGCTGAAATGGCTAACATGAGGAGCCTGAATAACAGAACATATAGTGCAGGGTTGTGGAGACAGATGTTGTTCAGACTTCAGATAAAGTCAGGAATGAAAAATTTCAGCAACTTTAGTTTAATCCCCCCCATACACACACAAACCCACCTTCCCATGCAGCTCTATCACCCCTTTGGCTTTCATCTCCCAGATCAATAAAAAGGAGGTACATACCAGTTACAGGTAAATAGGAACAAATGGGGTACTTATGAAGTACAGGATATTCAAGTGAACACTTACGAAAGAAATAAAAGAAGGCATGAGGTTGCCCAGCAGACAAGGTGAAGGAGAATCTTCAGGGATTCTGCAGATATGTTGAGAGTGAAAAGATGGCAAGGGAGAAAATTAATCCTCTGAAAGATCAGAATGGTAATCCATATGAGGAGACAAAATAGATGGGGGAGATTTTTTTGCCATCTGTATTTACTCAGGAGATGGTCACAGGGTCTATAGAAGTGAGGCAAAGCAGCATCAACTTCATGGACCCTGTACAGATTACAGAGGTGGAGGTGTTTGCTGTCTTAAGGCAGATTACCATGGAAAAATCACCAGGGCCTGACAAGTTGTTCCCTATGACCCTGTGGAAGACAAGTGCAGAAATTGGTGGGGCCCAAGCACAGGTATTTAAATCATTCACAGTGACAGGTGAGGTACTGGAGGTTTGGAGCCAATGTTATTCCGCTGTTCAAGACAGGCTCCAAATATAAACTAGGAAATTATACGTTGGTGAGCTTGACATCAGTAGTGGAAAAGTTATTGGAACGTATGTGCAGGAACTGGATATATAATTATTTGGATAGATGTGGACTGATTAAGGATAGGCAGCATGGCTTTGTGCATGCTAGGTCATGTCTAACGAATCTTATCGAGCCTCACGAGGAAGTTATCAGGAAAGTGGATGAAGGCAAGGCAGTGGATGTTGTCTACATGGACTTTAGCAAGGCACTTGACAGAGTCTCATATGGGAGGTTGGTCAAGAAGGTTCAGTCACTCAACATTCAAGATGAGATAGTAAATTGGATGAGACACTGTCTTTGGGAGAAGCCAGACTGTGGTAGCAGATGGTTGCCTCTCTGACTGGAGACCTGTGACTAGTGGTGTGCCACAGGGATCACTGCTGGATCTGTTGCTGTTTGTCATCTATGTCAGATATCTGGATGATAACATGGTTAGCTGTATCAGCAAATTTGTGGCTGACACCAAGGCTGGGGGTGTAGTGGACAGTGAGGAAGACTATCATGGCTTGCAGAGCAATCTGAACCCACTGGAAAAAATGTGTTGAGAAACAGAAAATGGAATTTAATGCAGACAGGTGTGAAGTGTTGCACATTGGTAGGAACAAGGTCTTACACAGTGACTGGTCGGGCTCTGAGGAGTGATGTAGAAGGAAGGGATCTGGGAACGCAGGTCCATAGTTCACTAAAAGTGGTGCCCCAGTTAGGTAGGGACGGAAAGAAAGATTGTGGCACATTGGCCTTCATAAACCAAAGTACTGAGTACAGGAGATGGATGTTATGTTGACGTTGTATAAGAAATTGGTGAAACCTAATTTGCACTGTTGTGTGCAGTTTTGGTCACCTACCTACAGGAAAGATGTTAGAGGTTGAAAGAGTTCAGAGAAAATTTGCAAGGATGTTGCCACGTCTGGAGACTTTGATTATAAGGAAAGATTGAACAGGTCAGGCCTTTATTTGTTGGAACGTAGAAGATTGAGGGGAGATTTGATGAAGGTGTACCAAAATTATGAAGGTTATAGATAGGGTAAATGCAAGCTGGCTTTTACCACTGAGATTGGGTGGGACCACAACCAGAGGCCGTGGGTTAAGAGTGAAAGGTGAAACGTTAAGGGGAACATGAGGGGAAACTTCTTCACACAGATGGTCATCCGGTTGTGGAATGAGCAGTTAGCACAAATGGTGAATGTGAGCTCAATTTCGACACTTAAGAGGTATGAGTAGGTGCCTGGATGATAGGGATATGGGAGTAGAAAGTTAAAATAGTTCAGCACAAACTAGATAGGCCAAAGGGTCTGTTTCTGTGTTGTACTTTTCTATGACTGTGACAAGAACCTTAAATAATACTAATATTCACTTTAATTCCTTTTAACAGACCAACCATTCATCTCAGCAGCAAATTTTTATATGGTGTTAAAACTGTGGCACTTTAAATTAACAGTGCATAAAAGAAAATCCCAGCTGCAGGTCAACAAAGGCTATTTGTGTGAGAGTGTTTCAGTTACTGTGGAGCCAGAGACCTATGTAGCTCAGTGGGAACAGGGAATAATACCAGTGGAGAGAGTCAAACTGATCCAAGTCACAGATTTGAGACGGCAGAAATGCACCATTCGTATACAGACAGAAAGAGCATCAGAGAGTTTAATTCCAGATACCAGATACCATTTAATTCCAGATACCAGCACTCTGCACAGTTAGAAGATGATTTCTCCTTCCAACTTGGGTTGACTGTCACTGTAACAGTGTGATGTCAGATCACACCTTGGTGACTAAAGTAATCTCATCTGAAATGTTGTCCTTCACCCATTGATGGATTTTGTAAATCTTTTTACAGGTTAAAAACTATAAGGAATTTGTCTATGGGAATCTTGAACACAACACACCAGTTTTGCTGTCTCTGTCTAGAGATTTAAGAAGTGGAGCAAGGGAACCACTCGATCATCCTTCCTCCTCAGACTGTGGGGAGGGATTTACTCGATCATCTGACTGACTGGCACGCCCATCATTTTACACATGGGGAGAGGCCATTCACTTGCTCAGACTGTTGGAATGGATTCCCTCAGTCATCTCAGCTGAAGGTACATCAGTAAGTTCACACTGGTCAAGGCCATTCACCTGTTCTGTGGGTGAGAAGGGATTCAGTCGGTCTTCCCACCTGTGGACACACCAGACAGTTCACACTGGGCAGAGGCTAGTCACCTGGTGAATTTGTGGGAAGGATTCACTTGGTCATCTGACCTCATGGCTCACCAGCGAGTTCACACTGGGGAGAGGCCATTCACCTGCTCAGAATGTGGGAAGGGATTCACTCGTTCATCCACCCTACAGAGTCACCAGCGAGTTCACACAGGGGACAGGCCATTCACCTGCTCAGTCTGTGGGAAGGGATTCACTTTGTCATCTCAGCTACTGAGACACCAGTCAGTTCACACCGGGGAGTGGCCATTCAACTGTTCAGACTGTGGAAAGGGTTTCACTTGGTCACCCGACCTACTGGTGCACCAGCGAGTTCACACCGGAGAGAGGCCGTTCACCTGTTCAGACTGTGGGAAGGGATTCACTCAGTTATCCACCCTACTGGCACACCAGTCAGTTCACACACGGGAGACGCCGTTCACCTGTTCAGCCTGTGGGAAGAGATTCACTCGGTCATCTGACCTACAGAGTCATCAGCGAGTTCACACTGGGGAGAAGCCGTTCACCTGCTCAGAATGTGGAAAGGGATTCACTCAGTCATCCAACCTACAGAGTCATCACCAAGTTCACACTGGGGAGAAGCCCTTTACCTGCTCAGACTGTGGGAAGAGATTCTCTCATTCATTTCACGTACTGACCCACCAGCGAGTTCACACTGGAGAGAGGCCGTTCACTTGCTCAGAATGTGGGAAGGGATTCAATCAGTCATCCACCCTACTGAGTCACCAGCGACTTCACACTGGAGAGAGGCCATTCACCTGCTCAGAATGTGGGAAGAGATTCACTCGATCATCCGACCTACTGAGTCACCAACGAGTTCACACTGGAGAGAAGCCGTTCACCTGTTCAGAATGTGCGAAGAGATTCAGTCGATCATCTGACTTACAGAGTCATCAGCGAGTTCACACTGGAGAGAAGCCATTTACCTGCTCAGAATGTGGGAAGGGATTCACTCATTCATCCACCCTACAGCGTCACCTGCGAGTTCACACTGGGGAGAAGCCGTTCATCTGCTCAGTTTGTGGAAAGAGATTCACTCGATCATCCACCCTACAGAGTCATCAGCGAGTTCACACTGGGGAGGGGCCGTTCACCTGCTCAGACTGTGGGAAAGGATTCACTCAGTCATCCCAACTACTGGCACACCAGTCAGTTCACATTGGGGAGCGAGCATTGATATGAATCTCGAGGTTTCACTTCCTGTGGACTGTCATTTTAAGGGAGAGGGAGAGATTAAGAAGGCGAATCAGTCTGACTTTCAGCTTGTTTACATCGCTCGCAGCTTGTTTAGATTTAACCAAGGACACAGACACTCAGAGTCAGATGGAGACAAAGGAGAAAAAATGGAAGGATCGAAAGAAGGGAACTAGTGGCCAAGGGTCACTGTTTAGAACTTTCCCATGCCCACAAGGGTGGGTTAATTATTGATTCAGTGAACATCGAATGTGTGGTTATCACCTCATTTGATCCATTGGAGTGGATCGGATTTGTGAAGACCACTTATGTCTTATGTGTCTGGGTATGGTCTGGTAATTCACTTGAAGATGATACCCCTTGTGACAAGTCCGTTTCGGTGATAATTCGTACGTGGATTTAGAACGACAAGGATAAAATCTACAGCGACTTTTCTCTTGTTTTACCACCGTGGAGCCTGTGGAATTTGACATAATTGCCTTGTCTCAACATTTACCTTGGATTACAAATATCTCTCTCTCATCAACTATTCCATGGATGAACTGAACTTTCATACTTTACCATCTCAAGCCTCTAAGCTCAATAGTTTGGGAGTTATCTTTAAATATATATATATACACACACACACATAACACTGTTCAATTTTGTTTATCTTGTTTAAGTTACTATCTTATAAGTAGATACTAATAAAGATAGTGATTTTAACATCAAAACCAGACGCCTGGTGTAGTCTATTGCTGCTGGTTCGTTTCTAAAGCGTTACAGTTCGTAAGAAAATTGGGGCCTGCGCCTGGAATATGAACAAATTTGGGGGCATATTGATTGATTAATTATCAATTTCATTGGTAAATCCCTTTTGATTTATTTGTGTGTGAAAAATCAGCGGCAATGGATGTTGATAGATTTCTGCAAGCGCCAACCTCTGAAGCATTAGAGGATGCCAGAAGGATTGAGTTGTTGAGTATTGCTAAAAGGTTAAAACTTGGAAAGGTGAAATTAAAAAACAGAGGGAGGAAGCAAAACGACAGAGGCTGTTTGAGCTGGAAAAGATAGATTGCTGCAAAGGGGTCTAGTGTTACACTCTGGTGATAAGTTTGAGTCCAGTCAGGAAGTTAAATTGGTACCTCCATTTGATGAGGCAGAGGTTGATAAATACTTCCAGCATTTTGAGAAGTTTGCTCAGAGTTTAAAGTGACCAAAAGTGGGTTGGCCAATTCTCTGACAAAGTGTAATTAAGGAGAAGGCTCAGCGAGCCTATTCTGCCTTGACAGTTGATGAAGCAGCTGATTATGACATTGTGAAACAGGCTGTGCTGAAAGCTTACGAGTTGGTCCCAGAAGCATACAGGCAAAGGTTTAGAAATTTAAGAAAATTGTTGTATGGAATTTGCTTATGAGAAGTTTGTGTGTTTTGAACGCCGGCGCACATATGAAAATGTAAATGATGATTTTAACAGCTTGAAAGAGTTGGTTTTAATTGAAGAATTCAAAAGGTGCATCCCTGATGACATGAAGACATATTTAGATGAAAAGGATGCTGCCACTTTGCAGGAGTCTGCTAGATTAGCAGATGAGTTTGCTTTAACTCATAAGGTTCAGTTTACCCGGAATAAGAGCTTCCAAAAGAGTAGCAGGAATAACCAGGGTAAACCAGAAGTTAAAGCTGGGATTAGTAACAAGAGTAAGGATGAAGGGAAGCAGTTGAAGGAGAAATATTCTGATCTTTCTTGTTACTATTGTAAGAAAGCTGGTCATATGATGGCTAATTATTCCATCCTGAAGAAGAAAAAGGAAAAGGAGGCTGTCCGAAATGCCTGTGATCTGTATGTTGAAGCACATATAAACCCACAGGGTTCTGAACATTCTGTTGAGGCTTAGTTAAGGACTGAGAGGTCTGACCGAGTTAAGAAGGGATTCGATCATTTTATGTCAGATGGGTTTATATTAGTAAAGGAAGGGTCAACCCCAGTACCAGTGAAAATTCTTCGAGATACTGGGCTTCTCAGTAAGTTACGTTAGACAGCGTTCTAAAGTTTGGTGATGAGACTAACATTGGTGAGGTAAATCTTATTAAAGGCATTGGGAGTGGCATGGTTTCTGTGCCATTGCACAGGGTAACTTACAGTCAGGGTTGGTTTCAGGACCTGTTAAGTTCAGATTATGCTCCGGTTTACAGGTGGAAGTTGTTACTTTGCTGTTAGGGAATGACCGGGCAGATGGTAAGGTTGTTCCTGCAGTGCAGTTGACAACTAAGCCAACCACTGACGACCCACGGATGGATTTTAATATTTATCCTTCCTGCGCAGTAACTCAAAGTATGGCTAAAAAGTCTGCCAATGGAGATGGTTCTGTGCAGCATGATTCTGGTACCTATGACAGCCAAAATCGGGATCAGGTTGTGATGACTTGTAAGGGTCTTTTCTGCCTTCATTCTTTCAACAGGATTCGGGTACTAAGTCTGATGAGAAATATTTATCCCTGTCTAGGAAGGAGTTTATAGCAGAACAGAATTGAGACCCTGAGATTGAAGCTTTAAAAGAAAGGGCTTTCTCAGATGATGAGATTAAGAAAGTGCCAGTAGGGTATTATCTCAAGGATGGAGTGTTAATGAGGAAGTGGAGGCCACCTGCTATACCTGCGAGTGAGGAATGGGCAATTGTTCACCAAGTTGTAGTCCCTAAAGTTTATAGGACTGAAATTTTAACTTTCCCCCACAGTATGCCCTTAGGTGGCCATTGAGAACCTAGAACAGTTCAGGCCCTATGGCCCACAATGTTGTGCCGACCCTTAAACCCTGCCTCCCATATAACCCCCCACCTTAAATTCCTCCATGTACCTGTCTAGCAGTCTCTTAAACATCACTAGTGTATCTGCCTCCACCACTGACTCAGGCAGTGCATTCCTCGCACCAACCACTCTCTGAGTAAAAAACCTTCCTCTAATATCCCCCTTGAACTTCCCACCCCTTACCTTAAAGCCATGTCCTCTTGTATTGAGCAGTGGTGCCCTGCGGAAGAGGCGCTGGCTGTCCACTCTATCTACTCCTGTTAATATCTTGTATATTTTGGAGTGAATAAAACTGTAAGCAGGATTATGAAAGAATTTTACTGGCCTAATTTGAGGAAAGATGTTGTGACCTATTGCAGAACCTGTCACACTTGTCAAGCTGTGGGTAAACCCAATCAGTTCACCCCAGTGGCCCCACTCCGGCCTATACCTGCTTTCAGTGAACCCTTTTCCAAAGCTATAGTAGATTGTGTTGACCCATTGCCAAAGACTAAAGCTGGCCATCAGTATTTGCTAACTGTTATGTGCACTGCATCCAGATTCCCAGAAGCAATACCTCTCAGAAATATTAAAGCTAAAACTGTGGGGAGGGCTCTTATCAGTTTTTTTTTACTTTATTTGGTTTGCCTAGAGAAATCCAGTCTGATCAACGAAGTAATTTTACATCTGGATTGTTCCAGCAGGTAGTTTATGAACTGGGAACTAAAAAAATTACATCGTCTGCATACCATCCAGAATTACAAAGGGCTTTAGAAAGATTTCATTCTACCCTCAAAACAAAGATTAAGACATACTGTGTAGAAAATGGAAAAGACTTGGATGAGGGCAAACTGTCTTTTTTGCTTTTGTTCGCAGTAAGTGTCTCGGTACAGGAAAGACTGGGCTTCAGTCCATTTGAACTTATATTTGGTCATAGAGTGAGGGGAACTTTGACCTTGTTAAAGGAACAATGGACTGATGGGGATGTACATGTTAACCTGTTAGACTATGTTTTGAAGTTCAAAAATAAACTACACCAAACCTGTAGTCCAGCGAGACAAAACTTAAAGATTTCTCAAAATAAAATGAAGTGTTGGTTTGGTAAGCAGGCTTCCAAAAGAAAATGTCAGGTGGGGGATAACGTGCTTGCCTTATTTCCAATGTTGACGAATCCACTTCAGGCGAAATTCAATGGACCATATGAAATAGTCTCTCAAAGTAATGATGTGAATTATGTTATTAAAACACCTGACCGATGTAAACTAACACAGGTGGTACACACAAATATGATAAAGCCTTATTTTGACATGCAAACCATGGTTACAGTACATGACACAGATATTGGTCAAGCCAAACCAATTAAACAACAGCCGTATCGCATGAACGTAGAAAAGCGTAAATTGGCTGAGCAAGAAATTGAATATATGCTGAAAATGGTATTATTAGGTCTTCAACATCAGATTGGAGCTCACCCTGCGTTATTGTGCCCAAACCTGATGGTAGTGTTAGATTTTCCACTGACTATAGGAAGGTAAATGCAGTAACGAAAACAGATGCCCATCCTATACCTGGGGTGGATGAGTGCATCGATAAGGTTGCAAAAGCTAAATTTCTTACAAAGATTGGTCTGCTTAAAGGGTATTGGTATATTCCATGGACGGACAGAGGTAGAGAAATTTCTGCGTTTGTGACACCTTCTGGGTGGTATGAATACAATGTTTTGCCATTTGGAATGAAAAATGCTCCAGGAACATTCCAGAGAATGATTGATTCTGTAATTTGAGGGTTAGAACACGCAGTTGCCTATATTGGTGACTTAGTCACAGGGAGTGACACTTGTGAAGAGCATATCTCTGCAGTAGAAAAGCTGTTTGACAGGCTTTCCCAGGCCAACCTTACAGTTAAGAGTGAATTTGGCCATGCCACTGTGACCTATCTTGGCTATGTAGTAGGTCAAGGCAAGTTGGCTCCTGTTCAGGCAATTTCTGAAGTTTCTATTCCAACTGGTATGAAGGCTCTCAGAAGATTTCTGGGAATGGTTGGATACTATCGTAAGTTCTGTAAGAACTTTGCTGATATCGCTCTTCCTCTGACTAATCTCCTGAAGAAGGGTGAAAAGTTTGTCTGGACCGAGCCCTGTCAGGATGCATTTGATCGATTGAAAGTTATTATTTGACATTAGGCCAATCAATGTAGTGTCATCAACAAATTTAATTAGCAGATTGGAGCTGTGGGTGGCTACACAAGTCATGGGTATAAAAAGAGTAAAGGAGGGGGCCAAGGAGACAGCCCTGTGGGGTATGAGTGCTGAGGGTCAGAGAGACAGAGGTGAGGGAGCCCACTCTTACCACCTGCCAGTGATCTGACAGGAAGTCCAGGATCCAGCTACACAAGGCAGGGTGAAGGCCGAGGTCTCTGAGCTTCTTGTCGATACTTCACGCCTTCGTATGGCTACTGCTCTGCCCATGACTGCAAGGAACTGCAGAGAACTTTGGAGAGCAGAGAACATCAGAGAAACAAGCCTCCCCTCCATGGACTCTTCCTACACTTCCCCTGCGTCGGAAAAGCAGGCCGTGTTCTCAAAGATCCTCACAACCTGGACATTCTTGCTGCAAACCCGCTCCCCCATCGGGGAAGAGATACAAAAGCCTTAAAGCGCGTACCACCAGGCTCAAGGACGGCTTCCTGTCTGCGGTTATAAGCCAAATGAATGGTCTCCAGTCCGATAAAATGGGCTCGACCTCACAATGTAACTGGACGTGACCCTGCACCATATGTCTATCTGCACTGCACTTTCTCTGCAGCCATAATGCTTTGTTACAGTTATTGTTTTGTCGTATATCAGCTCAATGTACTGTCGTAATGTATTGATCTGTGTGGATGGTCCGTCAGGCAAGATTTACACTGTAACTCAGTACGTGATGATAACAAACAAATTCCCCATTTTAATTGTGTGGAAATATTAGACAGACTGAGCTGCTTTGGAACCACAGAAGGAAATTTAATTGTTGTCATTTCTGAAGAATGCAAACAAATGGAAAAGGCTTCAATCTCGCTTTACGATCTGCGGTGACTGGGATCAGGTGACCGGTGTGGGTCTCCCACATCAATATCAGAATCAGGTTTAATAGCACCGGCATATGTCATGAAATTCATTGTCTCTGCAGCAGCAATAGAACCGAATTTATAGCAATAGATTTTAACAATTGTGATTTAAAATAAATATATATATTAAATAGTTAAATTATGTAAGTAGTACAACATAAAAAAATGTAATAAACTATTTTAAATGTGTGGAGCTATTTGACTCCAGCATTGGAAATTCTGGAGTGAAGCTTAACTAAACTGTATGCATTTATGAGAAGCTCAGATAAATAGAAAAGGCTAAATTCTCACATAAATTGATCATACACCCAGAAACATTGGCTGCACTTCAGCAGGTAAAAACAGTGAAATGAAACATGCTGAAAATTTTGCAGATAAAAACATATTGTCCACCCACAACGAGAGGACGTGACAGATCCGGATCTCACTGCCTTGTCTGAACGGGCGAAAGATGAAGCTACACGGACACGTAGAGCAGTGACCGGCAGATGCTGCAGATCTGCGGGAAAACGTGAACAGGAAACGGGATCAGGTGACGGGTGGATGGTCTCCCACCTGAACCGGTGACTCTGCTCCTTGCCCCTCACATGCTGTCCGACCCATCCGCTGCATTTCCCACATTATTTCATATTTACAACAAATACATAGTTACCTTTTCTCTCCATATCTTCTCTGTCCCTTTCCTTTCAGGTCACAGAGTCACGGGCTCGATTCCCATCCCGATCCAACACACAATTCAGACCTAAACAGGAAATGTGCAGGTTTCATTTAAATCAGTCTGTGTTTAAAAACACTCATTTCTATTCACATTCCTCTGGCCTCACTGGACAGCAACACTGAGAAAAAGCAGGAGGTGGCCATTCAGCCCCTCGAACCATCAACAAGATGGCGGCTGCTCTCCCATCTCAGCCACATGTTTCTGTCTGATCCTCATTTCCTCGATCCCTTCGGTCTCCACTCATCTGCCGGCCTCTGTTTTCTGTGAGGACAATCACTGAGTCTTCACCGCCCTCTGTGGTGGGAATTTACAGACATTCACCACCCTCGGAGTGGAGACACTTCCCCCTCATCTCAGTCCCGGACAGTCCACCCCCTTTTTCAGAGACTGGGATCCCTGGTTCAACCGGTAATGATGTTGTGCATTTCAATGTGTTCACCTCTCAGTCCTCGATTATCTAAATGAAAGGGTTATCACATTCGATCTTTCTTCATATGATGATCCCAACACCCCAGGGATCAGTCTGGCGAATCTTCATTGCACTCTCTATAACAAATACTCTCTAACTCTTTGTTAATCCTCTATGGAATTAATTTCGATTTTCTGCAGCCCCATGTTGCCCCAACCACTCACCTCCCACCCCTGTCACTATTTCCACCTTCCCACCTCCCCCTCACCTGGATCCACCTCTCACTCCCCAGCTCTTGCCCCATCCCCACCACTCACCTCTTTTCTCTGACTACTTCCCGTCCACTCTCAGTCCAGAGGGAGGGTCTTGGCCCGAAATGTTGATGGTCCATTTCCCTCCACAGATGCTGCCCGACCCACTGAGTTCCTCCGACAGTTTGTTCTTTGGTCTGTATAACCCGTGTTAGTGTGGGGAGCGGGATTTTACACCATATTCCAGGTACAATCTCAACAAAACACAAATAATTGTCACTTTGCCCGGACCATTGGTCCCGCTTGCAGGACAACAGTCTGCCGGTGTTTGCCCCCCAATGTGGTGAATCCCTCTGCTCGCCACCACCATGGGCTCAGACATTTCCACAGATGAGCCCCTCCTGTCCCCACCGGGACAAACATCCTGTCTGCCCCCTCTCTCACCGTCTTCATCCTTTCAATAAAATCCCCCTCTCCCTCCCCGGGGAACCGGCGTCAAACCGACGGGCCGAGCAGTCTCCTCCTACCTCTCAGCAATATATCAGACTCCGGCCGCAGGAGACACTTCACAAACGCCCCAACTTCCCTCGGAGGGAAATGGAAATAAATCAGAAAGCTGACATTTACTTTGGGGTTATGAGTGGGTGTGGGTGTGGGTCCCGGGACAAATTAACTTGTAAACATGGAACCATCTGGTGAATTGGATCAGACAGCTTCGCTCGCCTGTCCTTTCAGGAAACAACAATTCTCTCTTCATATTAATGACTGTCTAAACTTGCTGTGAACAAGATTATGTGTTGCAAGATTGTGAGTTACAGAGTCTAGGACAGCTGTCACCGTCATGGGCTGCGAGTGCAGACAGGGATTGGGGTCACTGAGCTGTGCATCAGAGAAGGACACGGGTTTGTACAGCCTCTGTGAGGTAGAAATGTCCACATGGTGAATTCGGATCTGCTGGCACAGCGGGAGTCTGAAAGGGAAAGGGAATAGGGAAGGGGCTGAGCAGAGAGTTTTAACAGGGGAACCTGTTCAGGGGTGGAGGGGTACAGGAGCTGTCTGATAGATCGTTTTAATTGTTTTTTATAATCCGACAGATGGTGACTGAGGAAGAAGCTTGTTGACGGAGGATACCCGGAGGCGAGCAGCTCAGGCACAGAATCAGGAATTGAATTGAATTGACTTTATTTCTTACATCCATGAGGAGTAATAATCTTTACGTTACGTCTCCATCTAAATGTGCAATGTGCAATCATAGTAATTTATAATAGTTTATAATAAATAAAACAGACAATGTAATATAGAGCACACTCAAATCAGCGTGAGTTCATCAGTCTGACGGCCTGGTGGAAGAAGCTGTCCCGGAGCCTGTTGGTCCTGGCTTTTATGTTGCGGTACTGCTTCCCGGATGGTATCAGGAGAGTGACAGTGATGTGATTTCCTGTGTCACGGGTACAGACAGTCGTCTCAAGTGAGGAGTTTGTGTGGAGATGCAGCTTCCCTGGAGGTGGAGGAAAGAGGACACACCAACAGGCGGAACCAGCTGTGGGAAGACATGGTTTGTCAGGTCTGACGACGAGCTGAATGCACCATAACCTTCAGACTGAATCAGAAAACCATTCTGAGGGTATTTGAAATGTAAGAATCAGGGGAGATGTGATCACATGTGCAGAGGGCAGGGGTTGTGTCTCCATCAGACCCTCAGTGAGATGGTTCAAGTTACAATGTGCAGGGATGAAAGCAGAATGTTTGGGGCTGGATTTAATCACTGATTCTGACAGTGAGAGGGTTAGTTTTGCTGTAAGGAAGCAACATTAATGGAAGACGACACAGGGACTTCATCAATTGCCAGTTGTTTGGCAGAAGTGACCAATTTGTATGTTACCTCGACAGAAACAGATATTCACAGTGGTGACAAAGGGGTTCAGTCTGGTTTATTTCAGGTTGGATAGGGGTGAGGGGTTTTGAAATCAATGCCTTGCGGTGCCACCATCGTTAATTTGTCATGTCCGGAGTGGTGGATCACACAGCACGGAAACAGGTCTTTGGCCGGCCATACCTGTTCTGACCATCCACTCACTGTCCACACTGGTCCCATTTATCAGCACTCGGTTCATAGCCGACTGTATCTCGACAGTTTCAATGCTCATCCACTTCGTAATGTTGTGAAGGGACCTGTCTCCACACCACCTCGGACAGTGTGTTCCAGATTTCAGCTACCCTCTGAGTGAAAAATCTCTTCTTCAGATCCCTCTAAGCCTCTTCGTCCTCTGTTTAAATCTGTGCCCTCTGATCAGTGACACCTCTGTCCCAGGATTGTGTGCGATATGGGCATCAGTGAGGCCTTTGACAGGGTTCAGCATGGTAAGTTGCTGTGGAAAGTTAGATCACATGGGATCCAGGGAGAGCTGGCTAACTGGATGCACAGTTGTCTTGATGCTAGGAAGCAGAGAGTAATGGTGGGAGGCCGTTTATTGGACTCAAGGCCCGGCCTAGGTGGGTTCCCCAGCGTTACACCCCATTGCTTTTGTTATTTGTTGATATTTAATTATATTTGCATTTACACAGTTTGTTGAATTCTCTGCTCTACTTGATCTTTCATTGATCCTGTTTCTATTCTATAGATTTGCTAAGTGTTCCTGTAGGAAAAAGTATCTCAGGGTTGTATGTGGTGACATATGTACTCTGATAATAAAATTTACTTTGAACTTTGAACATTGCTACTTGTCATCTCGATCAATAATTTGGTTGAGAATGTACAGGGTATGGATAATAGGTTTGCAGCAAGTAAGTTTAAACAAGTACTTTTTCTGAAAGATATTAAGTATAAACTCTCCACTCTGTTTCCCGCTCCGCACTCGACCACCCCCTCCCCTTACTGTCCTCCCTCTCACCTCCATATTGGACATAAGTTCAGGGTGAAAGTGAATACTTTTAGGGGAGTCTGAAGGGGAATTCTTCACTCAGAGGTTGGTGGGAGTGTGGAATGAGCTGCCAGTGGAAGAGGTGGATGTGGGTCCAATTGAGACACTAAAGAGAAATTTGGGTGATGACATGGATGGGAGGTGTATGGAGGCTATGGTGCAGGTAGTTGGAACTAGGCAGTAAAAACAAAAGGTCAGCATTGACTAGAAGGGCTGAAGGGCCTGTTTCAGTGCTGCTGGGCTCTGTGACTCTAATAATATTCTGATTTGTAATTTCCACAGTCAGTGCTTTGCTGCTAATGACTGAACCCAGAAATTTACCCAAGCAAGAATTGAAAGACTCTTAGCTGACTACAAAAAGCGTTTACAAACTGTAATACTTGCCAAAGGGGGTGTTACTAAGTACTGACCATGCAGGGTGCCCAAACTTTTGCTTCGGGCCTTTTTCCTTTTTCATTATTTTGAAACTGTAAAAGATGGAAATAAAAATGTAACCTTGCTTAAAATATTAAAGAAATGTGCCATGTTTAACTTTATGCCTTTTGGAAATCAGGTCATCTTTTACTCACTTAGCTATTCACAGTAACAGAAATTTAACCAGGGGTGCCCACACATTTGCATGCCACTGTATATATCCTGTGCCTTCCAAATTGCTTCCAGAAATTCCTGCCATTGCTGCTCTGTTTTCATCCCTGCCCGTGTTCTTTTCAAATCAATTTCGACCAATTTTTCTCTCATACCTCTCTAATTCTCTTTATTCCACATCTGACTTTTGCTTCTCCTTCTGCAATGTCAGGGTGAATTTGATCATATTAATATCACTTGCCTCTAAGGGTTCTTTGAATTTAAGTGACCCAATTAATTCCGGTTCATTACAAGACCCAATTAATTCTGGTTCATTACAACACCCAATCCAGAATAACTGATCCCCAAGTGGTCTCAACCCTGAACTGCTCTAAAAAAGCATCTTGTAGGCATTCTAGGAATTCCTCCTCTTGAGATCAGCACTATCCTAATTTTCCTAATCACCTGCATGACAATCCCCCATGACTATTGTAACATTGCCCCTTTAGCACGCACTTTCTATCTCCCATTGTAATTTGTGGATCATATACTCACTACTGTTTGGAGGTCTCTATACAATTCCCATCAGGGATTTTTTTTACATTTGCTGTTCCTTAATTCTACCCACAGATTCTACACCTTCCAACCCTATGCCACCTCTTTCTAATGATTTTATTTAATATTTTACCAACAGAGCTACACAACCCCACTACCAGCTTGTTCTTTCAAGAAGCATGAAAGTATCTGATAAGCAGTCGTGATAAGAAAGTTAGGCCAGAAAACTTAAATGAGAGGCCAACTCAGAAAAATGAATCATCACTATGGAAGAAAACATTAACCAGTGGAATGAGTATGACCCTCCATGGGAGACATCCCAATGATCTGAGCAGATGAGATGGTGACAAGGAAGCATCGAGCACCTGACTGAGAGTTGGAGACCTCTTCCCAGAAACAGAGGGGTTCCTAGCAGAAATATAGGTTTCCCCCGCCATCCGAAGGTACAGCGTTCCTATGAAATGGTTCGTAAGCCGAAATGTCATAAAGCAAAGAAGCCATTACCATTTATTTATATGGGAAAATTTTGTGAGCGTTCGCAGACCCAAAAACAACCTACCAAATCATGCCAAATAACACA
The DNA here is from genome assembly GCF_030028105.1 of Mobula birostris. Taxonomy (NCBI): domain Eukaryota; kingdom Metazoa; phylum Chordata; class Chondrichthyes; order Myliobatiformes; family Myliobatidae; genus Mobula; species Mobula birostris. Next base: position 111,244 of record NW_027278264.1, read on the forward strand.
TAAAACCTAAAATAACAGTAACATATAGTAAAAGCAGGAATGATATGATAAATACACAGCCTATATAAAGTAGAAATACTTTTCCACAATCATTGCCGGCACTGTTCTCCGTAGCGAAAATCTCACACAAGCACTCTCGGCAGAAAATCTCATGCAAGCGCTGTTGGCAAGAACACTCTCTCCAGTAACCTGTAAGCCATGAAGCTGCCAAATCATACCAAATAACACGTAAAAATACACAGCCCATATAAAGTAGAAATAATGTCTGTACAGTTTGGTATCACTCATCAGAATCGGGACAGCGCCCAGCACACTGATGGTGCTGTGTTAGGCTGAGTCGTCGCAGGTTGGGATGGTGCAGTGGCCCCCACACTCTGGGCCGCCGACCGATATATTGCCGCGAAGAATGCAGCAGTAGCCGGGAGGCATCTAGCACATCTTTAAGAAAAAAAGCCGAAATAAACATGCAAATTAATTAGGTGCCGCCCGACACATAATTAATTAGCATGTTTATTTTGGCTTTTTTCTTAAAGGTGTGCTGTGTGCCTCCCGGCTACCGCTGCATTCTCCGCGAATCACTATCTATCCGAGGTCTGGGGGTTGGGGTGATGGGACACTGGGGTGTCGTCTGTTTCCATCAGGCAGGCAGCTCATCTTCTCCTATGTCTGCCCGCCTCGATGTCGAAGGTCAAGGTTTGTCGTCTGCTGTGGCTGATGTGGAAGGCTTGCTTGACTGCTGAGCCTCGCACCTTTTTAGATCATACAGTTCTTTGTAAGCACTCAAATCATCTTGCAAATATCCCCTAAACCAACGTACCCTTTCAAAATTAAAGTTGTACATTATCATTGCAGCGAAAATCTCACGCAGTTGCTTCACGTTCATTTCGTTAATGAATTTGGTTTTGATTGTTATCCTTTCCTCTTCCAATTGCATCAGCTCTTCATCTATCAGGTCTTGGTCATGGGATGCCAAAAGCTCTTCAACATCATCTTCGTCAGCTTCCACAAGCCAAACTCACGTTGTCCTTACTTCGTTCACCACGATCACAACGCTTAATTATGTCTAATTTTACGCTAAGTGTAACACCCTTACGAGCTCTTTCAGGCTTTTCCGACACCTTAGAACTCATCTCGCTAACGGCTGCTTAATGCAACGTGTTTAAGCAATGCCAGCGAGAATGCCATTCCGAATCCAGGGGGAGAGGGGCCGCTCGGGGCGCGCGCTGCCTTTTATTGCTCGCTGATTTTTTCGTGCACTGATTTTTTTGTAACAGTGAAAACACCTTCTGTTAGTGAAAACAGGGAACTAATATAGGTCTTTCGTAACAGTGAGGTTTCGTAAAACGAACGTTCGAAAAGCGGGAGACACCTGTACAGGACAGGATGGTTAACAAAAGGAAAAAAAAAAACAAAAGTAAATGAAGTACAAACAAACAAGGCAGTAAGTGCAGAAAATGCCAAGAAAAACCAGACACAATCCAATACATTTCAGGATCCTGCAGCAGTTTAACTCAATCTGTTTAATTACAAAGGTACAATCAAGTGGTAAATATCATTCACCAAAATCTTGCTTTAAAATGCCCTCCATCACTTCATAAAGGCACCATAAATTCAAGCCTGATCCAGTTTTATAGTCAAAATCTTACAAATTATTTGATAATCAATACATTATTACAGATAGGATAATCCATAATAACCATCTGGATATAATATTACAGGATAAACAAGCAGGAACAACTCCCTCAATAAATAAAATCATTCCCAACACACATACTCCTCGACCAGTGGAGCACCTCACCACAGGTATTGTTTGTGTCATCAGATAGACAACCGAAAGATTTTCTGTGTCAATCAGCTTCCAAATTTTGCTACTCTGTCATTTGTTGCCACGCCCCGCTGCTGATTCGCTTCTCCTCGACTTCTTCAGTCTACAGAAAATTCAAGGGAAACCTCTTCACCCACAGAGTGGTGACTGGAACCTATCCCACAGGGAGAGCGAGAGATGAACAACAGGGGAGGGTTTAAAAGGACTGTTGTGGAACTGAATCACTGGCAGGGTCCAGCCAGCCTAAGTTGACTCTCTACTGTACACTAGTCATGTTATGAATTCACTAAGTAGAATAGACAGAGTTTAGAATAGACAGAGTTTAAAATAGAACTGATTTATTTGTCTCAGATCCAGAATTTTAAACTCCAGTCCCATTAAAGGTGAATATGCAGAAGAAACCCCTCCCATGCCCAGTGACCAGGGGCAAGAACTGGGTGTGGTGAGCAGCAGCAATAATTGCAGAGTTCAGCACCGACAGTCACTCTCGAAATCACATTAAGCAACCGTGATGGCCAAACATCCAGCATGCAGCTTATTGAAACTTTCTCCCCAGTGTGAACCCGGTAGTGCGTCACAAGCTGTAAGGTTTCACTGCTAATGTAATGGCCTCTTTGCAATGTTTCACTGCTGAGGTAATGGTTTCTCAGTAGCAGCAATGTTTAGGTTACGACTAGAGACAACAGGGTTTTGGAGTGCGGGGCTATCCAATGACAGAAATGTTCTTCCTTGTGCGTCTAGAAGAGAGATTTTCATAGTCTTTTGTCGGGGAGAGATGAGAAGACACGAATGGAGAGAGTGAGCCCTTTTATCTTCTTTTGTTTACATCACTAACCATATAGTCAAAGTAAGAATTATAAAGCTCAATCATTTAATCACATATAGTTTACTGTTTGTTATTTTGGGGTACTGATTTGTAACAGGGAACACATCACGCAGCATCCACCCAAACAAGATTTCTTAAGTTTGGCCAGGCTGAGGGACTATCACCCCCTATATTAAGCAGCTAGCCGAAGCGGGGATTATATAAGGTTAGATGACTAAGTGAATCGCTTCCCACAGTCAGAGCAGGTGAATGGCCTCTCTCCACTGTGAACTCAATGATACACATTTGGTTCATTTGGCTGAGAGAATCTCCTCCCAAATCGTGAGCAGGTGAACAGCCTCTATCCAGTGTGAACTTGCTGGTGTCTCTATAGTTGACATGACCGTGTGAATCCCTTCCCACAGACTGAGCAGAAGAACGGCCTCTCCCCAGTTTGAACTCGCTGATGTACCTTCAGATGAGATGACATAGTAAATCCCTTCCCACAGTCTGAGCAGGTGAATGGCCTCCCCCCAGTGTGAAGTCTCTGATGTATCTTCAGTTTAGATCACGAAATGAATCCCTTCCCACAGACTGAGCAGGTGAATGGCCATTCCCCTGTGTGGGCTGACTGCTGTGTCACGAGGTGAGATGACCGATTGAATCCCTTGCCACAGACTGAGCAGGTGAACTGCCACTTCCCAGTGTGAACTGACTGGTTTCTCTGTAGGAAGGATAATTCAGTGAATCCTTTCCCACAGACTGAGCAGGTGAATGGCCACGCCCCGGTATGAACTAACTGGTGTCTTAGTAGGTGAGGTGACAAAGTGAATGTCTTCCCACAGACTGAGCAAGTGAATGGCCTCTCTCCAGTGTGAACGTGCTGATGTACCTTCAGTTGAGATGAGGAAGTAAATCCCTTCCCACAGTCTGAGCAGGTGAATGGCCTCTCTCCAGTGTGAAGTCTCTGATGTACCTTCAGTTTAGATGACGAAATGAATCCCTTCCCACAGTCTCAGCAGGTGAACGGCCTTTCTCCAATGTGAACTCGCTGGTGTACCTTCAGATTAGATAACCAAGTGAATCCCTTCCCAAAGTCCGAGCAGATGAACGGCCGCTCCCTGGTGTGAACTCGCTGGTGAGCCATTAGGTCAGATGACCGAGTGAATCCTTCCCCACAAATTCAGCAGATGACCAGGCTCTGCCCAGTGTGAACTGACTGGTGTGTCCACAGGTGGGAAGACCGACTGAATCCCTTCTCACCCACAGAACAGGTGAATGGTGCCCAGTGCCCAGTGTGAAATATCTGGACAGAGACAGCAAAACTGGTGTGTTGTGTTCAAGATTCCCGTAGACAAATTCCTTGTCATTTTTAACCTGTAAAAAGATTTACAACATTCATCAGTGGGTGAAGGAAAACATTTCAGATGAGATCACTTGAGTTGTCAAGGTATGATCTGGCATCACACTGTTACAGTGAAGTTCAACCCAACTTGGAGAGAGAAAGCATCTTCTATCTGGGCACAGTGCTGGTATCTGGAATGACCATCAAATTCTCTGATGTTCTTCCTGTCTCTATAAGAATGGGGCATTTCTGCCATCTCCAGTCTGTGACCTGGCTCAGTTTGACACTCTCCATTGGTATTATTCCCTGTTCCCAATGAGCTGCATGGGTGCCTGGCTCCACAGTAACTGAAACACTCTCACACAAATAGCCTTTGTTGACGTACTGCTGGGATTTTCTTTTATGTTCTGTTAATTTAAAAGTGCCGCAGTTTTAACACCATGTAAATGACTCTGACTGAGATGTATGCCTGCACAGCTGTTAAAAGGAATTAGAGTGAATATTAGTATTATTTTAGGTTCTTGTCACAGTCATAGAAAAGTACAACACAGAAAGAGACCCTTCGGCCTATCAAGTTTGTGCTGAACTATTTAAACTTTCTACTCCCATATCTCTACCATCCAGGTACCTACATAAACCTCTTAAATGATGAAATTGAGCTTCCATTCACCACTTGTGCGGGCTGTTCATTCCACATGCAGATGTTCATCTGTGTGAAGAAGTTTCCCATCATGTTCCCCTTAAAATTTCACCTTTCACACTTCATCCATGGCCTCTGGTTGTAGTCTCATCCAATCTCAGTGGAAAAAGGCAGCTTGCATTTACCCCATCTATAACCCTCACAATTTTAAAACACCTCCATCAAACCTCCCGTCAATCATTTATATTCCAAGGAACAAATATCAGCAACAAATATCTTGTTCTGGATGCTGTTGAGGGGATGACCTGACAGGGGACGCCCATGGTGACCGGGGTCTCTGGCACTGAGCCTGGCGCTGTTGTGCAGGAGAGAAGGAGGGAGAAGAGAAATGCGGTAGTTGTCGGGGATTCCATAGTCAGGGTAACGGACAGGAGATTCTGTGAGCCTGACAGAGATACCCGCATAGTGCGTTGCCTCCCAGGTGCCAGGGTACGGGATGTCTCGGATCAGGTACTGAATATTCTGAAGGGGGAGGGTGAGCAGCCAGTTGTCTTGGTACATGTTGGTACCAATGACATAGATAGGACAAAGGAGGAGGTCCTGAAGAGAGATTTCCACGAGTTAAGAAGGAAGCTGAGAAGCAGAACCTCCAGGGTAGTAATCCAGGGTGCCCAAACATTTGGATGCCACTGTATATATTCTGTGTCTTCTGAATTGCTTCCAAAAATTCCTGCCATTGCTGCTCTGTTTTCATCCCTGCCTGTGTTCTTTTCAAATCAATTTTGACCAATTTTCCTCTCATGCCTCTCTAATAATCTTTATTCCACATCTGACTTTAGCTTCTCCTTCTCCAATGTCAGGGAGAATTTGATCATATTAAGATCACTTGCCCATAAGGGTTCTTTGAACTTAAGTGACCTAATTAATTCTGCATCATTACAACATCCAATCCAGAATAGCTGATCCCCAAGTGGGCTCAACCATGAGCTGCTCTAAAAATGCATCTTATAGGCATTCTAGGAATTCCACCACTTGAGACCAACACCGTCCTAATTTTCCTAATCACCTGCATGACAATCCCCCATGACGATTGTAACATTGCTCCTTTGGCACGCATTTTCTATCTCCCATTGTAATTTGTGGCCCACATACTTACTACTGTTTGGAGGTCTCTATACAATTCCCATCAGGGATTATTTTTTTGACATTTGCTGTTCCTTAATTCTACACACAGATTCTACACCTTCCAACCCTATGCCACCTCTTTATAATGATTTTATTTAATATTTTACTAATAGAGCCACACAACCCCACCTCCAGCTTGTTCTTTCAAGAAACATACAAGTATCTGGGAAACAAGAGGATCTGCAGATGCGAGAAATCTAGAGAACTACACACAAACTGCCGGAGGAGTTCAGCATGCCAGGCAGCATCTATGGATGGGAATCAACATTTCAGGCCAAGACTCTTCATCGGAACTCTTGATATCCATGTATCTGGAATATCAACAAGCAAAGAAAATAGAAGGTAGTGCGAAATAGGGAAAACCTTTGACAAAATTTAGTTGAAGGCTTAAAAAACCTGCCAAACAGTTCAATAGTTAACAAGTACAACAAAGACAATAAACACTTCCATCAATACCAACATTGATTTTTTTTAATAAAAATATCTTGGTCCCATTTCAATCAGTAAAATTTAAAGATAAATAAGAACTGAAATGATATTTACGCTCAAACCCACTTAGATTAACACTACCTTGGACAGGAGCTAGAGAAGTAACACACATGAAAAAAATATCACACAAAGGTCAGATAAAACTTCTAAGTATATATTTTCATCAAAAATGAACAGGATTCAGAACTCCATGTGTGTATATGCCATCGTGATAAGAAATACAGACCAGAAAACTTCAATGAGAGGCCAACTCAGAAAAATGAATCATCACTATGGAAGAAAACATTAACCAGTGAAATGAGTATGACCCTCCATGGGAGACATCCCAATGATCTGAGCAGACGAGATGGTGACAAGGAAGCATCGAGCACCTGACTGAGAGTTGGAGACCTCTTCCCAGAAACAGAGGGGGTCTTTGCAGAAATATAGGACAAGCTGGTTAACAAAAGGAAAAAAAAATGTGAATACATGAAATACACACAAACACGGTGGGAGGAGAAAATGGCGGCGCGCCAGCGTGTGCACAGCCCTCCGGTGAAAAATGATGTTGTATCTGTTAAATAGGGGCCGTGGACAACTCTGATTTGATGGAGAATGGACGTGAAAGCACAGAGGAACATCTGGAGAAATTTATGAAATGCCCATTCGCTGCTGTCATTACCGTGTGGTCGGGAATCTTTCGGAGGGTAGGCCTCAAAATCCCCGGCCTTGCCTGCTTTTGGTGACCGAGAGGAGGTCGAATCGTTCAGACAGAGATGGCGCTCAGTACTCGGTGTCAGAGAGCTGATCACAGCTCGAAGTTTTCGGATGGCTCAGAGACGGATTGTGATCGGCATGGCAGGGAGAGTTTTTCTTCCTTCTCCTGTCTGTGTGAGATGTGGGACATTTGAGAAACTTTGAACTTTACTGTGCTCACTGATTTCTTCATCAAGTTATGGTATTGTTACACTCTTTGTAACTATATGTTATAATTATGTGGTTTTGTCAGTTTTTTCAGTCTTGGTTTGTCCTGTGTTTTGTGATATCACACCGGAGGAAATAATGTATCATTTCTTAAGGCATGCATTACTAAATGACAATAAAAGAGGACTACGTGTCTTCATAATCATATAAAAACAAGGCAGTAAGTGCAGGAAATGCCAAGAGAAACCAGACACAATCCAACACATTCCAGGATCCTGCAGCAGTTTAACTCAATCTGATTACTTGCAAAGGTACAATCAAATGGCAAATAATATTCACAAAAATCTTGCTTTAAAATACAAACTCATGAAGGCCCTCCATCACTTCATAAAAGCATCAGATTTCAAGCCTGATCCAGTTCAGAGTCAAAATATTACAAATTATATGATAATCAATACATTATTTCAGATAGGACAATCCATAATAACCATCCGGATATAATATTACAGGATAAACAAGCAGGAACAACTCCCTCAATAGATAAAACCATTCCCCACACACACGTTCCTCAACCAGTGGAGCACCTCACCACAGGCATTGTTTGTGTGATCAGTCAGACAACTGAAAGATTTTCTCTCTCAGTCAGCTTCCAAATGTTGTTACTCTGTCATGTGTTGCCATGCCCCACTGCTGATTCCCTTCTCCTCATCATACATTCTTACCCCGACCGTCGTCAAGATCCCCAAACTCTGCCCTGTGCAGACCTGCCTCTGGTTTCTGACCCTGCTCCATTGAACATCCAACGGATGGTTTCCCATTCTGCTTTCAGTCTTTAGAGGACAGTGGTGTTTTCTAACAACCCTTTAGAAGCAGGAAAAATGACCCACAATGTGGAAATGAGTCGTCATTATGGAGGTTAACGACCAATGCCATTCTTCCTCAGCCCAGAGATTTCAGGGCGAAGAACATCTCAGACAGAACTGCAGTCAGCTCGGCTTCTTCAGTCTGCAGAAAATTCAAGGGAAACCTCTTCACCCACAGAGTGGTGACTGTTCGGAACCCATAAGCACAGGGAGAGCGAGAGATGAACAACAGGGCAGGATTTAAATTGACCGTCATGGAACTGAATCACTGGCAGGGTCCAGCTGGCCTGAATTGATTCTCTACTGTACACTAGGTGTGTTATAAATTCACCAAGTACCAGAGACAGAGTTTAAATTAAACTGATTTATTTGTCTCAGATCCAGAATATTAAACTCCAGCTCCACTAAAGGTGAATATGCAGCAGAAGAAACTCCTCCCATGCCCAGTGACCAGGGTGCAGAACTGGATGTGGTGAGCAGCAGCAATAATTGCAGAGTTCAGCACCAACAGTCACTCTCGAAATTGCATTCAGCAACTGTGATGGACAAATATCCAGCATGCAGCTTATTGAAACTTTCTCCCCAGTGTGAACCCGGCAGTGTGTCACAAGTGTAACATACTGTAAGGTTCCACTGCTAATGTAACGGCCTCTGTGCAGTGTTTCACTGCTGAGGTAATGGTTTCTCTGTAGCAGCAATGTTGAGGTTATGACTGGAGATAACAGGGTTTTGGAGTGCGGGGTCATCCAATGAGAGAAATGTTCTTTCTTGTGAGTCTGGAAGAGGGATTTTCGTGGTCTTTTGTTGTGGAGAGATGAGAAGATGCGAATGGAGAGAGTGGGCCCTTTTTTTTTTGTTTACTTCACTAACCATATAGAACCATAGAACACTACCACACAGAATCAGGCCTTTTGGCCCTCCTTGGCTCTGCCGAACCATTTTTCTGCCTAGTCCCACTGACCTGCACCTGGACCAATTTAGCACATTATCATCCAGATCATTGATATAGATGAGAAATAACAATGGACCCAGCACTGATCCCTGTGGCACACCACAAGTCACAGGCCTCCACTCAGAGAAGCAATCCTCTCCTACCACTCTCTGGCTTCTTCCATTGAGCTAATGTCTAATCCAATTTACCACCTCTCCATGTATACCTAGCGACTGAATTTTCCTAACTAACCTCCCGTGTGGGATCTTGTCAAAGGCCTTACTGGAGTCCATGTACACAATACCCACTGCCTTCCCTACATCCACTTTCCTGGTAACCTCCTCGAAAAACTCTAACAGATTGGTTAAACATGACCTACCACGCACAAAGCCATGTTGACTCTCCCTAATAAGTCCCTGTCTATCCAAATACTTGTAGATCCTATCTTTTAGTACTCCTTCCAATAACTTACCTACTACTGTCGTCAAACTTACCGGCCTATAATTTTCCAGATTACTTTTAGATCCTTTTTTAAACAACAGAACAACATGAGCCATCCTCCAATCCTCCGGCACCTCACCCGTAGATACCGACATTTTAAATATATCTGCCAGGGCCCCTGCAATTTCAACACTAGTCAACTTCAAGATCAGAGGGAACACCCTGTCAGGTTCTGGGGATTTATCTACTCTAATTTGCCTCAAGATAGCAAGCACCTCCTCCTTTTCAATCTGTACAGTTTCCATGATCTCACTACTTGTTTCCCTTAATTCGATAGACTTCATGCCAGTTTTCTTAGTAAATACAGACGCAAAAAAACCATTTAAGATCTCCCCCATTTCTTTTGGCTTCACACATAGCCGACTACTCTGATCTTCAAGAGGACCAATTTTATCCCTTACAATCCTTTCACTCTTAATATACCTGTAAAAGCTCTTTGGATTATCCTTCAGCTTGACTGCCAAGGCAACCTCATGTCTTCTTTTAGCCCTCCTGATTTCTTTCTTAGTTTTTTTTTTGCACTTTTTATACTCCTCTAGCACCTTATTTGCTCCCTGTTTCCTATACGTGTCATACAACTCTCTCTTCTTCTTTATCAGAGCTCCAATATCCCTTGACAACCAAGGTTCCTTATTCCTATTCACTTTGCCTTTAATCCTGACAGGAACATATAAACTCTGCACTCTCAAAAATTTCTCCTTTGAAGGCTTCCCACTTACCAATCACATCCTTGCCAGAGAACAAACTGTCCCAATCCATGCTTTTTGGATCCTTTCTCATTTCTTCAAATTTCACCTTTTTCCAGTTTAGAACCTCAAACCGAGTACCAGATCTATCTTTATCAATGATCAAGTTGAAACTACTGGCGTTATGATCACTGGAACCAAAGTGCTCCCCTATACACACTTCCGTCGCCAGTCCTAACTCATTTCCGAATGGGAGATCTAATATTGCATCCTCTCTAGTTGGTACCTCCATATATTGATTTAGAAAACTTTCCAGAACACATATTACAAGCTCTAACCTGTCTAGACCTTTAACAGTATGGGAGACCCAATCAGTATGTGGAAAATTAAAATCCCCTACTATCACTAATTTTTGCTTCCTGCAGTTGTCTATCTCTCTGCAGATATGCTCCTCCAATTCTCGTTGACTATTGGGTGGTCTATAATACAACCCCATTTATGTGGCCATACCTTTCTTGTTTCCCAGCTCCACCCATATGGCCTCAATAGACAAGCCCTCTAATCTGTCCTGCCTGAGCACTGCTGTAACATTTTCCTGACTAGCAATGCTACCACCTGCACCCCCCACCCCCTTTCATTCCTCTGCCTCTATCACGTCTGAAACATCAGAACCCTGGAACATTAAGCTGCCAGTCCGATCCCTCCTGCAGCCAAGTTTCACTAATGGCTATAATGTCGTCATTCCATGTGTCAATCCACGCCCTCAGCTCGTCTGCCTTCCACACAATACTCCTTGTATTGAAATAGACACACCTCAGGAGATTATTTCCACTATTCACAACCCTTCTAATTGTGGCTTTGCATGAGCTTTTAACATCATTTATTTTCACCCCCGCTCCACTATCTGCTCTGGCACTCTGGTTCCCATCCCCCTGCAAATCGAGCTTAAACCCTCCCCAATAGCACGAACAAACCTCCCCGCAAGGATACCAGTCCCCTTGTAGTTCAGGTGTAACCCGTCTCTCTTGTACAGGTCCCACCTGCCCCAGAAGAGATCCCAATGATCCTGAAATCTGAAACCCTGTCCCCTACACCAGTTCCTCAGCCTCAGTCAAAGTAAGAATTATAAAGTTCAATCGTTTAATCAGATATTGTTTACCATTTGTTATTTTGTGGTACCGATTTGTAACAGAGGAGACATCACGCAGCATCCACCCAAACGAGATTTCTTAAGTTTGGCCGGGCTGGGGGGCTATCACCCCCTATATTAAGCTGCTAGCTGAAGCGAGAGTTACATAAGGTTAGATGACTGAGTGAATCCTTTCCCACATACACAGCAGGGGAACGGCCTCTCCCCAGTGTGAACTCAGTCATGCACATTTGGTTGATTTGGCTGAGAGAATCTCTTCCCAAAGTCTGAGCAGGTGAACGGCCTCTCCCCAGTGTGAAGTCGCTGGTGTCTCAGTAGGTGGAATGACCGAGTGAATCCTTTCCCACAGTCTGAGCAGGTAAACGGCCTCTCCCCAGTGTGAACTGACTGGTGTCCCTTCAGTTGAGATGACTGAGTGAATCCCTTCCCACACACTGAGCAGGTGAACTGCCTCTCCCCAGTGTGAACTGACTTGTGTACAAGTAGGTGGGATGACCGACTGAATCCCTTCCCACAGTCTGAGCAGGTGAACGGCCTCTCCCCAGTGTGAACTCGCTGATGTCCCTTCAGATGAGATGAGTATGTGAATCCCTTCCCACAGTCTGAGCAGGTGAACGGCAGCTCCCCAGTGTGAACTCGCTGGTGTGCCTTCAGGTTGGATGACCAAGTGAATCCCTTCCCACACACTGAGCAGGTGAACGGCCTCTCCCCAGTGTGAACTCTCTGATGTACCTTCAGTTTAGATGACTGAGTGAATCCCTTCCCACAGTCTGAGCATTTGAACGGCCTCTCCCCAGTATGAACTGACGTGTGTACCAGTAGGTCGGATGACCGAGTGAATCCCTTCCCACAGTCTGAGCAGGTGAACGGCTTCTCACCGGTGTGAAATCGCTGATGTCCCTTCAGTTCAGATGACGAAGTGAATCCCTTCCCACAGTCCGAGCAGGTGAACGGCCGCTCCCCAGTGTGAAATCGCTGATGTATCTTCAGTTGAGATGACGAACTGAATCCCTTCCCACAGTCTGAGCAGGTGAATGGCCTCTCTCCAGTGTGAACTCTCTGATGTACCTTCAGTTTAGATGAGCAAGTAAATCCCTTCCCACAGTCCAGGCAGGTGAACGGCCGCTCCCCGGTGTGAACTGACTGGTGTCTCAGTAGGGCGGATGACCGAGTGAATCCCTTCCCACAGTCTGAGCAGGTGAACAGCTGCTCTCCAGTGTGAACTCGCTGGTGAGCCATTAGGTCAGATGACCGAGTGAATCCTACCCCACAAATTCAGCAGATTACCAACATCTGCCCAGTGTGAACTGACTGGTGTGTCCATAGGTGGGAAGACCGACTGAATCCCTTCTCATATACAGAACAGGTGGATGGCCTTGTCCCAGTGTGAACTTGCTGATGTACCTTCAGTTGAAATGACCGACTGAATTCATTCCCACTGTCTGAGCAGATGAATGGGTTCCCCCCTGTGAAGTGATGGGCATGCCAGTCGGTCAGATGATCGAGTGAATCCCTCCCCACAGTCTGAGCAGGAAGGATGATCGAGTGAATTCCTTGCTCCACTTCTTAAATATCTGGACAGAGACAGCAAAACTGGCGTCTTGTGCTCGAGATTTCTGTAGACAAATTCCTTGTCCTGTTTAACCTGTAAAATTATTTACAAAATTCATCAATGGATGTAGGTCAACATTTCAGATGAGATCACTTGATTTGTCAAGGTGTGATCTGACATCACACTGTTACAGTGAGTTCAACCCAAGTTGAAGAGAGAAATCATCTTCTAACTGGGCACAGTGCTGGTATCTGGAATGACCATCAAACTCTCTGATGCTCTTCCTGTCTCTATAAGAATGGGGAATTTCTGCCATCTCCAATCTCTGACCTGGCTCAGTTTGATTCTCTCCATTGGTATTATTCCCTGTTCCCACTGAGCTGCACGGGTTCCTGGCCCCACAGTAACTGAAACACTCTCACACAAATAGCTGGCAGTGCATTCCACGCACCCAGAACTCTCTGTGTAAAAAACTTACCCCTGACATCCCCTTGGTATTTATTTCCAAGCACTTTAAAACTATGGCCCCTTTTGTTATCCATTTCAGCCCTGGGAAAAAGCCTCTGGCTATCCACAAGATCAATGCCCCTCATCATCTTATACGTCTAAAAAAGGCTCTAAACATAAACAAGGAAATCATACATTGAAGATTTGTTAGAAGTATACAAAATTATGAGGGTATAGATAGGGTTAATGCAAGCAGCTCTTTCCACTGAGGTTGGGTGGGATGACAACCAGAGGTCATGGGTGAAAATTTAACGGGAACATTTGGAAAATCTCTTTACTGAAATGGTCATGAGAGTGTGGAATGAAATGCCAGCACAAGTGGTGAATATGAGCTCGGTTTCACCATTTCGAAGAGGTTTGGATGGGAGCCTGGATGGTAGGGGTACGGAGGGCAATGGTCCCAGAGCAGGTGGTTGCTTTAGACAGCTTAAATGTTTTTCAGCATTGACTAGATGGGCCAAATAGGCTGTTTCCGTACTGAACTACTCCATGTTTCTATGACAGAGAAGCTGGCCAAACTTGTTTGGAAGGGATACGGTAAGAGTGACAACGGAGCAGCAATGGCTGGAGTTTCTGGGAGCAATTCCGGAGCTGAGTGATAGATACATCCCAAAGAAGTATAGGCTGTGGAAAGGCAGGAGGACAAAATCCTGGCTGAAATGAGAAGCCAAAGCCAAAATAAAAGCCAAAGAGAGGGCAAACAAAAGAGCAAACACGAACAGGGAATGGACTTGCACAGTGTGAACTTGCTGATGTACCTTCAGTTGAGATTACTGACTGAATCCATTCCCACTGTCTGAGCAGGTGAATGGGTTCACCCCTGTGTAAAATGACGAGCGTGCCAGTCAGTCAGATGATCGAGTGAATCCTTCCCCACAGTCTGAGCAGGAAGGATGATCGAGTGAATCCCTTGCTTCCACTTCTTAAATATCTGGACAGAGACAGCAAAACTGGCGTGTTGTGTTTGAGATTCCCATAGACAAATTCCCTGTCATTTTTAACCTGTAAAAAGATTTACAAAATTCATCAATGGGTGAAGGACAACATTTCAGATGAGATCACTTGAGTTGTCAAGGTGTGATCTGACATCACACTGTTGCAGTGAGGTTCAACCCAAGTTGGAGAGAGATATCATCTTCTAACTGGGCACAGTGCTGCCATCTGGAATGATCATCAAATTCTCTGATGTTCTTCTTGTCTCTATGAGAATGGGTTCAGAGGAGATGTGAGGGGTATGTTTTTTTACGCAGAGAGTGCTGAGTGTGTGGAATGGGCTGCCAGCAACGGTGGCAGAGGTGGATACAATAGGGTCTTTTAAGAGACTCCTGGACAGGTATATGGAGCTCAGAAAATTAGAGGTAATTTCTCAGGTATGGACATATTCGGCACAGCTTTGTGGGACAAAGAGCCTGTGTTGTGGGGTAGTTTTTTTTCTATGTTTCTACCATCCCCAATCTGTGACCTGGCTCAGCTTGACTCTCTCCATTGGTATTATTCTCTGTTCCCACTGAGCTGCATGGGTGCCTGGCCCCACAGTAACTGAAACACTCTCACACGAATAGCCTTTGTTAACGTGCAGCTGGAATTTTCTTTTATGTATTACTAACTTAAAGTGCCACAGTTTTAACACCATATAAACAATTCCTGCTGAGATGAATGGTTGGTCCGCACAGCTAGTAAAAGGACTTAAAGTGAGTTTTTGTATTATTTCAGGTTCTTGTCACAGTCATAGAATAATACAATACAGAAACAGGCCCTTTGGCCCATCTAGTTGGTGCCGAGCTACTTAAACTTTCTACTGCCATACCCCTACCATCCAGGTACCTGTACAAACCTCTGAAATGTTCAACTTGAGCTTGCAGGCACCGGGTGTGCTGGCTGCTCATTCCACACCTGGATGACGGTCTGTGTGAAGAAGTTTCCCCTCATGTTCCCCTACCGTTTCACCTTTCACACTTAACCCATGGCTTCTGGTTGTAGCCCCACCCAATCCCAGTGGAGAAAGCCAGCTTGCATTTACCCTATCTATGCCCCTCTATCACAATCAAATCTCCCCTCAATCTTCCACATTCCAAGCAATAAAGTCCTGATCTGTTCAATCTTTCCCAATAACCCAAGTCCTCCAGATCTGGCAGCATCCTTGTGAATTTTCTCAGAACTCTTTCAACCTCTTTTACATCTTTCCTGTAGGTAGGTGACCTCAAGTGCAAACAAGACTCCACATTAGGCCTCACCAATATCTTCTGCAAGTCAACATCCATAAGACCGAAAGAAGCTGCAGAAGATCGTGAACACGGCGCAGTGCATCACACAAACCAATCTTCCGTCCTTGGACTCACTTTACACCGCACACTGCCGGAGCAGTGCTGCCAGGATAATCAAGGACACGACCCACCCAGCCAACACACTTTTCGTCCCTCTTCCCTCCGGGAGAAGGTTCAGGAGCTTGAAGACTCGTACGGCCAGATTTGGGAACAGTTTCTTTCCAACTGTGTTTAACCAACACCCCCGACTCCCCACACTCGCACAAGCCAAACTTACCACTAGAATATTAGACCTCTGCTAGTTTAAATTCCTGAACTAACAAATCCCTTGTCACCGCTTTGACTTTCCTCTGCCAGGTAATCTCCCGACCCCGAGCAGTTTTGGGAACAGCTCTTTTCCAACTGTGATACGACTGCTGAACGGATCCTGACCCGAATCTGGGCCGGACCCTCCAAATATCCGGACCTGTCTCTCGTTTTTTTTGTACTACCTTACTTCCCATTTTTCTATTTTCTATTTATGATTTATAATTTAAATTTTTAATATCTACTAATTTTAACTATTTTTAATATTTAATATGTGTAATCCAGGGAGTGTGAAGCGCAGAATCAAATATCGCTGTGATGATTGTGCGTTCTAGTTCCAATTGTTTGGCAACAATGAAGGATAAAGTATAAAGATCTACCATTGTCACTACTTTGGTTCATGAAGGCCAATGGGCTGAAATCTTTCTTTCTGTCCGTATCTAACTGTGACACCACTTTCAGCGAATTAAGGACGTGTATTCCCAGATCCCTTTCTTCTACAACACTCCTCCATGCCTGAACAGTCACTGTGAAAGTCCTCCCTTGGTAGGTCCTACCAAAGTGCAACACCTCACACTTGTCTCCATTAAATTCCATTTTCCATTTCTCAAACCATTTTCCCAGCTGGTCCAGATCGCACTGCAAGCCATGATAGTCTTCCTCACTGTCCACTGCACCACCAATCTCGGAGTCAGCCACAACTTTGCTGATCCAGCTAACCATGTTATCATCAAGATTACTGATATAGATGACAAACAACAGATCCAGCACTGATCCCTGAGGCACACCACTAGTCACAGGCCTCCAGTCAGAGAGGCAACCATCTGCTACCACAGTCTGGCTTCTCCCAAAGACAGTGTCTCATTCAATTTACTATCTCATCTTGAATGCTGAGTGACTGAACCTTCTTGACCAACCTCCCATATGAGACTCTGTCAAGTGCCTTGCTAAAGTCCATGTAGACAACATCCACTGCCTTGCCTTCGTCCACTTTCCAGATAACTTCCTCGAGAGACTCTATAAGATTGGTTAGACATGACCTACCATGCACAACGCCATGCTGTCTATCCTTAATCAGTCCACATCTCTCCAAATACTTATATATCTGGTTCCTGCACATACATTTCAATAACCTTCCCCTACTGATGTCAAGCTCACCAAAGTACAATTTCTTGGTTTATTTTTAGAGCCTTTCTTGGACAGCAGAACAACATTGGCTGTCCTCCAATCCTCCAGTACCTCACCTGTCACTAAGGTTGATTTATATATCTGTGCTTGGGCCCCGACAACTTCTGCACTTGTCTTCCGCAGAGTCCTAGGGAACAACCTGTCAGGCCCTGGTGATTTATCCACGGTAATGTGCCTTAAGACAGCAAACACCTCCACCTCTGTAATCTGTACAGGGTCCATGAAGTTGATGCTGCTTTGCCTCACTTCTATAGACTGTGTCCAACTCCTGTGCAAATACGGATGCAAAAAACCTATCTCCCCCATCTACTTGGTCTCCTCATATGGATTATCATTCTGATCTTCCAGCGGATTAACTTTCCCCTTGCAATCTTTTTGCTCTTAACATGTCTGCAGAATCCCTGAGGAGTCTCCTAAATCTTGTCTGCTGGGGCAACCTCATGCCTTCTTTTATTTTAACTTGAATTTCCTGTATTTCATAAGTACCCCATTTGTTCCTATCTGCCTGTACCTGGTATGCACCTCCTTTTTATTGACCTGGGAGAAGAAGCACAAAGGGGTGATGGAGTTGCATGGTGGGAGCTGGGGGAAGGGGTTATTTAAATTAAAGTTGCAAGGGGAATGGGAGCCTGAATAACAGAACAGATAGTAGAGGGGTTGTGGAGACAGATGTTGTTCAGTCCTCAGACAAAGTCAGGAATGAAAAACGTTGAGCATGGCGCAGTGAATATGCTGAGCCCTGTATATTTCAATACAGGGAGCAGCGTAGGAAAGGCAGATGTGTTCACGGCATGGAACAACACTGGAATTATGACACTAGGATCTGGCAACTGTGGATTGTGACAGGCTGCTTTATGGCAAAGGTGTGCTTGGTAAATGGGAGGCCTTCAAAGCAAAATTTTGAAAGTACAAGGCGGGTATGTGCTTGTCAGAATAAAAGGTAAAGTTGGAAACTGTATCTCTTGGTTTTCAAGAGATATTGAGAACCTGGTGAAGCACAAAATGGAGTTGCATAACAGGGATAGGCAGGTAGATTCTTATGGAGTATAAGAAATGCAAGAGAACAAGGAAGAAATAAGTCAGGATGGCTAAAAGAAAGCATGAGATTGCCCTCACAGAAAAGACGAAGGATAAGCCTCACGGATTCTAGAGATAGATTGAGAGAAAAAGGATTGCAAGGCACAAAGTTGGTCCTCTGGAAGACTGGAATGGCAATCCACGTGTGGAACCAAAGCAGATGGGGGAGATCTTAAATATTTTTTTCATCTTATTTACTCAGGAGATGGACACAGTGTCAGTGAGGGTGTGGAAAAGCGGCATTAAAATCATGGACCCTGTACAGATTAATGAAGAGGAGATGTTTGCTATCCTGAGGCAGATTAGGGTGGATAAATCTCCAGGGCATGACAAGGTGCTCCCTCGGACCCTACAGGAGGCAAGTGCAGAAATCGTCAGGGCCCTAGCAGAGATAATTAAATCATCCTTTGTGCCGGGAGAGTTATCAGAGGATTGTAGGATAGCCAGTTATTTCACTGTTCAACATAGAACATAGAAATCTACAGCATATTCCAGGCCATTCAGCCCAATGTTTTGCCAACCATGAAACTTACCTAGAAACTGCCTAGAATTTCCCTAGCACACAGACCTCTATTTTTCTAAGCTCCATGTACCTATCTAACAGGCTGTTAAACGACCCTATTGTATCTGCCTCGACCACCACTGCTGGCAGTGCATTCCACACACCCATCACTCTCTGTGTAAAAAACTTACCCCTGCCATCCCTTCGGTATCTATTTCCAAGCAGCTCAAAACTATGCCCCTCATGTGAGCCATTTCAGCCCTGGAAAAAGCCTCTGGCTATCCACACGATCAATGCCCCTCATCATCTTATACACCTGAAAAAGGCTCTAAGCATAAACAAGGAAGTTATACATTGTTTTGAGGATTTGTTGGAAGTATACAGAAGCTTTTGCATCACCGCAATACACACAGTTTCTGTATTGTACATAAATATTTCCCCTGAAGTCTCCGCCAAATGACTGACTGTGGTGAACTGATTGATGGTGCAGTAATGCCAGTGAATATAAAGGGAAGCGCAGTAGTCACATTTGTGATGTGAAAGCTATTTGTTGCCCAGGGCAATGGTGTTTGATATCATTATCTTCACAGAGTGAATGGGTCAAAACATGTCCTCACGGGTAGAAAGGTCCGGAACAAGAGGAGGTGAAACAAGCAACACACACAAAATGCTGGAGGAACTCAGCAGGCCAGGCAGCATCTGTGGAAAAGTGTACTAACGCAGAATTCCGGCATTTTGTGTGTGTTGCTTGGGTTTCCAGCATCTGCAGAATGTCTCTTGTTTGTGATTGGAGGTAAAATAAAGGTGATTATCAGAACTGGCGATGTAAAAGATTTTGTTCCCTTTCTCCGAGTTCCTAACCCTTTGATAGCTGGAGCTCAGCTCTGTCTGAGAGATCCATCGGCTCCCATTCCCTCATCAGCCGAAGCTCCCCGGGTTCCGTGCAGGGATCGTGGGGCTGAGAGAGGGGGAAGAGAACAGGACTGTCCCGGGATCGCGGGGCACAGTTTCCGGGAGTCACAGCAATTGCCCCTCAGTCGGTAGTGAAAACGGGCGCACGGAGAAACACTCACCGGCAGCGAGATCCGAGGCCTTTTGTGTACTGCGCATGCGTGATATTCGGGAGCGGCCGCAACCCTGACGCCTGCGCATTCGATCGGTGCTTCAGCGAGGGCGAAGAGTGTTACGCCTCAGTGTTCAAGCTAATCACAGTGCCATTGAAAGTTTCTGCAAGCACCGGTTCAAGTACATACCTCAGTTTTTGTGTGTAGAAAACTCAGCAGCTCGTTTAACACAGAATGCAGCTCCCATAAAACATTACACTTAACATCAGCAAACGTTCCGCATGTTTAATGCCAAAGTAGAACGTTCTTACAACTGCAGATATAAAACACAAGAGATTCTGCTGTTACAGGAGATGTGGACACATTCACACAAAATGCTGGAGGAACTCTGCAGTTCAGGCAGCAACTAAGCAGAGGTGTACACAGCCAATGCATGCTGAAGGGGTTCGGCCTAACCGTTGCTTATTTGTTCCTCTCCACATTGACTGCCTGATCTGTTGATTTCCACCAGTATTTTGCAGAAATTAACCACTTTTTTTTTGATCAACCAGCTTCCAAATGTTTTTGATCTTTCATTTGTAGCCACATCCAGCTGATCTGATTCCTCTTCTCCCCCCTCCTTGTAAACTCTCGGTCCCATCTCTTTCTGGAACCCCAAACCCCTGACTCAGGCTGGCAACCCTTGGGGTCTGACTCTGGTCCATCGAAGATTCACTCTCTAGTCTGCTGTCAGACTTCAGCAGTGCATTGCAACAACCCAGCTGTCGATGGCACAGTCGTTTGAAATTAGTGAAAACGGCCCAAAAAGTTAAAAAGAGCAGGAAAGAAGGAGTTTAACCACCTTAGTCCAGAGCCCTGGGGAACGGCAAAACCACAGTGAGCTCATTGTCTTATTCAGTCTGGAGAAAATCATGCAGGAAATTCATGCAGGTGTATAAGATGATGAGAAGCATTGGTCGGGTAGATAGCCAGAGGCTTGTCCCAGGGCTGAAATGACTAACACGAGGGACATGGTTTAAAGCTGCTTGGAAGTAGGTACAGATGAGATGTCAGAGCTAAGTTTTTTAAACAAAGAGTAGTGTGTGTGGAATGCACTGCCAGCAACGGTGGTCGAGGTGGATACAACAGGGTCTTTTAAGAGACTCTTAGATAGGTACATGGAGATTAGGAAAATAGAGGCCTATGCGATAGGGTAATTCTCGCTGTTTCTAGAGTAAGTTACATGGTCGGAATAACGGACCCAAAGGGTCTGTAATGTGCTGTAAATTTCCATGATTCCATAATATTCAAGGGAAATTTCCTATCCCACGGGGTGGTGACTAGTTGTAAACTGTCATCACAGGGAGAGTGAGAGGGGAACGACAGGGATAGATATTGATATACTGATATGGAACATGAAACATTGGCAGGGACCAGATGGGCCGAGTGGCCTCTCTAGTGTACATTGTGAATGTGGTAGAGACAGCAAGTACCTGAGACACGGGAGTGAATATAGAACTGTTTTATCTTTCATAGATCCAGAATATTAAACACCAGTCTAGTTTAAGGCTAACATCAGCAGAACGGACTCCTCCAATGCTCAGTGACCAGGGTTCAGTCCTGGGTGCGATGAGCAGCCGCAAGAACTGCAGAATCTGACAGTAACAGTTCCTCATGAACCTGCAGCTGCCTTCAGTCACCGTGATGGTTAAACATTTGACATAGAGCTGATTTGAACTTCCTCCCTGATGTGAAGTTGCTGCTGTTGCAGCAGCTGGGATGATTGAGTAAAACTCTTTGTTCACTCCGGACAGAAATGTGGCCTCTATTTATTGTGAATTCACCGGAGCATCACAAGGTGGGTTAACTGAATGAGCCTCTTCACACACATGGAGCAGGTGAACGGCCACTTCCCGCTGTTAGTGTATCTGTGATGGCATGGTTTTCCCTTCACTTTGAGCAGATTAGGTTCCTCTGATTTGCAGAGTAGGAGGTTATCTGTGTACTAGTTGAAGTGTTTCCTTCAATTTTGGAGGGACAATTATCTCCCAATTTGTGTAAAGGAAATTACAGTTCTACTGGATTTGCAAATGCAATATGCAGTTATGGGTGGGCTATTGATGGGAATCCAACTCTTTTGAATTTTGGATTTCCTGTGGTGTAGAAAGATGGGTGAGAATGCACACAAAAAAAAACTGGAAACACCCTTCAGAACAGGCAGCACTGGGAAGGACAACCAGACTTAATGCTTCATCTCAAAGAACCTTTGTTGGAAGTATAAAGGAAACAGGAAGGTATGGGGAAGACAAGTGTGGCTCTATTTGAGAGACAAGAATACATTGCAATGAGAAAGGCAGTCTGATGTAGGAAAATTAATTTACCTGTCTGGAGGGGCTTATGGGATATCCTATATTAAGGGAGTAGGAAATGCTCCCTTGTTTTTTTTTCTGGGGATGGGGTTTATGGAATTTGCTATATTGAGGGAGTAGGAAATACTCCCTTGTTTTTTTTTCTGAATAATTGGTTTGAGATGGAGATCTGTTTTCTCCCGAGTCAAGGGAAATTGGAATACATATTCCGTAAGAAGGAGTTAAATTACATCTAGTTTTTAAAATTATTATAAACAGGTTTGCTCCATCTAACACACGGACACCCCAAACATGACTTGCTCTGCTCACTCACCAGGAACTCCAGTGGCGGCAATGACCGTGTACAATATTTTCTGCACAGTGCCGTACCTAACCCACATTTCAGACATTTTGTCCATCCAGTGATTTGACCCCAGACACCACAGACGATCTCTATGAACAAAATATTAAGTCTGTGATTTGAAATACCACTTAGCCACTCCAAAGTGACAGATTTCAACAGATTTAAAAATAAAGATTTTGAACAAGCCATTACGTCACACGAGTGTAATCCCTGCACTGACAGACTGTGATTAATTTAGTGAATTATTTTAGGTACTATTTGTGCGAGTTGGTTTGTTCCATCAAAGATTTGTGTCTGATTACAGAGGAAAGGATAGTCTTGTATGCAGAGTGAGGGATCTTCACAGGTTTGGAAAACAGGATTCCTTGGTGTGATGTGGAAGTTGATTCCCCTGGCGTACACACAGGGAGATTTCCATGAACCGTGAGGGAGGGGTGTTCTCTAGTGTTTTGGAAGGTGATTTTCTCTGGTGAGGGAAAAGTTGGTTGGTGATTAATGAGGAACATGAATAATCTGATTTGGAAGCAATTAAGTCTCGCAGTGTTTTGGGGATGTGGGTCTTGGTGTGAAGGAAGGGGATTCTCTTGGTGTTAAGTGATGGATTTCTGTGGATGATGGTGAGTGGAGGAAAGCTCTCTGCTGTCTGGCTGGAGGTCATGAGCCTACGAGTGCAAATTAACCATGTTTCTTCACCCATTTCTCATCATCAATTGCCCTGATCCACAGACAGCTACGTGAGATGCTGATAGAGCTGACACCCTGTAAGTACGTCCTGTCTAAGTGCAGAAGATAAACGGAACAGAGAAAGCAGGAAGATGGAAAAGAGTTGATACAGAAGATACTGGATTATGGTCATGCATGTATTATTCCATTCAATGTATTGATGGGGTGGGGATGGTGGTGGGGAATCTGGGACAGTGGGGTAATCTAAGTAAAAAATGCATAATTATCCATGCAGTCTTTCTTCTGCATTTCCTACATCTTTTTGATAAACAAGTTATTTTTTTTCCAATTTTAAAGTAAATTCTATTATTAAACCACATATATGTTACCATAAACAATCCTGAGATTTACTTTCTTGCATATCAATAGAATAACAATCATAACCAAATCAATGAAAGACCGCCCAACTAAGGTGTTCACCAGAATGCAGAAGACAACAAACTGTGTAAATACAAAATGAAGAGATGATCATAATAAATAAAAACGTGCTGAATATTGAAAACATGAGATGAAGAGCTCTTGAAAATGTATCAATTGGTTCAGGAAACATTTCACTGATGGAGGAGGTGAAGTTGAGTAAAGTTATCCCCTTTGGTGCAAGAGCCTGATGGTTGAAGGGTGGTAACTGTTTCTGAACCTGTCCTTGATGTTAGGTGTTCCTGTTGACAGCGGCAGCTTTCCTGCCATAGCACTTCATGTAGATGTGCAGAATAGCTGGGAGGCCTTTATCGCTGACTGATTAGGCTGTATCCTTTACTTTTTGTAGGATTTTTTGTTCAAGTACATAGGTGCTTCCATTCTGCAAAGGCCAGTAAGTTGTCAATGATGGAATGCAAGGACAGATGCATTCATGACATTCTTATCTGTTTCAGTAATTGTTTCTGCATCTGTTGATACAAGGCATATGTTCCCACTTTACTTCAGTGTGACATTATGCTCATTTATCTACGTTGTGAAAGTCAATGTAGTAAAGACACAGAATAATGCACAAATGTTTCCAGATAACTTTATGACAATGGGAACCAATCTAAACAGATTGCAGATAACATAATATATGGTGGCCATGTCCATCGGTAGGATAGTCTTGGGTTACAGGATGATATTGATTACTGGGGAAAATCGACAGAAAAACTTGCCCAACTCTTCTTGAACTCTCCCTCCCATCCCCTGCATGATCACGGACTCCTTGGTTAATGGTTTTGGCTGTTAAGAAAAAAAAAGTTGGCAACCCCGGTCTACATGATAATTTCTCCATAATTTTATCAAGTTCTATCAAGATTTCTCTCAGCCCCGAGCATTCCAATAAAAGCCCATGATTGTTGAAACTCTAAACTCTGTTTATAAACCTTGGGGCAGGCAACATCCTGGTAAATCTTACCTGTACATTTTGAAAGTCACCTTAGGAAGATCGGAATTGCACAACTGTATTCCAAGTGGAAACCGGAATGTTTCATGGAGCTGCTGTTGACCTTCTCCAACCAATAATGACAGGCGTGTCAATAAAAACAGGCCTTCACCATTTTGTTGACTTGCATACCTTTGTTCACTTTTAACCTATTCTAAAATCAAACTGAACTCTTCCTGCATGGTCATTAAATGTTTAATGGGGTAGTAAGTCTGGAATTTGATTGTAAATAAGATGGGGCACCAGAAAACTGATTGAATGAGGATGAACCAATCAGGATGGATGGACGACGGAGACCATGCTGTCTCCCATTTTTGGGGATATGCTCCCATGGTGGAAGGGGTGGGGTAGGTTAAGCATCTGCTACTCGTTGTCCAAGGGTGACCTGCAGACTAGAGAAGGGAAGGAGCACATCAGGAAGAAGCGTGTGGGGTTCAAGTTTAGGGGTTCAGGCTCAGGTGTTGTAGGAAGGATCTTTGTTTCGTCAGCCACTCCTGTCACCACTCACAGTCCTGGCAGTGAGGCAGTGGGATACATGTGCTTAAACACCTGGGAGGGTAGCGGATAACAGTCTATTAATCCCGAGCTTCTAAATAATCTGGAATAAACCAGCAATGGCAGACAAGAAGATCAATGCGCCTTGATGTACCTTGCAAGATTGGTTTATTGTTGACACCTGTACCGAGGGACAGTGACAGTCTTGTCTTGAGTACCGTACACAACAATCAGAACACTACACTGTGCACTGCGGTAGAACAAGGTAAATCAATAACAGAACGCAGAATCGAGTATAACTGCCTCAGATAAAGAGATAAAGTGCAGTGCAGTTAAACAATAACGATATTGTGGCGCATTGGACGGCAACTTGTTAAACGGCAATACGGAGTCGAACAGCGGTTCCCGCCACGACTCAAAGTTTCTTCTCATCGAGGTCGTCCGAGTGCGCGCTCCTGTCACAGAATCTTCTCGGAGCCAGCAAAGCGCTGGATCACTCAAACCATCTCCAGGCTGTAAATCGCAGCCTTTACCTGTCCCAGAAACACATTAAAGATAAAAAAAAAACAGACATAAAAGAAGTAAAAAATATATATATATTCGTGTCCTATGAGAGAGATGTCGACCGAGAGAGCGTCTCTCCAGCATTTGTGTCTGTTTTGGAAGAAGATGGTTGGATTCTAATCCAGGATCATTCCTCCCCCGAAGTCCAGTGCGGATGCCACTACATCACTGGCCAGATGGACAATAAGGTGCAAGATGCTAATCCAGTACATTGAGGTCGAGTCCATCTAGTTATAGTAGGGATATTCTTATCGCATAAGAATATTATAAAACATAATCATGGTCCTTATAACAGACTGTCCATGAGCCTGGCAGTGTGAGCTTTCAGGCTTTGGTATCTTCTGTCCGGTTAGAGGGGAGACAGGATGTCCGGGGTGAGTGATTATACTGGCTGCTCTACAAGGCAGTGGGAAGTGAAGACCGAGTCCACGGAGGGGAGATTGGTTTCCGTGACATGCTGAGATGTGGTCGTAACCCTCTGCAGTTTCTCACAGTCACAGGAGGAGTATTTTGCTGTACCAAGCCATGATATCAGGATGCTTTCCGCCAAGGTCAAGGTGGACGTGGCTACAGGGGTGTGGGCTGCCACATTTACCTGTCTGGATAGGGGGAGGAAATCGCAATGTGGTCCCACAGATGTCTCCACGGCCTGTGGTGGGGAGGTGGGTGATCTTACGTCTGGCTCTGTGTATGAACCTCTCAGTCCACGACGGGAGTCCAGCTCCTTGTGTTCGAGGGAGGAAGTGCTGTGGCCATTCACTTCGGCTGATCACTGTATCCACCTGTCCGGGTGCAGAACAAACATCCTCCAGCAGTTCTCCCACCTATTGCTTGTCGGGACATCGCAGACTCAGCCCACCCGTAGGTTCCTCTTGACCGGAAAACTCTGGTTTTCTATAGAACTCTGGTCAGATTGCACGTGGGGTATTGCACTTAGTTTCGGTCGCTCCATATCAGATGGATGCCGAGGATTTGGAAAAGGCATAGAAGAGGTTGTAATGAGGACCTTTAGGAGGAGATCTAGAAGGTGGAGTTGCACAAAGTTGGATTGTTCTTTCCGGAGTGGTGGGAGCCAAGGGGAGAACTGAGAGGATCATTGTTGTCATAAAAGGAAGTGATGTTACAGCTTTATCAATCTCTGGTTAGGTTGCATCTGGAGTTTGCAGTCGCCCCATTACAAGAAGGAGGCCAAGGCTTTGGAGAGGGGAAAGAAGAGGTTTATAGGGAGGAGATCTATAAGGAGGATTTGCAAGAACTTGTGTTATTCTTTCCAGAATGGCAGCTACCAAGGGGAGATAGAGAGGCCTATAGGAGTCATAAATGCGGTAGGCAACTGTGATCTTTCTCACAATATCAAAATACCGTATAACAGAGGACACGCAGTTAAGGTGAGAGAGGAAAATGTTCAAAGGAGGTCTGCGGAGAAATGTTTAATATAAAACAAAGCTGAGAGTTGCGGTTTCTGGAATGTATTTCTAGCTTGGTAGTGAAGGCAGTGGTGTGTTTCAGATTCTGTGATAGACAAACAAACACACAGAGAAAGGACAGATATAGACAACACGCAGGCAGGATGATTAGTATAATTAGGCATCATCGGCTAAATCATATCAACCCAACATCACAGACTGAATTGTCTCTTCCTGTCCTACAATGTCTAACTGGAGAAATAATCACTGATGAGGGAAATTTATTTTCCACTTCATGTTGAATATCAGTTCCTTCATTCTGAGTCTGTGACCGATGGTAATAGAATTCTCATTCAGGGGAAACGTCCTCCCAGCCATCGGTCCAAATTATCTGGAAGAATCCATCAATTCTCCTCACAATTCCAGAAAATACAGGCCTAGCTCATTCACTCTCCCCTCAGACAGACAGCTTGCTATCTCTTGAAGCAGTCAAGTCAGTGTGAGGAACTGTGATTAGACCTGGAAATAATATTCAATGTGCATTCAGGCAGAGGGATTAGTTTAATGAGGCTTAATTACATCAGCCCAACATCACAGACCAAATAGCCTTCTCCTTTCCTGCACTGTTGTATGTTTTAACTGGAGAAAGAATCACTGATTAAGGACATTTGTTTTCCACTCCTTCCTGAATATCCGTTCCTTCATTCTGGGGCTGTGACACATGGTATTAAAATTATCATTCAGGGGAAACATTCTCCCTGCAATTGGTCTGAATGACCTGAAATAAGCCAGCAATTCTGCTCACAATTCCGGAGAATACAGATTCAGTCTCCCCGCACGCAGCAAGTGTGTCCTCCCAGGAACGAGACCTGTCAGCGTGAGGAATAGTCTCCGCACCCTCTCTTCAATAGGGATAACTTTCCCAAGGAAATGCGGCAAAACCTGGAACTAATATTCAACGTACATTCTCACCACACCCTGTAGGACCCTCCCAGTCAGACATCTCTATACCTCTTCTCCAATCCTCCTGTATCACGGCACAGAATATCATTTGGCTCCCTAATTATTTGCAATACGTGAATGTTAACTATTAGTGATTTGTTGACGAGGACTGTCGGGTCCCTATGAACCGGTCACTCTGTCCCCATGTAAATGTGGATTTTCTAGTTTGTTCCTCTGGGAATGAATGGCCTCGCATTCCCCCATATTCTGTCTGTCTGCCACATCTTCACTCTGTCACTTCTGTCTGCATCCCCAAACTCTCGCTGCGCCCTTCTCAAACCTTGCCTTTCAGCTCTGTACAACAGCCAACAGGGATATAATAAAGTTGGTCCTCACATCCAAATCGCCAATGTAGACTATGAACAGCTGGGGTCTCAGCCACAAACCCTGAGTCACCTAAATTTTGAACGTGTTCCATTTACTTCCTCTATCTGACCTTCACCTACTGACTAATTCTCACACAGGCATAGTGTCCCGAACCCCATGTGCTTATCCGATCCTTTCTTAGGTTCTTCTAATACCACATTCATCAGCTCTCAATTAAACGTCTGTTTGTCCAATCCTGAGTCCACACTGACTCTGCCAGCCCCAGTGAGTATTTGGGGATTTGGTCTGTGTCTCTACCTGTAAGATACTGGTATAGAATACAATGGGAATATTACCCATCTGTGGTTCAGTGTAACCGTTGTATTGGTGACCTGTGTCGGGATCTTGGGTTCAGTGTGGGACTGAATCTGAATATCTCTGCTGTCTGAAACTGTGGAACTGATGAGCTGTTGGTGTCTCTGTGCTCTGTAACGTACCTTCTGTGTCAGACAAGAGCGGCTGATCTGGTGCCTCGACAGGAGGGAATATCATAGTTGATTGCAGTTTGTTTTTTCCTGTGGGTATGAGAAAGAAACTCGGTCAGTGAGGGAGAGGTAAATGTCATGTGGTTCTGTGAAGCGGCCATTGCAGCCTGTGCCATTGTCAGTCTGTCGGTCTGACTCTCTCTCTCTCTTTCACACATATATAACATTGCATCTGATGCTTGTCTTTCTTTCATTCACTTTCAGCCATCCTGCGTCGATTCACCTCCCAATTTATTAGATTATGAAGACATGCAGTCCTCTTTTACTGTCATTTAGTAATGCATGCATTAAGAAAGGATACAATATTTCCTCCGGTGTGATATCACAAAACACAGGACAAGCCAAGACTGGAAAAAACTGACAAAACTGCAGAATTATAACATATAGTTACAGCAGTGCAACAATACTGTAACTTGATGAAGAAGCCCATGTGCACAGTAAAAGTTCAACGTCTCTCAAATGTACCTCATCTCACGCAGACGGGAGAAGGAAGAAAAACTCTCCCTGCCATGCCCGATCACAATCCGTCTCTGAGTCATCCGAAAGCTTCGAGCCTCCGAATCAGCTCTCCGACACCAAGTACTGAGCGCCATCTCTGTACGAACGATTCGACCTCAATCTCGGTCGCCAACAGCAGGCAAAGCCGGGGATTTTGAGGTCTTCCCTCCGGAAGATTCCCGACCGCGCCGTAACAACAGCAGCGAGCGAGCGCTTCTGAAATTTCTCCAGATGTTCCCCTGTGCTTTCACGTCCGTCTCCATCAAATCAGAATTTGGAGTCCTGTTTTTAATATTTAAGTGGTCTTCTCATTCCTTTGCCGATCGAAGCATTTCTTCGTAATTTTCATTTGATGCTCTTAAACGCCTATTACATCAGTAACATGTCAACATTCTTGAGCTTTGCCAGCACTTTGCATGTGTTGCCTTGAATTTCCAGCATCTGCAGATTATCTCATGTTTTGTACATCAGCATTGTGGTCATCTGATCGCCGCCATCTTGTGTGTGTGTGTGTGTGTGTGTGTGTGTGTGTGTTTGGCCAGGATGATGTTGAAAGTGCAAAACCGCAGGGACAGAAGTTGGGAGTTGGACGTGTCATTGACCTCTGTTTACAAATGGATAATTAGCGAAGACAAAATTGAAATCTGTAAATGTGGCTGCTTCGGGTCTTTGTCAATAGAACTCCGACATTCTTTTCAATAGAACACACATAAATGTTGCTGTTGAATGCAGCTGGCCAGGCAGCATCTCTAGGAAGAGGTACAGTCGATGTTTCAGGCCGAGACCCTTCGTCATGACTAACTAAATGAAGAGCTAATAAGAGATTTGAAAGTGGGAGGGGGAGGGGGAGATCCAAAATGATAGGAGAAGACAGGAGGGGGAGGGATGGCGCCAAGAGCTGGACAGGTGATTGGCAAAGGGGATATGAGAGGATCATGGGACAGGAGGCCTAGGGAGAAAGAAGTGCGGGACGGGGAAGCCCAGAGGATGGACAAGGGGTATAGTGAGAGGGACTGAGGGGGAAAAAGTAGAGAGGGAAAAATAATGTGTGTATATAAATAGATAAATAACGGACGGGGTACGAGGGAGAGCTAGGGGATTAGCGGAAGTTTGAGAAGTCAATGTTCATGCCATCAGGTTGGAGGCTACCCAGACGAAATATAAGGTGTTGTTCCTCCAACCTGAGTGTGGCTTTATCTTTACAGTAGAGGAGGCCGGGGATAGACAAATCAGAATGGGAATGGGACGTGGAATTAAAATGTGTGGCCACTGGGAGCTCCTGCTTTCTCTGGTGGACAGAGCGTAGGTGTTCAGCGAAATAATCTCCCAGTCTGCGTCGGGTCTCACCAACATATAGATGGCCGCATCGGGAGCACCGGACGCAGTATATCACCCCAGCCGACTGACAGGTGAAGTGTCGCCTCACCTGGAAGGACTGTCTGGGGTCCTGAATGGTAGTGAGGGAGGAAGTGTAAGAGCATGTGTAGCACTTGTTCTGCTTACAAGGATAAGTACCAGGAGGGAGATCGTGGGGACGGATGGGGGCCGGGGGGGGGGGGGACGAATGGACAAGGGAGTCGTGTAGGGAGCGATCCCTGCAGAAAGCAGAGAGTGGAGGGCGGGGGGAGAGGGAAAGATGTGCTTAGTGGTGGAATCCCGTCGGAGGTGGCGGAAGTTACGGAGAATTATATGTTGGATCCGGAGGCTGGTGGGGTGGTAGGTGAGGACGAGGGGAACCCTATTCCTAGTTGGGTGGCGGGAAGATGGAGTGAGAGCAGATGTGTGTGAAATGGGGGAGATGCGTTTGAGAGCAGAGTTGATGGTGGAGGAAGGGAACCCCCTTTCTTTAAAAAAGGAGGACATCTCCTTCATCCTGGAATGAAAAGCCTCATCCTGAGAGCAGATGCGGCGGAGACGGAGGAATTGCGAGAAGAGACAGGGTGAGAAGAGGAATAGTCCAGATAGCTGTGAGAGTCAGCAGGGTTGTTTCCACTGCCACATGTCCAGTCCTGGTATTCAGCATTCTCGGAATGGAATCGAAACCAGCCTCTGTGGATTCTGAAATCTGGATCTAAAAATAAACTGCTGTAGGATTCATCGATAGACCTCAGTGGGTCACGCAGATTTCCTTTCCCGAGGTGAGTACCGCTGAGGTAATGCCTAGGAATTTAGAAGTGCTTGTCTTCAGTCGGCTGAATATTGACATCAGAGACAATGAATGGTGTTGAATTACCATGTTTATTCAAGTGACTGTTGTCAGTTCGTCAGCGGCATAACCGTATCTCTGGAGACTGATCCTTTGTATAAATCAGAGCCGGTTTGAATGCATTAGCTCAGAGTTGCTGAAGGAGCTGTGAGTTCAGAAGCAAGACAATTGGCAGATTATTACTGAAATGGGGTATCCAGTCCTTTTACGGATAGGAGAAGTTTACTATCCATTTATTTCAGCCTTTGGAATTCCCGGTAAGCCGCAGAATCGGCTGCCGTTGGTGGGAATTGAAGTTAAATGCCAACGTTGTAATCGTTTCTGTCGCTGGTTTCCACGGTCACATGTTCAGTCCTAGTGTTCGGCATTCTCGGAATGGAATCGAAACCAGCCACTGTGGATTCTGATGTCTGGATCTAAAAATAAAACGCTGTAGAAATCATCGGTGGACCTCAGTGGGGCAGGCGGATTTCTTCCAGCGGTTTGTGTTTCAATGATGTAATGCTCGGGTCTCTGTGCTTTTGGTCTCGAAGCAGCTACACTGCATTTGCCAATATTGTGTTTATACTGCTGTGGAGATGATAACAATTGATTGTCTGCATTGGTATGTCAGCGGTCGTGTGAGGTACGTGTAATGATCAAACCATCGATTAGTGATAACGATTTAGGAAATGTGATGAGTTCTATGCTGCAGCATGGAACTTGAGGATTTTTAGTAAATGTGTGCGGTGTGACAGAAAATAAAACAGTTGATGGACAACACAATGACGTCGCTGCTGATCAATACTGTGAAGTGTATTCTATCATATCCACATCTGACCCCTCTACAGACATTGCACTGCGTCACCGAGTCTGCTACTGGACGTTGAATCCCTCTCCCCGGCTTCCCTGTGATGGATTCAGTCGGAGGCTTCGAGTATATCTGTGAGACTGTATCAGTCTACGCTGTGACTGCTGCCTCGGACAATGTTCTGTTGTAAAATCAGCGAGGTGAGAAATGCTGGAATAGGGAACAAACACGGGGCATGCTGGAGGCACAAAGTAGCATCTATAGAAAGAGAAAGTCGTGTCACAGGGGCTCTCTGTAAACAGTTCAAACAAAATACACGCTAACTGCTTTCCCACATATTCTATTTTGCCTGGATGAGTGGTTCCGGGATTTCCTGTTTCTGTTTCGTCCTTCGGCTATTCTGTCGCTGACAGGGAGTTGCATGGAAGTTGATGATTGTCTAATGCCAGAATCCCGCCATCAGCGTCCAGATTTATTAATTTCATTCATATCAGACGCGGATGACGCCGATAGAAAATGTTTCAACCAGTACTGACTCTGAGGTTACCTTGCTTTATCTTTCCGCTGCCTCTTCACATTTTGGTCATCAGAAAGGAATCTGAATTCAAATCATTTGGCTTTATTTTTATGCATAAACTCAGTCAGCTCTTCGACATTTCTTCACCCTTCTACCGCTAAATGCGGCATTAAAGTCCAAATATTACATGATCCCCGAAAACTGCTGCATTGGGTTCTGCTCAGTTTTTTCTCAATTTGCTATTTCCTGTCTCTCTTCCAGCGAACCTGGTGGCGATCGTAATCCTTTCCCGGGGGAAGTGCGGTCTCTCCAAATGTGTTACTCGCTACCTGGTGGGAATGGCAGCGGCCGATCTCCTGGTCGTTATCTCGCAACCGCTGCTGATGTGGACTGCTTGGATTTATTTTCCACAATCATTCCTGTTCATTACTCCTGTGTGCAGTCTCGCCAGATGGTTGATTTTTGCGAGCGCTGCGAACTCTGTCTGGCTAACGGTCGCTTTCACCGTCGATCGATTTATGGCTATTTGCTGTCAGAAGCTGAAAACAAAATACTGCACCGAGAGAACGGCGGCTGTGGTTATCGGGTCAGTGAGTGTGTTGGCCTGTTTGGGGAGTATCCCCTGGGGCTTTACTTCTGAACCTCTTGTAATAATTGATGGTGTTCCCTGGTATTGTGTTCTTACATCGAGCTACAAATACTCTCCTTCTTGGGCGGTATTTGAGTTGTTTCACCGCATTTTTACCCCTTGTGTCCCATTCTTTCTGATTTTGTTGTTCAATATTCTGACAGCCAGGCGGATTCTTGCGGCCAGTCAAGCCCGCAGGGGACTCCGGGGACAAAAGAGTGGAGAGAATGACAAGGACCGGAAGATGGAGAACCGACGCAAATCCATCGTTTTGCTCTTCAGCATAACCGGTAGTTTCATACTGTTGTGGGGAACACGTTTGGTATTTTATATCTATCAACGGATTTCAATGAGTTTTGTTTATTATTCTGTCATGAATCCTGTTTACATTGTAGAAGAGACATCGGGAATGCTGGAAATTCTCAGTTCCTGCACCAACACGTGTATTTACGCCCTGACTCAGAGCAAATTCCGAGAGGACCTCAAGAATGCGGTGATATACCCACTGAACTGGATTTTGAAACTCATTAAACGATATAAATAAATGCTGTGCAGTAGTACAATTCAGCTGCTTTCATGTCCCTATTCTGTACTCCCACTTGTGAGCAAACGGAAACGGTATGATGAACACAGTTACTGAAGGTTGTCTGCCTGAATAGTTAGATGTTCACTCTTTTCCAAAGTTGCTCCCTATCTGCTCAGTTGTTCCAGCATTTTGTGTGTGTTGCCTTACAGATACAAAACGGCTATTTACAGCCGATCCCGACGGTACCCTAGCCTCAGCATCCCAGAAAAATCCCCTTTGCATCTCACCCTCGCCATGCTGAAATTGAATGTTGAGGCGAACCTGTCACTCCTTCTTCCCAATTCGGACAAAACTGTCTGTTTTTGGAGTATAATTTC
This sequence comes from Mobula birostris, assembly GCF_030028105.1. Taxonomy (NCBI): domain Eukaryota; kingdom Metazoa; phylum Chordata; class Chondrichthyes; order Myliobatiformes; family Myliobatidae; genus Mobula; species Mobula birostris. Next base: position 145,706 of record NW_027278264.1, read on the forward strand.
GTCACTATCAATTCTCCTGTTCTCATCATTACCCTTCCTTTCCTTCACGCTCCTTTTCGCCTCTGTCTCTACGTGTAGTTTTCCTTTTGTTTTCCCGTTTGAACTAATTTCCAGTAACAGAATTTTAGCTTTCAGAGAAAGAGTTGCCGGGGGGGGGGGGGGTGGATGGGGGGGCGGAGGTGGTGGTTGGGTGGAAGAGGAGATGCTGTGAACCTAAGAACAAAAGACACAGTGAAGAGAAATGGGAACTGATGTGGTCTAATCCTACACAAAGTGCTGGAGAAAAGCTTCAGCAAGCTCAGGCAGCGGGACTGGAGAGAGAGAGAGAGAGAGAGAGAGAGAGAGAGAGAGAGAGAGAGGAAGGGAGAGGGAGAGGGAGAGGGAGAGGGAGAGAGGGAGAGGGGAGAGGAAGAGGGAGAGGGAGAGGGAGAGAGAGAGAGAGAGAATCCAATTCTGCTGAAGAGTCTACAATTTACTCTTTTCCATAGATGCTACCTGGTCTGCAGAACTCTGCAGGCATTTTAGATTTGTAGAATCCGCAGAATGTCTTTTGTTTATGTTTGGTCTAATCCTAGTCAGTGTCAATGAGATGTTTGGCTGTGCCAACACAGACCCGACCCTGGACAAAGAACAGGTGTATAATGGTTGAAAAGGACAGCGTTGCAGAAACAGACACTTGATAATTAATGGAACAAAGCCTCAGTTAATTTTGAACTCATGCAACTGGAAAATTGGAGGATCTCTCTAAACAAACGCGATCGGGGATATTATTGTTTATACAATTAGAAAGGTGGTGAAAATAGCAGCAGTTTGTATTTAGATATTACATACTCCAGATGAAACTGAATTGAGGAATCAATCTGAATCATTCAATGGTTGGTCCGTGATGTCAATTAATGTTCATTGTGAGGGGGTGATATCTAAATATAAACTCTAAATGTAAGCTTGGTTAAGACGGGTAATAGGTAGTGAGGATAATCCTGTTAATTGTATAACCATGACTCCTGGCATTAATGGAGGCTAAATCTTTGAAGGGAATTCTTCACAATAGGTTTGACAAATATTTGTAGAAGCATAATTAGAGACAGTCAAATGGTTTTGTGAGGGGAAGATCATGCCTTACGCACCTGAATGACTTTCTGAGGGGTTGACAAAACAAAGGCTAGAGTGGTGGACGCTGTGTGTATGGAATTGAGTGAGACGCTTGACAAGAGCCCCTGCAATAGATTCACCCAGAACGTCGGGAGGCATGGGACTGATGGAAACTCAGCTGCCTGGGTTTAGACTTATCTTGCCCAGTGAGTATGGGACTGGCAGTAGATGGGGAATTTCCAGGAGATCTGATTTTTCTCATATTTGTAAATGACTTGAAAGAGGAAGTGGATATGTAGGTTAGTAACTTGCAGTTTGAACCTCCACGTAGCGTAGCGCTTAGAATCCGACTATTCCAGCTCGGGGCACTGGAAATCGGAGTTCAATGCCGGTGTTTTTCTGGAAGGAGTTCGTACAAAATCCCCGTGTTTTTTATGGGTTTTCTGCCAAGTTAAAAAAGGAAGCAAAACTTAGTGATTAGGCTCGGGCAACATTGAGGTTGCTGGGCGCGGCGGCTCATTGTTCTTCGCTTCATCTCTAAATGAATCAAGGACACCTATGTGCTGTAGCTGTGGATAGCGTAGAATTTCATCATAGGTTACAATGGGACATCGACACGGTGTAGAGCTGGGCTACGATGTAGCAGATGGACTTCCATGAGTAACAGTACGAGCTGATACACAATAAAAATTTAAACTGGATTACAGAGTACAAATGGCAGATTTTATCGCAGTGTGGAGGATCAGGGGAGTCGTGCTATGCAAGTCTATAGATCCCTTAGAATGTTCAAACAAGTTAATTGAATAGTTAAGAAGAATTATGGCTCAAGAACTGGCGACTCCGGAAAAGTGATCTCACGATCACTTCCAGTGTCACGGGCTTACGAGGGAAGAGATGCTAAGGAAGAACAGGTAAATGTGTGGCTAACAATTTGTGCAGGAGGAAGGGCATCGTATACACATATTATCGGGCTCTCTTCCAGGTTTGGTGCGACTGGTGTAAGGAGCATGGGTTTTACACCTGTGCTGAAGGGGTGTTCATGTTCTAACTGGGAAGTGTGCTGCAGCTGCCCTGCCATTAAAATGTGGCATCCGCAAGCCGGGTGTTGAGGGGTAGGCGAGAGAGTGGGCACTAGAACTACAGGTATGCAAACAGCATTGAGTAAAAGGTAGAGACGAGGTCAAGGAATGCCAAAATAAGCCCAGACTTGACCCCGTTAATGAGTCCGGTGTCTCCGAGGGGCTGAGGTGAGGTTATGTCAGTAAAAGTGTGTAACACTTAAGACAGACGCGTTTAGAACCTGGATTAGTACGTGACGCAGTGAGCCAGCTATTACAGAGCTCTGGTTGAGAGAAGGTCAGAGCTGGTCGCTAACCATTCCAGAATTCAGATGATTCAGGCAATCCCTCCAGAGGGGGTCAAAGAGGTTGGGGAGCTGCACTGCTGATCAGGCAGAATGTCCCAGGTCCGAGATCATCCCATAGGCTTCATCAGTAACACGATGCAGGTAGAGCTCAATAATAAGGAATGTGCAATCGCTCTGATGGTGTTCTACCTGCAGCCTGTAAGAGAGAGCAACAGACAGGTCGGGAGGTTATGGGCTGATGTAAAAGCAATCATGCAGTTATTGCGGGTAAATAATCACTCCAACATTACTGGCATTCCCTTATCCCTTGAGGATGATGGGGCTTTGTGGTTCAGATGGGTCCTGGGATGCTTCCTGAAAGAGTATTTAGATGGACGACCAGGGAGGGAGACGTGCTTGACTTAGTAGTATCAGTAGTATAATTCTGGAGCTTCGCAAACAGTTTTTGATAAGGATAAGACTGGAGCTGCAGGGGGATAAATGTAAATTCGGTGAAGGCTAACTACAGTAAAACTGGACAAGAAATCTTAAATAGTAGTCATGGTGCCGATGGTACAGATTAAATCAATGTCTGGCATCTGAGTGTCACTTAACATTCAGCTGGTCATAAATCAGGGCTTCACTGTCCCTGTGAGGAAGGTGGAGAAGGTTGAGAACATTCATAGACTTTCAATGATGAGAGATAGCGTATTTTTTTCTAAAAAAGTAAGAAGAGTCAAATGTGAGGTTCAGGGAGCTGAAATGTCACCGGGTCTTGGAGGATCATTTAGAAATAAAGAGCCAAGTCATAGTGCGAATCAGCAGAGTGACCAGGAAGTGTCCTCAGTGAGAGAGAATCCAAAAGAATTTGATGCAAACAGTGAAAAGAACAGTATACTGGGGAGAGCACAGGACAATTCAGGGAGAAAGAAGGGAATGTATGCCTGGAGCCAGAGTTAGCATACGATGTACAAAATGAATACTTTGTTTTCGTTGTGTTCACTAAGGAGAAGGTCATGGAGTACAGCGAGATCAGGAAGGGGGTATGATGATACTCACAGTTGTGTTAATACTAAGGAGGAGATGGTGTGGAGTCAAAGAGCATTAAGGTGGGTAAATCTGTCGGTGGATTTTGTCGATTGGGAGACACAGTCCACATGCAGGCAAACATGCAATCTAAACTGTCTTAAAGGTCAACACACACACACACACAGGAGAGGGGGCTGTTCCTCTGCTGTGCTCTGCACTGTTTGCTGGTCGGTGATTTGAGGCCCAGTGGGCAAAGGATCACAGGGGCACATGACGATTTCCTTATCTGCACACTGACTGTGGTTCTCATCTGAGACACGCTGCCTGCAGGGGTGGTGTGAACAACCAGTCAGAGTGTTCAAAGAGGAAATGGACATGTCATTCAGGAGAATTAATCTTCCGAGCTGTGGGAAAAGAGTAGAAAACGGGACAGTGAGAATCTTATTCTAGGAGCTAGATTAGATACGATGGTTTGAATCGTCTACCCCACAATAATCCCGTGGCCGTTAATAATAGCAAAAACTAAAAATGGTGTTCAGGAAGCTTCGGTCCAATCTGTAACATGGGCACACTTCCATAAAAATGCTGGAACTGCATTTTACCCACACTGAGCTGGCAGAGCACAATACTGGCCGGTGAAGGCGCTGACCAGTACAAGATTCTAATACATGACAGAGATTTAGCAAAACATCGCACTGATGACCAGTGCTGGACCATCCCAGTTCTGCATCGTAATGCTGACTTTTAAACATCATTAGCACTGCATTGAAAGGGTAGCGGCCTTTACAACACCGAATGCAGTACTCTGTGGATGCAGACTATTACAGCAGTTGCCTCCAGACAAAGGTCAGTGATCTTCACAACTATTGGCAGCATACTGTAAGGACACAGGCCTCTTCAACAGCTGGTCTTAGAAACACCTGCACAACCATGGAACAGTATCGGAAGAGCGGAGATTCTTATTACACACAGACACTTTGCACAGTGTGAACAGAGACCTGTATGATGTCTGCGACGAACGGAAACTTAACAGTAATACAAACATCACTCTATTCTGCACACCATGACAAGCCCACAGAACTGAATTAACACTGCAACAAAATGGAGGAATACAAATCCCAGCCAAAGCAGGACAGCTCTGTGGTGCCACAGATTGCCAGCACCAGTCATTACAGAGAAAGTAATGAACAACCTCACATTGTGTTCTGAGGACACATGCCAACACAGACCATACTCGGCCCGCAGAGTATACGAGCCATCAGCAAAACTGGAAGAGCAGAGACATGTAAAAGACAGCTCTGGACTGTGTGTACGCAGTGCCGTAGACTACACACAGTTCAGCAGAGCTCCAGGACTGCACAGCAGGGAGGTAGACAACAGGAAACTCAACAGAGCACTACAGGGACACACATTGATGCTGAGACAGTGGAGGGTGCATCTCTGGTATAAGCATGATCTGCATTTGATATAGTAGAAGGACAGTCAGCAGATGGCCCCAGGGACAATGATCTTTACAACATCTAGACCTTCACTACGAGGACACAGAACTATAAAACTCTGTAGTGAGCACACAGACCAGTGCACACCCAGCAGAGTACTCCACATTAAAAACCAGTAAACCCCAGAACTTCAAAGCCAGAGATTTGTACAACCCTGACAATGGACTGCAATTCACACTATCAATAACCTCCACGCCTCCCCCCGCCCCCCCCCCCCCCCCCACTGGGCTTCTTTCAGGTTGCTGATATAGGAGAACCTTGATATGTTGGGCGCTTCAGTTTCCAAAGGTTCTTGAAATGTCACCAGCAGAAAGAGTAGCTGAGATGTAGGCAGGTTGTGGAACATTGTTAAAGCAACAGATCAGTGTGTGACTAATTCCTCCAATATTGACTGAGATTCTTAGTGTAGAGCCTCACAGGAGCAGTAATCGTTGGCATTCTGAAAAGAGTAACAAGCATTTGCAGCATATACCTTGTACGTTTAATTTAGCAACAATCTGAAACAAACTGGTACAGACGTACAGAGGAGAATATCTTGACTGGTTGCATCATGGTCTGGGGTGGTGACACTAATGTCCATGAATGGAATAGCCAATGAAATAATGTGGATGCAGCCAGCCCATCACAGGTAAAGCCATCCCCACCAGTGAGAACATCTACAAGGAGAGCTGTCACAGGAAAGCAGCATTCATCATCAAGGACCACCAGCATCAAGGAGATGTTCGCTTTTCAATGCTGCCATTACGAAGGAGTTACAGGAGCATCAGGTCCCAGAGCACCAGGTTTAGAAATAGCTTTTGCTAGTAAATGATCAGGCTGCTGAAGTACAGGGGATAATTTCACTCATTCCTACAAGGAACTCACATTCCAGGACTCCACGACTCCTGGTCCCGATATCAACTTTCATATTTTTATTATTATTGAAACACCCTGGTTTCCTTGCCGACGTACGTCTGGGGAAGGCAAACCTCAGCTCCGGCAAATTAGTGAGATTGAGGTGCTCTCCCACCACAATCCCCAGTTTGTAATGATGCTAAGTAATTTGCTACCCTGTTACAAATTGGTGCCATGAAATAACAGACGGTACATTGCATACGATGAAATTAATTGTATTTATGAATCTTAACTTAACTAAAGGGTTAGTAAATGACAACAAAAAGAAAAGTGCCCATTCTAATTAAACAATCAAATGTGTACAGGTTGGAGATCATCTTGAACTCTCTGTCAATCAGGAACTGGGCTGTCGATCAGTGTGAACACCTACACCGCCTTCCGAACGTCGCTCGGAATCCGTCTCGAACAAAGGGGTCTCCCACCGGATCGTATGCTACGACCGGTCCTTCCCAGCGTCTTCTCTCTTCATCTCCCGCGCAAGAAAAGCCCAGGACCAAGCTATTGTCCGTCACCACAGAAAACCTCCTGCTGATTGGGTGGCATACATTCCACATCATCTCTTCAACAATAACCCCAAAAGGCTGGAAACACAGCAGGCTGCTCTTACAGAGCTGCTAAATAAATTACCTGCTGCATAACAGTAAAAATATGAATCTGGGCATTACACTCTCCCCCCACCACAAATAGTCATATCCTCATGACCTAGAAATAATTTGTCATCTCCTCATGAATAACAACGTTTTCAAATGAATTTCGCGATGTCAGAACCTCCATTTCATTTCTAAATGGTAATGACATATCTCACTAGGGAGATAGTCACAACCCTCTGTTCCCCCGGTGCTATATAGGGGAGCCTATCTGGGGGTCTTCTGTCCTTTTAAGACCTAGTTATCCCATTATCTGCGCCTTCAGTTTCAGACACCCTTTGGGATACTTCTGGTCTACATGGCGAGGCCTTAATCTGTTTATCTCTTGTGCCTTCCGGCAATACAGGTCCCTTGCCACTTGACTGAGCTCAGCTTCATTCCCGGTTACTTTACTGCCCAACCCCTCTTCGTGGTCCAGCTGCAAACCTGCCTGTCCACAGATAGTCCCCCCAGTTTCATCTGCCTCAGCTTCTAAAGGGCTGGGAATCTCCTCCTCAATTGGTGGGGAGTTCGCAAAAGGCAACATATACCACAGCCCCTTCTCCTCATCCTGCGAGTCCGTATCCCAGTCAGGGGCGTGGGATGGTGTAATATTTCCTGCCGCTGGTCCTTCAGTCTCTCCACGTCGCCGCAGAGTCCTCTTACTCTGTGTAGGGTCCAGATCAGGCTTTGGGTCAACACGTACCTCTTGTCCCAAAGAAAGAAGGTGGTTCCAATATAGAATCTTGACAGGATCATTCCCATCCTACAGTCTCACCAGGAAAACTGGTACAGTTAGTTGGCTTCTGACTCTCCACTACATAAAGCGTAGCCGCCCTGCGTCAGCCAACTTATACTTCCCAGGTAGCCTCAAATTCTTTATGAGAACTCGGTCTCCAGGCATGAATTGAGAGAACCTAACCTTTTAATCATACATCCTCTTATTTACTTGATTCTGCTTAACAGCTGCAACCTTAGCTAATTCATCATTCTTTTTCAGCTCCCTTCTCATATCGAACGTCTTGCGTGGTGGATCTTCCTCTCCAGTCCAAGACCAGAGATCGATGGGCAACCCCGCCTCGCACCCAAACATTGGATAACATGACAAGTACCTGGTAGCTTCATATCGTGTATAGTTGTAGTAGTGGACCAGATGTGCAATATGTTGACATTACTTGTTCTTTTTGCTGAATATCTGACAGGTTCAGATTAAACCTCTCGGGCTGGGGATCACCCTGCTGGTGATAAGGCGTAGTCCCCGTCTTCTCGACTCCAAGCATGTTCAGTAGCTCATGTATGAGCCTACTCTCGAAAATCCCGTCCCTGATCACTATGTATCCGCCTGGGGAGGCCATAATAAATGAAATACTGCTCCCACAACACTTTAGCCACATCGGACGCCCTCTGATCCTTGGTGGGGAAGTCTTGCGCACTCTGCTGTAGTGATCCGTAATGACCGAGACTTTCGCCATGTTGCTATCATCTGGCTCTATTGAGAGGAAATCTAGGCACACCACGTCAGCGGATCGCGCACTACAAGCGGGACAATGGAGCGGACCTCGTCGGCAGTGTCCTCTTCCGCATACAGCGAACGCAGGATTTTCAGTACTCTTCATCCTTTAGCTTCAATCGGAGACAGTAGATCTGATCTCTGAGCAATCCATAGGTCTTGTCAGCCCCGAAATGGCCAGAATCATCATGAAGTGCCTTCAATAGAATCCACCGATACTTCTCAGGCACACCCAGTACGGAACGCCGAGGCCGCTCGGGAGGCTATGTGACCCAGTATAGGATCTGGTTCCTCAACTCCAATCAGTAATTGAGACACTGAAGCGTGTTTTGTCCTCTCCGCTTGGGCAATGCCTCCTTTTTCAACCGCTGACCAAATGATACCGGAGCCCGGGTCATCTCGCTGAGCAGCTGCCACTTCCTCAGGACTCAATTCCGGCCACTGTTTTCTCTTCGGAGCAGTCAGGTAGCAGTAACCTTGTGGAAAGAACCGTCAGAAGCTCCCAATTGATCTACCGCTCGAATTTGCTCTTGCCTTTGCTCTGCCTTCACCGTGATGGCAAACTGGCACATGGCTTTCACATCCGGGGCAGGAGCATTCTTCCACTCTTCGTCCCCGTCCAGCCCTTCATGCGCACGTCGGGACAAAACATCGGCATCCCTGTTTCTACTTCCCGGCCGTATGTCAGGCTGAAATCATTGGCAGACAACGCCACTAACCACCGATGGCCTGTGGTATTCAAGTTCGCCGAGACCAGGATATAAGTTATAGGATTGTTGTCCGTCCGCATCTCAAACTTGGCACCGTAGAGGTAGTCGCTTTACTTATCCACCATAATCCATTTCAATGCCAGGAACTCCAACTTGTGCGTGGGTGATAGACTCCGGCTGACGAACACAACAGGATCAACCCTGTGCCCTGATCCTGATACAGGACGCCCTTAAGCCCTCTCTGCTGGTATCCGTATGCCGTACATACAGCAATCGGGAGTCTGCAAAAGCCAGCACAGGTGCTTGCGTCAACAACTCCTTCAGCAATTGAAAGGTTTCTTCACATTTCGCATCCCATCTCGCTGCAAAAGGCTCCGAAGTGCTAAGATAATCTTTATCCTCCTCTTCTTCTATCCTCCTCCTGTTCTTCCTTCAGGGAGGGTAACCGGACAGAAGCTGATTTAAAGGATGACTCACTTTCGTGCAGTCCTTCACGAAATTCCTGTAGTATCCACAGAACCCAAGGAATGAGCGCAAAGCGCTCGCAGTCAGATGCCTTGCCATATGTCACCACCTCTAGCTTAGACGTATTCGTATATACTCTATTCCATGAGACTATGTTCCCAATATATTTAACAGATGTCTTGGAGCTTGTCCAGGGAAGGTTTTATCCTTTCAGCTTTTAGGCGGCCCAGCAACTTTAGCAGCCTGGCTTCATGTTCTTCCAAGGTGGACCCGAACACTATGAGATCATATCCCCCATCGTTTTCTACATGACAGGCTGGGAAGTGGCAGGGGCTCCCGGTATGCCATATGACATTCTTTCGAACTGGAAGAATGCCAGTGGACATATAAATGCCGTCTAATGGATATCTGGTAATACCCACCCCTCAGGTCCAGCACACTGAACCACTTCGAACCACTCAGACAGGCCAGCGCATCTTCGATCCTGTGTCGGTCTACTGTTCAGAGTTCTATGGTCCACACAAAGGGGCGGCGCTGAGGTGGTGCTAGCTGGTGCTATAGCACCAGAAGAAATTACAATAGCACCACCATAGCACCACCAAGAAATTAATTGAAATTTGACATAAAAGTTGCTGCTGCTTTGCTTTCTTTGTATAGTTTTGAATACTGCTTGTTTCTCCAGTTGATATCGTGAAATAGCGCCCCCAATTACCACAGCACCCATGTAGCAATAAAGTTACAAGCTCTGTCTCTGTACTGGGCTAAGGGCAGATCCATTCTGCACTTCTGCGTATTCGTTCGTTGTCAATGTCTTGCCGTTGCCATCCTCAGATCAGTTAAGCTGATCTAAGATCACTTAAGGTAGTGATGTCATTCACTCTCGCTCAAGCGAGAGATTGATAGTATACACACACACATTGTGCTTTTACAATCTAGCGTCGGCCTGGCACGTGCACTATTTTGGCCGGCGTGCAAAATGGATCGATTTTTAGTGAGAAAACAACTTCATCCAGATGAATCAGTGGTGATCAATGGTGTCTCAGCCTGAGTCTGTCTTAATTGAAAGCGACATGCAGAAAGAAGTAAGTGGGAATGAGGACAACAGCAGTTCATCGAAAGAGTGTGAGGGCGAAGTAGAGGAACAAGAAATAGAGCGGGATTCGGAAGAGAACGTGGATGAAGCTGCTGTTAGTGCTATTGGGGATACTGTTAGCGATGTTAGCCAGCAGCCTGTGGAAGGACCCCGTCGGCCAGCATTAAAAAAACTACCCTTCACAACAGTTTTGCAATTAGCAAAGGAGTTTAATTCGTGGCTGGTTTGACCAGTACTCCTGGCTGGAATATTTGATCACGAAAGACACTACGTTCTGCTTTGCATACAGGCATTTCCTGTGTGGAGGACATGGGTTCCATTCTGAGTCCACCTTCACTGTCACTGGTTACCGCAACTGGCGGAAAGCTACAACAGCTTTCAAAACCCACCATGTAATTGCAGCTGATAAGTTTGCTATGGAGGCGCGGGCCGAATTCAGATTGAGGAAACTGGACAGTTCAAGATTGGGAAATATGCTTGATAAAGGACATGCAAAGATTGTCCGAGAAAATCGTGAGTATATGACAGCAGTAGTTGAATCTCTACGCTATACTGCATTTCAAGGCATTGCCCAGCGAGGACACCGGGAGGATGATGGATGTGGCAATAGGGAAAACTTTGTTGAGTTTCTCAGTGCAATGTGGCAGTTTGATAAGACTGTAGCTAAAGAAAATAGAGAATAATCCTGGAAATGCAAAAAAAAGAAAACACCCATCACGATATCCAAAATAAAATTTTGGGTATTATGGCAGATATGGTCAGACGTCAAATAAGTTGATTGGAAAGGGACACTGGCGGGAAAGACAGCAGAGCAGCAGTGGCTGGAGTTTATGCGAGAAGTGAGGAAGGTGCAAGACAGGTATATTCCAAAAAAGAAGAAATGTTCGAGTGGAAAAAGGATGCAACCGTGGCTGACAAGAGAAGTCAAAGCCAAAGTTACAACAAAGGAGAGGGCATACAAGGAAGCAAAAATTAGTGGGAAGACAGAGGATTGGGAAGTTTTTAAAAGCTTACAAAAGGAAACTAAGAAAGTCATTGAGGGAAAGAGATTAACTATGAAAGGAAGCTAGCAAACAATATGAAAGAGAATACTAAAGGGTTTTTCAAGTATATAAAGAATAAAAGACAGGCGCGAGTAGATATAGGACCGATAGAAAATGATGCTGGAGAAATTATAATGGGAGATAAGGAGATGGCGGAGAAACTGAACGAGTATTTTCACTGAGGAAGACATCAGCAGTGTACCGGACACTCCAGGGTGGGAGGGAAGAAAAGTGCGTGCAGTCACAATTACGACAGAGAAAGTACTCAGGAAGCTGAATAGTCCAAAGGTAGATAAATCTCCCGGTCCAGATGGAATGCACCCTCGTGTTCTGAAGGAAGTAGCTGTGGAGATTGCGGAAGCATTAGCGATGATCTTTCAAAGGTCGATAGATTCTGGCATGGTTCCAGAGGACTGGAAGATAGCAAATGTCACTCTGCTATTTAAGAAGGGGGAAAGGAAGCAAAAAGGAAATTATAGACCTGTTAACTTGACATTGGTGGTTGGGAAGTTGTTGGAGTCGATTGTCAAGGCTGAGGTTACAGAGTACCTGGAGGCATATGAGACAAGATAGGCAGAACTCAGCATGGATTCCTCAAAGGAAAATCCTGCCTGACAAACCTATTGCAATTTTTTGAGGAAATTACCAGTAGGCTAGACAAGGGAGATGCAGTAGATGTTGTATATTTGGATTTTCAGAAGGCCTTTGACAAGGTGCCACACATGAGGCTACTTAACAAGATAAGAGCCCATGGAATTACGGGAAAGTTACATACGTGGATAGAGCATTGGCTGATTGGCAGGAAACATATTGTGGGAATAAAGGGATTCTATTCTGGTTGGCTGCCGGTTACCAGTGGTGTTCCACAGTGATCAGTGTTGGGGCCACTTCTTTTTACATTGTACATCAACGATCTGGATTATGGAATAGATGGCTTTGTGGCTAAGTTTACTGACGATACGAAGATAGGTGGAGGGGCCGGTAGTGCTGAGGAAACGGAGAGTCTGCTGAGAGATTTGGATAGATTGGAAGAATGGGCAGAGAAATGGCAAATGAAGTACAATGTTGGAAAGTGTATGATTATGCACTTTGGCAGAAAAAAATAAACGGGCAGACTATTATTTAAATGGGGAAAGAATTCAAAGTTCTGAGATGCAACGGGACTTGAGAGTCCTCGTACAGGATTCCCTTAAAGTTAACCTCCAGGTTGAGTCAGTAGTGAAGAAGGTGAATGCAATGTTGGCATTCATTTCTAGAGGAATAGAGTATAGGAGCAGGGATGTGATGTTGAGGCTCTATAAGGCGTTAGTGAGACCTCACTTGGAGTACTGTGGGCAGTTTTGGTCTCCTTATTTAAGAAAGGATGTGCTGACGTTGGAGAGGGTACAGAGAAGATTCACGAGAATGATTCCGGGAATGAGAGGGTTGACATATGAGGAACGTTTGTCCGCTCTTGGACTGTATTCCTTGGAGTTTAGAAGAATGAGGGGAGACCTCATAGAAACATTTCGAATATTAAAAGGCATGGACAGAGTAGATGTGGCAAAGTTGTTTCCCATGATGGGGGAGTCTAGTACGAGAGGGCATGAGTTAAGGATTGAAGGGCGCCCTTTCAGAACAGAAATGCGAAGAAATTTTTTTAGTCAGAGGGTGGTGAATCAATGGAATTTGTTGCCACGGGCAGCAGTGGAGGCCAAGTCATTGGGCGTATTTAAGGCAGAGATTGATCGGTATCTGAGTAGCCAGGGCATCAAAGGTTATGGTAAGAAGGCGGAGCAGTGGGACTAAATAGGATAAAATGGATCAGCTCATGATAAAATGGCGGAGCAGACTCGATGGGCCGAATGGCCTACTTCTGCTCCTTTGTCTTATGGTCTTATGGACATCTCCTCTGTACCTACTCCGAAGCACCTGAAACCTGTGCCCTCTTGTGGCAGTCATTTCAGCCCTGGGAAAAAGCCTCTGACTATCTACACAATTAATACCTCTCATCATCTTATACACCTCTATCAGGTCACCACTCATTTTCCGTCGCTCCAAGGAGAAAAAGACCGACTACACTCAAACTGTTTTCATAAGGCATGTTCTCCAATCCAGCGAACGCCCTTGTAAATCTCCTCTGCACACTTTCTATGGTTTCCACATTTTCTCTGTTGTGAGGCGTCGAGAACTGAGCACAGTACTCCAAGTAGGGTCGGACCAGGGTCCTATATAGCTGCAAAATTACCTCTCGGCTCCTAAATTCAATTCCACGAATGATGAAGGCCAATACACCGTATGCCTTCTTAACCATAGAGTTAACCTGTGCAGCTGCTTTGAGCGTCCTATAGAGTAGGACACTACGATCAATCTGATGCTCCACACTGTCAAGAGTCTTACCATTAATACGATATTCTGCCATCATATTTGACAACCAAAATGAACCACTTCACACTTACCTGGATTGAACTCTATCTGCCGGTTCTCAGCCTAGTTTTGCATCCTATCAATGTCCCGCTGCAACCTCTGATAGCGCTCTACATTATCCACAACGCCTCCAACCTTTGTGTCATCAGCAAAGTTACTAACCCATCGCTCCACTTCCTCATCCAGGTCATTTATACGAATCACAAAGAGTAGGTGTCCCAGAACAGATCCCCGAGCCACACCACTGGTCACCGAACTCCATGAAGAATATTACCGTCTACAACCATGCTTTGCCTTTTGTGGGCAAGCCAGTTCTGGATCCACAAAATAATGTCTCCTTGGATCCCATGCCTCCTTACTTTCTCAATAAACCTTGTATGGAGTACCTTATCAAATGCCTTGCTGAAATCCATCTACATCTACTGCTCTTCATTCATCAATGTGTTCAGTCACATCCTCAAAAAATTCAATCAGGCTCGTAAGGCACGACCTGCCTTTGACAAAGCCATGCTGACTACTCCTAATCACTCCTAGTCATATTATACCTCTCCAAATGTTCATAAATCCTGCCTCTCAGGATCTTCTCCATCAACTCACCAAACACTAAAATAAGACTCGCTGCTCTATAATTCCCTGTGCTATCTCTACCCGCTTTCTTGAATAAGTGAACAACATCTGCAACCCTCAAATCCTCCGAAACCTCTCCCATCCCACTGATAATGCAAAAATCATCGCCAGATGCTCAGCAATCTCCTCCCTCGACTCCCACCGTGGAGTACATCCTATCCGGTCCCGGCAACTTATCCAACTCGATGCTTTCCAAAAGCTCCAGCAGATCCTCGTTCTTAATATCAAAATGCTCAAGCTTTTCAGTCCGCTGCAAGTCAGCACTACAATCATCAAAATACTTTTCCGCAGTGAATACTGAGGTAAAGTATTCATTAAGAACCTGTGCTGTTTCCTCCGGTTCCATACACACTTTCCCACTGTCACACTTCATAGGTTCTATTCTTTCACGCCTTATCGTCTTGCTCTTCACATACTTGTAGAATGTCTAGTGTTTTGTCTTAATCCTGCCCGCCAAGGTCTTCTAATGACCTCTTCTGTCTCTCCTAATTTCTTTCTTAATCTCCTTCCTGTTAGCCTTATAATCTTCTAGATTTCGAATATTACCGAGCTCGTTGAACCTTTTATAAGCTTTTCTTTTCTTCTTGACTGGATTTTTACACCACGGTTCCTGTACCCTATCATAACTCCCCTACCTCATTGGAATGTACCAATGCAGACATCCACTCAAATATCCGCTGAACATTTGCCACATTTCTTCCGTACCTTTCCCTGAGAACATCTATTCCCAATGTAACCTTCCAAGTTCCTGCCTGATTGCCTCATAATTCCGCTTACTCCAATTAAACGCTTTTCTAACTTGTCTGTTCCCATCTCTCTCCAGTTCTATTGTAAAGGAGATAGAATTATGATCACTATCTCCAAAATGCTCTCTCACTGAGAGATCTGACACCTGACTAGGTTCATTTCCCAAACCAAATCAAGTACTGCCTCTCCTCTTGTAGAGTTATCTACGTATTGTGTAAAGAAACCTTCCTGAATACACCTAACAAACTCCATCCTATCTAAACCCCTTGCTCTAGGGAGATGCCAATCGATATTTGGGAAATTAAAATCTCCCACCACGACAACTCTGTTATTATTACACATTTCCGGGATCTATTTCCTATCTGCTCCTCGAGATCCCTGTTACTGTTGGCTGGCCTATAAAAGACCCGGTAGAGTTATTGACCTCTTCCTGTTCCTAACCTCCACCCACAAGACTCCGTGGATAATCCCTCCATGACGTCCATCTTTTCTGCAGCCGTGACATTATCTCTGATCAACAGTGCCACGCCCCCACCTCCTTTGTCTCCCTCACTGTTCTTTCTAAAACATCTAAAACCCGGCACTTGAAGTAACTATTTCAGTCCCTGAGCCAGCCAAGTCTCTCTAATGGCCACCACATCATAGCTCCAAGTAGTGATCCACGCTCGAAGCTCATCCGGTTTGTTCACAATACTCCTTGAGTTAAAATAGACACATCGCAAACTGTCCGTCTTATTATGTTCCTTCTCTATCGCCTGCCTATCCTCCCTCACACACTGTTTCCAAGCTTTCTGTATTTGTGAGCCAACCGCCTCTTCCCCAGTCTCTACAGTTCGGTACCCACCCCGCAACAATTCTGGATTCAACACTCCCCAGTAGACTTAGCAGACCTCCCCGCTAGGATATTGGTCCCCCTGGGATTAGTCATAGTCATAGTCATATTTTATTGATCCCGAGAAGGAAATGCAACTCATCCTTTTTGTACAGGTCACACATGCCCCAACTTCCCGGAAGTCATAGACTGGTGAGCCTCGGTTCAGTGGTGGTTTACCACTTTGTCTTGGCTGGAGATCACTCCTGATGATCCTCGCTCTTCAATAAAATTGTTCAACCACACACTTTCAGCGAATATCCTCTCTCGGATTAAACCAAAAATTGTTCCCAATTCAGCAGCATCTGTAGAAAGAACTTCACTTTTCTGATGCAGGTTAGTTTACTAACGGAGAGAAATAATAGGAGAACAAAAAGGCATAAAGGGTAATTTTATTTTGTATATATCAGTAGAATATGTAAAACTGTCGATACATATTTTTCCCAAAGTTTTCAAACATCGACTGATGATTGAAAATATACATGACCATCTCTTCAATAGAGTGTCCAGGATTATCTAATACATGCTGTCAGGATGACAGCAGTGACACGAATACATTTCTATTCAGCACTTAGTTAGTATACAAAAAAATATGAGCATAAGATTAAATAAGACAAGATAAGTATTACACTTTATTTATCCCGATGGAAAATATTGTTGCAAAGTTGCTTAGTCGGAGATATGTAATTTAAAATATGTACATTAAAAAGTAATAGTGCAAACTACCGATGTGCAATGAAACCAGGAAGTATATACTTAAGGGTTGGGGGGGGGGGATTGTAGATTTGCATAGCCACAAGGAAAAAGGATCTCGTGTGGCGTTCAGTGGTGCAGCTCGGTGGAAACAGTCCGCTACCAACTATGCTTCTCTGTTGGTCCAGTATGTCAGGGAGGCGGTGAGAGTAATTGTTCATATTGCTCCGTAGCTTCTGCAGAATCCTCGGCTCAGACACAGCCACCAGGGAATCCAATTCCATACCCTTATCAGAAAGTATCTTCCTTACGAGCTTATTAATCTTTTTGGCGTTAGCTGTTCTCACCCTGTCGCCCCAGCAGACGACGGCGTGCAATATAATGCTGGCCACCACTGAGTCGCAGAACATCTGCAGCATAGTATCGCGGACAGTGAATGACCGGAGCCTCCTCAGGAAGCACAGCCGGCTCTGCCCCTACCCGTTCTGGTACAGAGGCTCTGTCTTTGTAATCCAGGAAAGTCATGAAGCATCCACCTGCATCTCCGTAAACTCACACCCTAGTAAAGCAGGCCGTGTGGTATTTAAACACTGGAGAAATCAAGAAGCGTGATTCTCAGTGTGGCCTGGCTCGCCTAGATCGGTGTATGCCCGTTGAAGCAGGAAAAAATGGTGTACTCGACTCCAATATGTGATTAGTAAGCAAACTGCTGGGGACGTCCAGTGATGGATTTACGATGGTCTGGATGTGTGTCAGAGGCAGCATTTCTAATGATTTCATAACATGTGAAATCAGTGCCAGTGGCCTGCAGTCCCTGGGCGTGGTGTGATATGTCTTCTTGGAGTTCTTGAACTAGGCAGAGCGTTTTCCACAGCAAAGGAATCCTCTGCAAACTGAGGCTCAGATCAGAGATGTATCGAATGACTGCACCCAGCTGAGTAGCACACACATTGCGTGCCCTTGGGCTGATATCATCCGGGCCAACAGCCTGGATTGGATGAAGCCTGCTGTTCTCGCTCTTTACCTGTTAGAAGTGACAGTCCACGTGTCTGTGATCATTGGTTCTACGGTGTCCTTGGAGAGAGACGGAGGGAAAGGGATGAGCTGCGGATTTAGTTTGGTTGTAGAGGGTGAACAGAAGCCTCCCCATCAAACCTGTTGAGAAAACAATTCAATTCGCTGGCCCTGTCCTGGACCCTTTCGATCACTTTTCTCTGGTCCTTTTGTACACTGTGATCGTTTTTGTACCAATCCACACGTCCGTTGCGTTGTTCTGTTGTAGTAATTGTCTGGGAAGCATCTGTTAAATGTCAAGTTTCTGAACGATTATTGCTGTGTACCTTTAAAGAAAACATGACTTGACAATAGGAAAACAAGACATAATGATATCAGTACTATGTGGTAAACACTTCGTGATTTAGGGGAACGGGATGATGTTATTTCAGGAAGGAACCAGTCAGGTATTGCAGGGACACCAGAGGAGTAACTGCTACAACGTCAATGCAGATACATTTTGTAAATTAAAAAAGCAAGCCAATATATGAAACATCAACAATAGTCTCGGACGAGCTGTCATTTCAATGTTAGGTCTCCGTTCGTTCCGAGGGAGTGATTTATTTGTGCGTTGGGATATAATGCATTTTATCTGAACAAAATGTACACATGACTCCACGTGTGTGTGTGGTTGCAAGTCATTCAAATTAATGACTTTGGTGGATTTATGCCAGAAGAGACAGGTAAGTTCCTGAGAATTTTTCCATGTAAAACAAGATTCGCAGTGATGATATCCAGGACTGAAATAACCCGTGAAGCGAGTCCGTGGCGTGAATCGACCGGATTCGAAATAAAAGCCGTTCCCTCATTTTACCATTCCACGTGTTGCTCTGCTAGAATGATTATGGTCACATGGGGCAAATTCCAAGTAACATTGATGAACAGAAGAACTTTATTCCAGCAACAGAAACCTCATGACTAGGACAAACCTTGCAACCCGAAATTGAACAAGTTTCACAAAGAAGTGTCCATACTCATTGAGCAATAAGATACATTTCACAATGCCACAACGAGCAAAAACAAAGTTAATTGTGTTCGTTCAGTGGGTTGTGTCTGATTTGAGTGACGAGTCGCTCCCGGATTGTCCCAGTGGATCTCCCTTCTACTATATAAAAGCTGCATAAGCATTTTGCCAGTACGCGGGGCATTTGGAACAACTTTGAACAACTGCTCGCAGCGCGTTACTGAAGATGGTATATGTAACTATTTACCACGTAGCCCGCATCTGTTATCCGATCCTTGCAGCGGCCGGAATTCCGGGTAGGGCACACATCGGTTGTTATTTGAGTGGCTTCGTCTTCCTATTGCTTGTGGCAATTACAGCAAACTGAGCTGGCTGCTGTCCAGTCACCAATTTCACCATTTTAGTTAGTGGTAATGCTGTTTATTTTCCGACTGCTAACACTGCTTGAAAATCGGAGATTTTTTGGAATGCATTCCTTCTGCCCGAGTCCGTATATTTACTTCGAAACAATTGTTTTAACGGGACAATCCTTCATTTGGAGCCGCAGCAGCTCTTCCAAACTGATTTGCCGTGAATTGCGGAGGTCTGGATATATCATCCACAACACAACGAATTTGATCGCCATCACAAAACTACGCAAGAGCGAATTACATTTCTGTTAGGTTGGCACTTTTCTTCCAAACTACCCCATTGTGGGTTCAGAATGGTCCATGGTCCATGTGCCCATCCATCTGACACAGTCCGAGCTCTCCGCTCTTTTCCTGACGAAACAACTGAGATGTGGACCGCTCTGGACACAAAACAGGATGTTCCTCTTCCCTGAAAAGCCGCAGTAAAAGATTGATTGCACCTGCACGAAGTGTCAATCTTCCACAAACATGAAGGTGACCAAAGCGACCAATCTGACTTGGTTCTCATTTTGGGTGATCAGAGCGATGAGAGTCACTCCGTTGCTTTATAAATGACAGTCAGAACAGTGCGAATGCAGACACAATGAAGAACGAGAGCAATTGAGGAAACAAATGATTTAGGAAGGAGAAAGCAGAGTTCACGACTTCAGTGAAAACAAAAGCAGACATAGCGTTTGGGATCGTAAACTCGTCATGGGCACTGGTCAAACGAGAAACTTGTTTCCCGGAGATGAAGATATATCAAACTGTATATCCGCTCTAGAAAGACACCGGGGCGACTGTAAGTGAGACTGTGTTCACCGAATCTTCGAGAGAGCGGGTAACTTTGATTTAATTACACAACATCAAGCACATTGTACAGTTCGAGAGCGAGAGCACTGTTAGATGAATGTAAAGATTGTGAGATGCAGAGCTGCATCATATGCCCCTGTCAGACCGGAGGGGAGGACTGGGTCAGGGTCACAGATGGATGACTTGTCATTGCGATCAGATGGAGAATGAGACAACTCGCTGCAGAGTAGTAACCAAAGAAAATTGGATGAGCGTTTCGAGAAGAAGCTGGATAGTAATAACCTTTTCGGTACTGTGTTCAGTCTCATTCCATTTTTGAAAATCTCCGTCTGTGGTGCCATGGCCCTTCTGAGCGAAGCTCAGCGCAAACCTGAACCACACCAACTCCTCCGCACGAGACACACTGCAGACTTCAATCATGAATATCCAGTCTCCAATTTCCGGTATTCCGCTCTTCCGACTGTACCTCACCACCCCGTACTACGACAGTGAAACCGTTTCGCTTTTCTTTATCTATCAGCACAAAGTCGGCAACAGGTGATTTGTCAGCTCTACGCCGTGAAGCTCTGGCAGTCTGCATGTCAAAATCTTGTATTCACAGCATTTTAACACATTGGGATAAAAGCAACATGTTTTAGGATTCAATTGACAGTCCATTGAATCCCCCAGACAAAGCTGTTTATCGCTACTGCACCGTAGGAGTCGCAGTGTCGAAGACGGCCCATTTCCTCTCTTTCTCACACCCCATTCCCGTTGCAACACAACAACAGCGCGTTTTCCTTCATTTCTAATTTTACTGAAGGATTTATCGACTTGCATCATCAACCGTTTATTTCCACATCTTTCGCGTGACCAGTTAAGCATTTTGCTTCTTTTTTCAATATTTCTTTTGGAACATCTGCAACATTTTCGAGAGTCCGATGCACCCCAGCATATTCCTCCACGTGCATTACATCTCCACCTTACGAAGCATTAGTCAAGTCTGATATTCGCATCCTGAATTCTTAAGCGCAAGTACGCCGATAAAGCAGATGATTGGTGTGTGCTCAGAGCAATCAGCATCTTTCTCACTTATTAATGAGGGGGAAATGATTCGTCTGAACTTCTCTAAAGTTACCCTCTGCTTTCTCTTTATATTGCAGTGAATTTAATTGCGATTGTGATCCTGTCCCGTGGAAAATGTGGACTCTCTAGGTGTGTCACTCGCTACCTGGTGGGAATGGCTGCGGCAGATCTCACTGTCGTTGTCATTGTAGTTATTGGGCAGGATATCAATAATCTCTACATGTACGCCAGATTCTTGCTGGTCACTCCGGTTTGCGCTCTGACGCTTGTGCTTACAGTTGCAAGCTTGGATTTCTCCGTTTGGCTCACAGTGGCTTTCACATTCGATCGTTTCGTTGCGATCTGCTGTCAAAGTTTTCGGAAAAGATACTGTACAGAGAGAGTAGCGACCATCGTCACAGTAATAGTAGCGTTTGTGGGCCTTGCGAGGTGCATCCCGTTTTACTTTGTAGTGGAGCCTCATGTAATAATTAATAAAGTACCGTGGCGTTGCGTCTTCATACCTGAATACTTCACTTCTGCAGTGTGGAAGGCCTACGAATTGCTTGACAGCATCACCACACCGATACTACCAATTTGTTGAATCCTTCTGTGTAACGGTTTAACAGCGAGACACATTATAGCGGCAAATAGAGACCGCAAGGGACTCCGGAGTAACAGTGAAAATCAAAAAGATCTAGAAGTGGAGAACCGGAGAAAGTCTATTATCCTGTTGTTTGCTCTGTCAGGTAATTTCATTTTACTGTGGATGCCCCACATAATACAGTCTATGAATTGGCAAGCGGTGAATTATTCCTTCACAGACAAATATCTGAATACTCCGATTTTCATCTTTGAAACATGTGCTATTATGCTAACGTCTCTCAGTACCTGCACCAACACTTGCATCTATGGGCTGACGCAGAGGAAGTTCAGAGAGGAGCTGAGCAATGGAGTGAAATATGTGTTGACATTAAATGGGTTGCTATGTAAATAACAGAAATAATATCCGACTAGAACATGGTGGAAATTGCAAATAAATATCCCAAAGACTTCATTAATTTCGTCAGCATTCCATAAATCTAGTAATGTATATTGAGAGGATTCGCAGTATTGAAGGAAAAAAAACACTCTAAGCAAATGGAATAAATTGTTTCATTGTTGTAACTTTGCCACCCCAACAACATTAGTCACGGGGTTGGTTATGAATAAGAGTTTTTCATGCTGGTAACATTAATGCCCGCAGTTGCAACACGATATGTCTTATTCTCTAATTCTACGATTCATTGAACGTCGTCATTAAAATGTGCTTTTTAAGAATTCATTTTATAATAATGAGGATAGAGATTGCTATCAAATTCCTAATAATCATTATTCTCTGTGAATTCGCCCCCACTGGAGTGGCCGGTTGCTTTGCTGCATTGTTTTATGTTCAATGTGCTACGTTCAGGACTGAGCACAGTACTGTAAGTGTGATCTCTCACAATTGTTGTGTAGACCTGCAGCGTTACGTCACGGGAAATGGACTGGCTCTGGAGATAGTGCCGAGGAATTGATTGTGGAGATGACGGGGTTAACCCTATGAATCTCCTGGGAGTAAACTGACTGCAATCCAGAAGAAAGAGAGGGGATCGGTCGGAAATGTAACAAATGAACCTGTTGACTCCTCTGTAGTTGAGGCTACTTCAGTAAATACGCAGTCAGTGGCCGGGTGGTCAGGTACAGGAGTGGAAGCCCGTGCGGCCTTTTGCCGCTGCAGCCCAGCCACTTTTGGTTGGACGTGCTGTGCGTTCAGAGATGCTCTTCCGCACGCCGCTGTGGCAACGTGCGTTTATTTGATTCACTGATGTGAGTGAAAATCCCAGAAGATTAGTCGCTTGAGAAATTCTCAAATCATTCCGTCTGGCAGCAATAACTATCCCATGCTCAACGTCAGTTCAATCACATTTCTTCCCTTGTCTGACGTTTGGTCCCAACAGGAACATCTTGATCATGTCTGCATAACTGTAATGTGTTAAGGTGCTGCCGGATGATTGACTGATTCGATATTTGCATTAATGAACAGGTATACAGGTGTACCAAAGGCTGTGTGCATTTTAGACACGGGCAGATTTCTGCATAGCGGGGAATTGAAGACTTCAGGGTGAAAGGCAGGTAACGTCACTGTGGCCGCTGGCAGGACATTGGAGAAATGACAGACTTTGTCACGGCGAGCGGGGACAACGACTCAACGCAGGAGCGGGGTAATGGCAGATTCCTCTGTAGAGACAGAAACCAGAGGTCAGACAAGGGAATAAAAGCAGACAGCGGAGGCAGGACTAAGCGGCAGCGCGAGGAAAGGAATTCTCCCAAATACAAGGATCCCGCTGCAGCGCAATTAATCAATGCAGAGACCCCTTTAAATAATCGAGGTACCTGGGAAACCGGTTCAAATGTTCAAAAAAGGTTCAAAGGTTCGTTGGGAACTGGGTGGGTGGAAGCAGAGCGAGGCGGAAGTGTTGGGGAGTGTGTGGTGAGTCCTCACTCTCTCCAGACGAGGGGAACCAGACAATCGTTCCCCATGTAGTTTCCTTTCAATGCGATCAACAGCGGGTCTCCACAAAGCGGAACAAACATTTCAAGTTGGAAGTACTTGTGTCAGTGTGTGATATCGACCTCTGGAGCAGAGAGGGAAGGAGAGTCGGTGAGAGATGGGCATTCCTTCGTCGGTCCTCACCATTTCTACCACCCCTACTCGACTTCCCATATCCTCTACCCGCCTCCACAAACCTCCCCATCTCGGTCACCCTCATCCTCCCCTACGCCACACCGTCTCCGAGAACTCTCTCCTTCCCCTAAACAGTTCCCACTCTCCGTCATCTCCTCCCCTCCTGGCACGCCTTCGTGCGTTCATCACTCTCTCGCTCCCCTGAACCCCTCTCCAGTTTCCTCGTTTCTGCGCTGAAATAAGACAACAGTGATGACTGCCTTGTGGCTGTGGACGCTCGTACACTGTAGCTGTTTGCACGATATTTTTCTCTCTGCAAATTTGGTGTATGATTGTCTTTTTTTCTTTGCTTTGCAGAGAGTTTGATATTGTGCCCGAATGCCTGAACTATGGCCAGTTAGAAGATGAGGTGTTGTTCCTCCAAGTTATTTGAAGTTGTGACAGAGTTTGTATCAGACATCACCATGGAGTCCAAAATTATCTCAGCTGAAGTGTTGTCCTTGACCAACTGGCTATGCTTTGCAAACTTTTAACAGGCTGGAAAGGTGAAGGATTTGTGTACGCGAATCTCAAGTCCGTTAGTTCCGCTGTATCTGTCAGTTCACCAGCGCTTGAATGCCGCCGATCCTTGAATGTGCAGGCGGAGATGCTGGAGAAGACAGCGCCCCACTCGCTACCAGGAGAGCCCGATCACGTGCCCATGTCCGTGATCTGATTGGATACATTACCATGACGTTGATAGCAGTGTGACGTCATGCACTGGCTCTCATTTTGGAAGGGATTCAGTCGGCCATCGCAGATACACCAACAGCTTCGCACTGGGAAGCAGCCGTTCACCTGCTCCGTGTGTGCGAAGAGTCTCATTCAGTCAACCCACCTTGTGATGCTCCGGTGAGTTCACAATAAATAGAGGCCACATTTCTGTCCGGAGTGAGCAAAGAGTTTTACTCAATCAGCCCAACTGCTGCAACACCAGCAACTTCACATCAGGGAGGAAGATCAAATCAGCTCTGTGTTAAATGTTTAACCATCACGGTGACTGAAGGCAGCTGCAGGTTCATGAGGGACTGTTACTGTCAGATTCTGCAGTTCTTGCGGCTGCTTATCGCACCCAGGACTGAACCCTTGTCACTGAGCATTGGGGGAGTCCGTTCTGCAGTCTAGTCGTTAAACTAGACTGATGTTTAATATTGTGGATCTGAGAAAGATAGATCAGTTCTGTATTAATCTCGTGTTTCAGGTACATACTGTCTCTACCACACTCACAATGTTCCATATCAGTATTTTAAAATCACTTCAGCACTGAGCGGAAAGGCAAACACCTTCCATCTGGAGACTGTGAGCAGGCGCGGAGTGATTGTTGCGTCATCCGGAGGGCGGGGCTTCGGGAACAGACGCGTAGCTGCTGCCCGTCTGCGGTTCAATGGGAGGGGCGAACGGGATCACGTGACCTGTGGGGGGCAGAGACTCCAGCTACCCGCCACTCTGTGGAAAGAAACAAACTTGTGTTATGTACCAGCAGCAATAGACCACAAACTCAGTTTTAATGTAAACTACTGTCTTTATTAGTATATAGAAAATTAAGCAAACTACTCTTCGAAACAGTTAACACTGTTATGCGTTTGTGCCTCCCCCACTGTCAAGTTTAGGAACAAGTACTTAAAGTCTCTCTCTCTCTCTCTCTCTCTCTCTCTCTGCTCCAGCAGTCGGTGTAGTGACGTCATACTCCCGCCTCCTGCAGGCTCTCTTAATGTAACACCCACAGCAAAATGAAACCTGTCATCACGTAACACTTACCGCTCACATCTCCTCTCACCTTAAATGTATTAGACATTTCAACCCCCAGGAAAAATACATCGTCTCTCCGCTCTATCTATTCCTCTCATAATCTTATAAAGGTCTATCCAGTCTCACCCCAGCCTGCGCCGCTCTGGAGAAAACAACACAAGTTTGTCCAACCTCTCGTTATAGCTCTCTTAACCACCCGATCAATCTGTGCAGTCTCTTTCAGGGAGCTGTGAACTTGGATCCAATATCCCTCTGCTCATCGACACTGTTCAGGGTCTTGCATTTAACAGTATACTGTCTCTTTACATTTCACAGTGCACTGTCTCTCTACATTCGACCTACCGAGCTGCCAAGATGATCATCACTAATCAAATCTCACTGAGATTTCTCAGGTCCTGTTGAATTTATTGCCAAGTGCACAAGTACGGGCAAGTGCAGGTACAGAGAAACACTGACTTGTGGCAACATCACAGGCAAGTACATTCAGATAACACACGGAACACAGATTATACGATTCTCTGTCGGTAACAGCCTGTAAATTTGTTGTGTCATGATCAATATTGAAATGTGCATTTTGTGTCAATAACAGATTTGAAAATGTTGAATTTGGTCCTTGTCTCCATTCCTCCTGCAGTCCACAACCAGCTCCTCTGTTTTTGTCGCAAAGAGGGAGAGATTGTTTTCTTGACACAATTGTGTCGGAGTGATGACTTCTTCTCCGTTGGCTGCCTCATTATTATTTGAGATTAGGCCAATCAATGTGGTGTCGTCAGC
Organism: Mobula birostris; assembly: GCF_030028105.1. Taxonomy (NCBI): domain Eukaryota; kingdom Metazoa; phylum Chordata; class Chondrichthyes; order Myliobatiformes; family Myliobatidae; genus Mobula; species Mobula birostris. The sequence continues at coordinate 171,888 of NW_027278264.1, forward strand.
AAATGTAATCATCAGATTGGAGCTGTGGGTGGGGACACAAGTCATGGGAATACAGAGAGTAGAGGAGGGGGCAAGGAGACAACCCTGTGGGGTATGACTGCTGAGGGTCAGAGAGACAGAGGTGAGGGAGCCCACTCTTACCACCTGCCGGCGATCTGACAGGATGTCCAGGATCCAGCTACACAAGGCAGGGTGAAGGCCGAGGTCTCTGAGCTTCTTGTCGAAACTTCACGCCCTCGTATGGCTACTGCTCTGCCCATGACTGCCAGGAACTGCAGAAAACTTTGGAGAGCAGAGAACATCAGAGAAACAAGTCTCCCCTCCATGGACTCTTCCTACACTTCCCCTGCCTCGGAAAAGCAGGCCGTGTACTCAAAGATCCTCACAACCCGGACATTCTTGCTGCAAACCCGCTCCCCCATCGGGGAAGAGATACAAAAGCCTTAAAGCGCGTACCACCAGGCTCAAGGACGGCTTCCTGTCTGCGGTTATAAGCCAAATGAATGGTCTCCAGTTCAATAAAATGGACTCAACCTCGCAATGTAACTCGACGTGACCCTGCACCATATGTCTATCTGCACTGCACTTTCTCTGCAGCCATAATGCTTTGTTACAGTTATTGTTTTGTCATATATCAGATCAATGTACTGTTGTAATGTATTGATCTGTGTGGATGGTACATCAGGCAAGATTTTCATTGTAGCTCAGTACGTGATTAGAAGAAACAAATTCCCCATTTTAATTGTGTGGAAATATTAGACAGACTGAGCTTCTTCTTTGCAACGTCAGTGGGAAACTTAACTGAACTGAGGAACACAAATAATGGAAAAGGTTTCAATCTCACATTACGATCTGTGGTAACTGGGATCAGGTGACCCGTGGTGGGTCTCCCATACTAATGATCAGAACCTGGTTTGATAGCACCGGCATATGTCATGAAATTCGTTGTTTCTGCGGCAGCAGTAGAACCTAATTCATAATAAGGATTTTAACAATTGTGAATTACAATAATATACATATTAAGTAGTTCAATTATATAAGTGGTGCAAAAAAATCTAATAAACTCTTTTAATTGTGTGGAAATTCTGGAGCAAAGCTTAACTAAGCTGTACACATTTATGAAAAGCTCAGAAAAATAGAAAACGCTAAATTCTCATGTGAATAGGTCATATACCCAAAAATATTGGCTGCACTTTGACAGGTCAAGACAGTGGAATAGACTATAAGACCATAAAATATTGGAGCAGAAGTAGGCCATTCGGTCCATCAAGTCTGCTCCACCATTCAATCATGGGCTGATCCAATTCTTCCTGTCATCCCCACTCCCCTGCCTTCACCCCATACTCTTTGATGTGCTGGCTAATCAAGAACCTATCTATCTTTGTCTTAAATACACCTAATGACTTGGCCTCCACAGCCGCTCATGGCAACAAATTCCACAAATATACCACCCTTTGCCAAAAGTAATTTCTCCGCATCGCTGTTCTAAATAGACGTCCTTAAATCCTGAAGTCGTGCCCTCTGGTCCTAGAATCCTATACAACGGGAAATAACTTTGCCATATCTAATCTGTTCAGGCCTCTTAATATTCAGAATGTTTCTATGAAATCCCTCCTCATTCTCCTAAATTTCAGGGAATACAGTCCAAGAACTGCCAGACTTCCCTCATATGGTCACCCTTTCATTCCTGGAATCATTCTCATGAACCTTCTCTGAACCCTCTCCAATGTCAGTATATTATTTATAACCTCGCTTAGTCATAGTAATAGTTATAGTCATAGTCATACTGTATTGATCCTGAAGGAAATTGGTTTTCGTTACAGTTGCACCATAAATAATTAAATAGTAATATGTAAATTATGCCAGGAAATAAGTCCAGGACCAGCCTATTGTCTCAGGGTTTCTGACCCTCCAAGGGAGGAGTTGTAAAGTTTGGTGGCCACAGGCAGGAATGACTTCCTATGACGCTCTGTACTGCATCTCGGTAGAATGAGTCTCTGGCTGAATGTACTCCTGTGCCCACCCAGTACATTATGTAGTGGATGGGAGACATTGTCCAAGATGCCATGCAACTTGGACAGCATCCTCTTTTCAGACACCACCGTCAGAGGGGCGCTTAGCCTAGTGGTATGATCGAGGGGTGATATCTCGTGTCCAGCCAAGCCTTAGAACTCTCGTTTGGGTGGATGCTGTGCGATGTGTCCCCTGTTTCATATCAGTACCCCGTAATAACAAGCAGTACACAGTATGCGGTTAAACAATTAAGACTTTATAACTCTGACTTGAACTATGGGGTTAGCAGAGAACCAAAATATAAAATAAAAAGGTGCCACTATATCTTTATACAGTTCGTGCACCTCGTTGGAGCTCATGCAGTATCCTTGGTCCACCATTCGATCTCCTCTGAACTCTGCCAGGTGCTGAGTCCCCGCTCAGGGTTCGCTTCAATTGCCAGGTCACAACATCTCTTCGGGTGCGTCTTCTCTCTTCTTTCCCATGGCGCGTTCTGGCCAAATCCCACGCAAACAACAGCTTCAGATACACAAAAAAGAATAATATCTCTCCCATTGGATAGCAAATGAATACAAGTCCCGATATCACTAATTATAACCCAAACATGCTGCTACAGAGAACCCCTTACCTCAGCAGTTAACATGACAGAGGAGCCATTTTATTATAACACTACAGAAAGGCCATTTTATTAGTCTTAGCAAATAACATGAAAGAAGAAACCCCTTACACTTTTCTAAAATAAGGATTCCAATACTTCACACAATCGTCTGTGTGATCTCACGAGTCCCTTATAGAGCCTCACCATCACATCCCTGCTCTTATATTCTATACCTCTAGAAATAAATATGCCTTTTTCACCACCAACTCAACCTGGAAGTTAACCTTTAGGGTATCCTGCACAAGGAATCCCAAGTCCATTTGCATCTCTGCATTTTGAATTTTCTCCTCATATAAATAGTAGTCTGCCCATTAATTTCTTCCATCAAAATGCATGACCATACACTTTCCAACTTTGTATTTCATTCGCCACTTCTTTGTCCATTCTCCTAAACTATCTAAGTCTCTCTGCAGGCTCTCTGTTTCCTTAACACTACCCGCTCCTCCAGCTATCTTTGTATCATCGGCAAATTTAGCCACAAATCTATTAATTCCATAGTCCAAATCATTGACATGCATCGTAAAAAGCAGCGGTCCCGCCTATAGAACTTCACTGGTAACCGGCAGCCAGCCAGAAAAGGATCCCTTTATTCCCACTCTCTGTTTTCTGCCGACTAGCAATGCTCCACCCACGCTAGTAGCTTCCCTGTAATTCCACGGCCTCTTATCCTGCTAAGCAGCCTCATGTGCGGCACCTTGTCAAAGGATTTCTGAAAATCTAAGTACATTATATCTACTGCATCTTTTTGTCTACTCGGCTTGTAATTTTCTCGAAAAATTGCAGTAGATTTCTCAGGCAGGACTTCCCTTTCAGGAATCCATGCTGGCTTTGACATATCTTGTCATGTGTCTCAGGTACTCCATAATCTCATCCCGAGCAATCGATTCCAACAACTTCCCAACCACTGACGCCAAGCTAACAGGGCTATAGCTTCCTTTCTTCTGCCTCCCACCCTCCTTAAATTGCGGATAACATTTGCAATTTACCAGTCATCCGGTACAATGCCGGAGTCTATCGTGTCTTGAAAGATCATCACTAATGCCTCCACAATCTCCCCAGTTACTTCCTTCAGAACCCGAGGGTGCATTCCATCAGGTCCAGGAGATTGATACACACTCAGACCATTAAGCTTCCTGAGCATCCTCTAAGTCGTAATTTTCACTGCACAAACTTCACTTCCCTGACACTCTTGAATGACTGATATACTGCAGATGTCTTCCACTGTGAAGACTGATGCAAACAACTCATTCAGTTCCACTGCCATCTCTGCATCTCTCATTACAATATCTCCAGCGTCATTTTGTATTGGTCCTATATCTAACCTTGACTATTTTTTTTTACCCTTTCTATACTTAAAAAAGATTTCAGTATCTTCTTTGATATTATTCTTTGTTACCTCTCACAATTCTTCTTTTCCTTCCAAATGACCTTCCTAGATTTCTTCTGCAAGTTTTTAAAAGCTCTCCAATCCTCTATCTTCCCACTAGCTCTGGCTTCCTTGTATGCCATCTCTTTTGCTTTTACTTTGGCTCTGACTTCACTTGTCAGCCACGGTAGTGTCCTTCTTCGCTTTGAAAATTTCTTCTTATTTGGAAAAAAAATCTGACTTGCACTTCACTCATTTTTTGCAGAATCTCCAGCCATTGCTGCACTGTTGTTCTTCCTGCAAATGTCCCTTTCCAGTCAACTTCGTCCAGTTCCCCTCTCATGCCATTGTAATTTCCTTTATTCCACTGAAATACCGACACATTGGATTTTATTTTTCTAAATTTCAATGTGAACTCGATCATATTGTGATCACTGTTCCCCAAGTGTTCGTTGACCTTACGCTCTCATCACCTCCAGATCATTGTACAACACCCAATCCAACAGAGCCGATCTCCTGGTGGGTTCAACAGCAGGCAATGCTAAAAAACCATCCTTTAGACAGTCAAGAAATCCTCTCTCTTCAGGTCCAGAACTGAACTGGTTTTCCCAATCCACTTTCTTGTTAAAATCCCCAAAGATTATCATGACATTACTTTTCTGACACGCCTTTTCTATCTCTTGCCAAATTTGTAATCCACATCCCGGCTGCTGCTTAGGGGTCTGTGTTGGCAACGTTTCTTAGAAGTCGAATATTGAAAGGACTAGATAGAGAGGTCGTGGAGGGCGATAGAATCTGGTTATCACAATGCCATAAATACAATTTAAATATGCAGACGATAGGCTTTCGCCACGGCTTGAGATTCTAAATTGGAGAATGGCGCTTTATTCACAAAATCCTCACAGACCACAGTGACGGTATGCTGATTCCAGCAATGGAACCCGTCACTACCGTCAAATGCCAGGAGGGACATAATAATCAGAAAGTCTCTAGTCGCAGCCGTGTAAATAAAATGTGATCTTAGTTGGTGTGTGGCGTATGCTCAGAATGCGAAGGAGACAGACAAACTGAGCCAAGTAACAGATTGATGAAGGGGAGGAATGACCCATTTTGATATAGAGAGGGAAGCAGAGAGTTTGATATTGTGCCGATGCCAGAACAGAAGCCAGTTAGAAGATGAAGTCTTGTTCCTCAAAATTGTTTTGAGCTGTGACAGTGTTTTTATCACAAGAAACCATGGAGACTAAAATTATCTGAGTTGAAATGTTGTCCTTAACTCACTGACGTGTTTTGTAAACATTTAACAGTGTAGAAGGGTCAAAGGATTTGTGCATGGGAATCACAAACACAACAGCCCGTTAGTTCCGCTGTATCTGTCAGTTCACCAGCGCTTGAATGCCGCCGATCCTTGAATGTGGACGCGGAGATGCTGGAGAAGACAGCGCCCCACTCGCTACAAGGAGACCCCGATCACGTGTCCATGTCCGTGATCTGATTGGATACATTGCCATGACGTTGATAGCAGTGTGATGTCATTCACTGACTCACTTTGGAAGGGATTCAGTCGGACATCGCAGATCCATCCTCCCGCCACCCCACTAGGAATAGGATTCCCCCTGTCCTTACTTACCACCCCACCAGCCTCCGGGTCCAAAATATAATTCTCCTTAAGTTCCGCCACCTCCAACGGGATCCCTCCACTAAACACATCCTCCCCTTCCCCCTCTCTCTGCTTTCCGCAGGGATCGCTCCCTACGCGACTTCCTTCTCCATTCGTCCCCACATCCCTCCCCACCGATCTCCCTCCTGGCACTTATCCTTGTAAGCGGAACAAGTGTTACACATGCCCTTACACTTCCTCCCTCACTACCATTCAGGGCCCCAGACATTCCTTCCAGGTGAGGCGACACTTCACCTGTGAGTCGGCTGGGGTGATATACTGCGTCCAGTGCTCCCGATACAGCCTTCTATATATTGGCGAGACCCGACGCAGACTGGAACACCATTTCAATGAACACCTACCCACTGTCCCCCAGAGAAAGCAGGATCTCCCAATGGCCACACATTTTAATTCCATGTCCCATTCCCATTCTGATTTGTCTATCCACAATCTCCTCTACTGTCAAGAAGAAGCCACACTCAGGTTGGAGGAACAACACCTTTCATTCCGTCTGGGTAGCCTCCAACCTGATGGCATGATCATTGACTTCTCTAACTTCCGCTAATACCCCACCTCCCCTCCCTGCACCCCATCCGTTATTTATTTATTTAAATACTCACATTCTTTTTCTCTCTCTCCTTTTTCTCCCTCTGTTCCTCTAACTACACTCCTTCCCCATCCTCCTGGTTCCCCGCCCCCCCCCACCCGTCCCCCTTTCTTTCTCCCTGGGCCTCCTGTACCATGATCCTCTCATATCCCTTTTGCCAATCACCTGTCCAGCTCTTGGCTCCATCCCTCCCCCTCCTATCTTCTCCTAACATTTGTGATCTCCCCCTCCCCCTCCCACTTCCAAATCTCTTATTAGCTTTTCTTTCAGTTAGTCATGATGAAGGGTCTTGGCCTGAAACGTCGACTGTACCTCTTCCCAGAGATGTTACCTGGCCTGCTGCGTTCACCAGCAACTTTCATGTGTGTTGCTTGAAATTCCAGCATCTTCAGATTTCTTCATGTTTGCAGATACACCAACAGCTTCGCACTGGGAAGCGGCCATTCACCTGATCCGTGTGAACGAAGAGACTCATTCAGTTAACCTACCTTGTGATGCTCCGGTGAGTTCACTATAAGCAGAGACCACATTTCTGTCCGGAGTGAGCAAAGAGTTTTACTGAATCATCCCAGCTGCTGCAACACCAGCAACTTCACATCAGGGAGGAAGTTCAAATCAGCTCTGTGTCAAATGTTTAACCATCACGGTGACTGAAGGCAGCTGCAGGTTCATGAGGGACTGTTACTGTCAGATTCTGCAGTTCTTGCGGCTGCTCATCGCACCCAGGACTGAACCCTGGTCACTGAGCATTGGAGGAGTCCGTTCTGTCGCTGTTAGCCTTAAACTAGACGAGTGTTTAATATTCTGGATCTGTGAAAGATAAATCAGTTCTGTATCAAATCCCGTGTCTCAGGTACTTACTGTCTCTGCCACACTCACAATGTAAACTAGGGAGGCCACTCGGCCCATCTGGTCCCTGCCCATATTTCCGTTCCATATCAGTATATCAATATCTATCTCTGCCGTTCTCCTCTCACTCTCCCTGTGATGACAGGTTGTAACTAGTCACCACTCGGTGGGAGAAGAGATTTCCCTTGAATTTCATAGAATCATAGAAATCTACAGCACATTACAGACCCTTTGGCCCACAGCCTCGTGTCGACCATGTAACTTACTTTAGAAACTGTCTAGAATTACCCTACTGCATAGCCCTCTATTTTCCTAATCTCCATGTACCTATCTAAGAGTCTCTTAAAAAACCCTGTTGTATCCGCCTCTACCACCGTCGATGGCAGTGCATTCCACACACACACTACTCCTTATTTAAAAAAAAAACTTAGCTCTGACATCTCCTCTGTGCCTACTTTCAAGCAGCTTAAATATATGCCCCCCACCCCCCGTGTTAGCCGTTTCAGTCCTGGAAAAAGCCTCTGGCGATCCACACGACCAATGCCTCTCATCATCCTATACACCTGCATGAATCTCCTGCATGATTGTCTCCAGGCTGAATAAGACGATGAGCTCGCTGTGGTTTTGACGTTCTTCAAGGCTCTGGACGAAGTTGGTTAAACTCCTTCCCCGCTCTTTCTAACGTTTTGTGTCATTTTCACTAATTTCAAAGGACTGTGCTTCAGGCAGCTGGATTGTTGCAATGCGCCTCTCAAGCCTGACAGCAGACTAGCGAATGAATTTTCGATAGAGCGGAGTCAGAAAGAGTTGGCAGTATGATTCAGTGCTTTGGGGCTCCAGAGAGTGATGGGGTCTAGAGTTTACGAGGAGGAGGAGAAATCAGACCAGCAGGATATGGCTACAAATTAAAGATCAGAAACATCTGGAAATTGGTTGAATGAAAAAAAAAGATGGTTAATTTCTGCAAATTACTGGTGAAAATCAACAGCAAATGTGGAGAGGAATAAATACACAACGTTTAGGCCGAGCTCCCTTCAATATGCTTAGCCTGTGAACTCTTCTGCTTATTTGCTGCCTGAACTGCAGAGTTCCTCCAGCATTGTGTGTGTGTGGGTCTTTGTATTTCCAGCAACTGCAGAATCTGTTACATTTGTAAGAGGATTGTACTTTGGCATTAGATACACGGAATACCTGTTGATATTGAGCAAATCGTTTATGGGATCCGCTTTCTGTGTTAAAACAGCTACTGGGTATTCTACACAAAAAAAAACTGAGGTCTGGACATGGAACCGAAGCTTGCCGGAACATTTAATGGCACCGTGATTACCCAGAAAGCTCGGCATAACAATTTTCGCCGTCGCGGAAACACCGATCAAATGCGCAGGCGTCAGGGTTGATGTTTGTTCCCGAATATCGCGCATGCGCGCAGTGCAGTAAAGGCCTCGGAAAATCGGCTCCAGGTAGGAGACGGTTTACTGGTGGGGTTTTCAACACCGAATTCGGGATAATTATTGTGAGCTCCGGATACCGTGACCCGTAATCCCGGGACAGTCCTGTTCTCTTCCCTCTCTCTCTCAGCCCCACGACCCGTACACGGGCCCCGGGGAGCTTCCGGCTGGTGAGGGAATGGGAACCGATGGATCTCTCAGACAGAGCTGAGCTCCAGCTGTCTAAATGCAAGGATTGGGAACTCGGAGAAAGGGAACAAATCTTTTAAATCACCTTTGTTCTACCTCCTATCACAAACGAGAGAAAATCTGCAGATGCTGGAAATCCAAGCAACACACACGAATTGCTGGGGGAATTCAGCATTAGTACTCTTCCTTAGATGCTGCCTGGCCTGCTGAGTTCCTCCAGCTTTTTGTGTGTGTTGCTTCTTCTACCTGCTCTTGTTCTGGACTTTTCTACTCGTGAGAACACGGTTTGACCCACTCTCTCTGGGTACATAATTATATCAAACACTTTTGTCCTGGGCAACAAGTAGCTTTCACATCACAAATGTGCCGGACAGACTACTGCCTTTCCCTTCATATTCATTGGCATTGCCATCAATAAGCTCAGCACCGACAGTCACCTGGGAGGAGGGTTCAGGGGAAATATTTATGTACAATACAGAAACTGTGTGTATTGTGGTGATGCAAAAGTTGCTGGAGAATTTGCAAGTGGGAGGAAGTGGAGTGATATTTGGAAATCTGACTTTTAAAAGTGTCATTTAGCAAGCAAATCAGATATGGATGGTGTGCAAAAGCTGGAGTGAGAAAATTCTTCCTCACCCTGTACAGGCCTGCTATGTAGGTTGTGTGAGAGTGCAGATGAACTTGATCAAACCCAGAGGATAACAAAGTTCTTATTGACAGTGATTTACTAGCTGTTAAAATGAGTACCTCTATTTAAAGTTCAGTGTGCACATATTGTTGTCACTGGGTAAAAATTGCACAGCACAAGATTTTTTGGCACACCGCTCATTACAAATTAGATGGGACATTGGTGGGAAGGTGGGGAGACTTCAAGTGTCCTTGACACGCTCACCTGCTAGGTGTGCGTCCAGCTGCAGCTTGTAACCCTGCACGTTAGGGAGTTTGAGCTGGAAATGGATGAATTCCAGATCATTTGGGAGTTGGAGGCCGTGATGGATATGACATGAGGAGAGGTGAGTTACACCCAAGGTGCAAGACACAGGAAACTGGGTGAGAGTCAGGAAGGGGAATGAGGTTAAATAGCCATTGCAGAGTACTCTTGTTGCTATCCCGCACAACAACAGGTGGACCACTTTCGGAACTGTTAGGGGGGATTACCTAGCAGAGGAATTTCAAAGGGCTGATAGGGGCTTTGTTAGTTAGGGAATTAAAACTAGCAGAGGTCTAATATCCTAGTGGTGAGGCTTGCTAGCTAGTGCTAGTGTGTGGCAGGGGTTGGTGGTTAAATTAAAGTTGCAGGCGGGATTGGAGCCAGAATGGCAGAACAGATGGGTGGAAAGGGTGAATTGAAATGACTTATATCCTTAATATACATGAAGAGTAGAAATATTTACATTAATTCTCCATCTAAATGTGCAATGTGTAATTTCTAGTAATCTATAATAAATAGTACAGTCATTATAACATAGTAATACAATTTCATCAGTATGAATTAATCAGTCTGATGGCCTGGTGGAAGTAGCTGTCCAGGAGCCTGTTGGGCCTGGCTTTTATGCTGCAGTACCACTTCCTGGAGGGTAGCAGCTGGAACAGTTTGTGGTTGGGTAAATCGGATCCCCAATGATCCTTCGGGCCTTTATACGCACCTGTCTTTGTAAATGTCCTAAATAGTGGAAAGTTCGCATCTACAGATGCTCTGGGCTGTCTGCACCACTCTCTGCAGAGTCCTGCGATTGAGGGAAGTACAGTTCCCATACCAGGCAGTGATGCAGCCAGTCAGGATGCTCTCAATTGTGTCCCTGTAGAAAGTTCTTAGGATTTGGGACCCCATCCCAAACTTCTTCAAGCTTCTGATGTGGAAGAGGTAGACAGCCACATACCACACAGCCGGTGTGCACAGACCAGATGAGATCCTCGGTGATGTTCATGCCGAGGAACTTAAAGCTGCTTCCTCTCTCAACTCCAGATCCATTGATGTCTCCATTCCTTCTGTAGTCCACAACCAGTTCCTTTGTTTTTGTGACATTGAGGGAGAGGTTGCTTTCTTGACACCCAGACAGATGTTGTTCAGACAAAGTCAGCAATCAAAAGGTTGAGCATGGTATGATGAATGTGCAGAGCTGTGTTTTTCACAATGCAAGAAGCATCGTAGGAAAGTCAGATGAGTACAGGTCATGGAATCATGATATTGTAGCCATTACTGGGACTTGGTTGCATCCAACAGTCTGAGGGATTTAGAGGAACAAATTTGTAGAGAGATTGCAGACTATGCCAAGAAACATATGTTGATATCGTAAGTGATTTTTAACTTTCCAAATATTGACTGGGCCTCCCATACTGAAAAAGGACTAGCTGAGGTAGAGTTTGTCAAATGTGTCCTTCATCAATACGTAGAATTCCCAATGTAGAACTGTGCAAAAAGCTATTCGGAAATGATCCAGGGCTAGTGACAGAAATTAGTGTATGGGAACACTTTGTATCCGGTGATCATAATACCATGAGATTCCAAGTAAATATGGAAAAAGAGAGGTCTGAACCACAGGTTGAGATTCTAAATTGGGGAAAGGTCAATTTTGATGGCATCAGAAAGGATCTGACAAGTGTGTTTTGGGAAAGGCTGTTTTCTATCAAAGGTGTACTTGGTAAGTGGGAGGCCTTCAGAAGTGGAATATTGAATGTGTAGAGTTTATATGAGCATGCCAAATTGAAAGTTGAAAGGTAACTGGTGCAGGGATCCTTGGTGTTCAAGAGATATTAAGGACCCGGAGATCTTGTTCCTCTAAATGCCTCGGACTGTTGGGTGCTACCAAGACTCATTAATGACTGCAAATCATAAATCAATGTCCTGAGCATATCTGATTTTCTTTTTAGTTGTCTTCTGTTGGTTTTAAAAACTTTCCAATAGCTTTTGTTGTATTATTTGCCCTCTCTTTGGCCTTTATGTTGACGTTGGCTTTGTCTTCTCATTTCAGCCACGGTTGTGTCCTCCTGCCTTTCCAATGCTTCTACTTCTTTGGGATGTATCTATCACTCAGCTCCCGAATTGCTCCCAGAAACTCCAGCCATTGCTGCTCCATCGTTATTCCTACCAGTTTCCCCTTCCAGTCAAGTTTGGCCAGCTTCTCTGTCATAGAAGCATGGAGAAATTCTGTGCAGAAACAGGCCGTTTGTCCCCTCTAGACAATGATGATAATATTTAAGATGTCAAATGCAACCACCTGCACCAGGACCATCGCCCTCCATACCCCTACCATCAAGATACCTATCCCAGCTTCTTTTAAATGGTGAAATTCAGCTGGCATGAACCACTTGTGCTGGCATCTCATTCCACACTGTCACAACCATTTCAGTGAAGAGTTTTCCCACATATTCCCCTTAAATTTTCACCTTCACCACTTACCCATGACCTCTGGTTATAGTCCCACCCAACCTCAGTGGAAAAAGCCTGTTTGCACTTACCCTCATAATTGTGTATACCTTGAACAAATCCTCAAAGCAATGTATAATTTCCTTGTTTATGTTCAGAGCCGTTTTTACGTGTATAAGATGATGAGAGGCATTGATCGTGTGGATAGCCAGAGACTTTTTCCCAGGGCTGAAATGGCTAACACGAGGGGGCACAGTTTTAAGGTGCTTGAAAATGTGTATCAAGGGGATGTCAGAGGTAAGTTTTTCCACACAGAGAGTGGCGGGTAAGTGGAATGCACTGCCAGCAATGGTGGTAGAGACGGATACAATAGGGTCTTTTAAGAGACTCTTCGATAGGTACATGGAGCTTAGGAAAACAGAGGGCTATGCGTTAGGGAAATTCTAGGCAGTTTCTAGAGTGGGTTACATGGTCGGCACAACTTTGTGGCCTGAGGGCTCTGTAATATGTTGCAGATTTCTATGTTCTATGTTAAACAGCGAAACAACATTGGCTGTTCTCCAATCCTCTGGTTCCTCCCCCTGTCACCAAGGATGATTTAATTATCTCTGCTAGGGGCCCCGACAATTTCTGCACTTACCTCCGGTAGAGTCCGAGGGAGCACCTTGTCATGCCCTGGAGATTTATCCACCCTAATCTGCCTCAGGATAGCGAACATCCTCTCTTCTTTAATCTGTACAGGGTCCACGATGTTAATGCCACTTTCCCACACTTCCATAGACTCTGTGCCCATCTCCTGAGTAAATAGAGATGATCTTCCCCATCTGCTTTGGTTCCAAACATGGATTACCATTCTGGTCTTTCAGAGAACCAACTTTGTCCCTTGCAATACTTTTGATCTTAATGTATCTCCAGAATCCCTTAGGATTATCCTTCATTTTTTCTGTGAGGGCAATCTCATGCCTTCTTTTAGCCATTCTGATTTATTTCTTATTTGTTCTCTTGCATTTCTTATACTCCAGGAGAACCTGCCTGCCTATCCCTGTTATGCAACTCCGTTTTGTGCTCCACCAGGGTCTCAATATCTCTTGAAATACAGTTTCTATCTTTACCTTTTATTCTGACAAGCACATACCTGCTTTGTACTTCCAAAACTTCACTTTGAAGGCCTCCCATTTACCAAGCACACCTTTGCCACAAAGCAGCCTGTCCCAGTCCACAGTTGCCAGGTCCTAGTGTCATAATTCCAGGTGTTGATCCATGCCCTGAACACATCCGCCTTTCCTACGCTGCTGCTTGTATTGAAATATACAGGGCTCAGCATATTCACTGCACCATGCTCAACGTTTTCATTCCTGACTTTGTTTGAGGACAGAACAACATCTGTCTCCACAACCTCTCTACTATCTGTTCTGTTATTCAGGCTCCCATTCACCCTACAACTTTAGTTTAAATGTCCCCCCCCACCTCTCGACATGCAGCTCTATCACCCCTTTGGCTTTCATCTCCCAGATCAATAAAAAGGAGGTGCATACCAGGTACAGGAAAATAGGAACAAATGGGGTACTTATGAAGTTTGAGCCTCAGCTGTGGCAGCGTGTTTGTGTCTTTGAGCAAGGCACTTAGCCACACATTGCTCTAGTGTCTGTGCGAGGAGTGGCGCCCCACACAGACTTCCAACCTGCACCTTGTAAGGCATGAAAATGCCCGACGCGGGCCTCTCATGGCCTGAGTCGATGTTCCTTCCTTCCTTCCTATGAAGTACAGGAAATTCAAGTGAACACTTATGAAAGAAATAAAAGAAGGCATGGTTGCCCCAGCAGACAAGGTTTAGGAGACTCCTCAGGGATTCTGCAGACATGTTAAGAGCAAAAAGGTTGCAGGGAAAATATTAATCCTCTGGAAGATCAGAATGATAATCCATATGAGGAGACAAAATAGATGGGGGAGATATTTTTTTGCATCCATACTTACACAGGAGATGGACACAGAGTCTACAGAAGTGAGGCAAAGCAGCATCAACTTCATGGACCCTGTACAGATTACAGAGGTGGAGGTGTTTGCTGTCTTAAGGAAAATAAGCGTGGATAAATCACCAGGGCCTGACAAGTTGTTCCCTGGGACCCTGCGGAAGACAAGTGCAGAAATTGTCAGGGCCCAAGCACGGATACTTAAATCATCCTCAGTGACAGGTGAGGGACTGGAGGATTGGAGGACAGCCAATGTTATTCCGCTGTTCAAGAAAGGCTCTTAAAAATAAACTCAGAAATTGTACGTTGGTGAGCTTAACACCTGCAGTGGGAAAGTTATTGGAACGTATGTGCAGGAACCAGATATATAAGTATTTGGATGGATGTGGACTGATTAAGGATAGACAGCATGGCTCTGTGCATGGTTGGTCATGTCTAGCCAATCTTATCGAGTCTCACGAGGAAGTTATCAGGAAAGTGGATGAACTCAAAGCACTTGACAAAGTCTCATATGGGCGTTTGGTCAAGAAGGTTCAGTCACTCAGCATTCAAGATCAGATAGTAAATTGGATGAGACACTGTCTTTGGGAGAAGCCAGACTGTGGTAGCAGATGGTTGCCTCTCTGACCGGAGGCCTGTGACTAGTGGTGTGCCACAGGGATCAGTGTTGGATCTGTTGTTGTTTGTCATTTATATCAGTAATCTGGATGATAGTGTGGTTAACTGGATCAGCAAATTTGTGGCTGACACCAAGATTGGTGGTGTAGTGGACAGCAAGGAAGACTATCGTGGCTTGCAGTGGGATCTGGACCAGCTGGGAAAATGGTTTGAGAAATGGGAAATGGAATTTAATGAGACAAGTGCGAGGTGTTGCACTTTGGTAGGACCTAGAATTACACAGTGAGTGGTCGGGCGGTGAGGAGTGCTGTAGAAGCAACGGATCTGGGAATACAGGTCTATAATTCACTGAAAGTGGTGTCAGAGTTGAATAGGGATGGAAAGAAAGATTTTGACACATTGGCCTTCATAAACCAAAGTACTGAGAACAGGAGATGGATGTTATGTTGACATTGTACAAGACAATGTTGCAGCCTAATTTGGAGTATTGTGTGCAGTTTTGGTCACCAACCTACAGGGAAGATGTAAAAGAGGTTGAAAGAGTTCAGAGAAAATTCAGAAGGATGTTGCCACATCTGAAGGACTTGGGTTATAAGGAAAGAGTGAACAGGTCAGGACTTTATTCCTTGGAACATAGAAGATTGAGGAGCGATTTGATGGAGGTATACCACAATTAAGAGGGGTATAGATAGGGTAAATGCAAGCTGGATTTTACCACTGAGATTGGGTGGGACTATAACCAGAGGCCATGGGTTAAGGATGAAAGGTGAAATGCTAAGGGGAAAATGAGGGGAAACTTCTTAACACAGACGGTCATCTGGGTGTGGAGTGAGCAGCCAGCACAAATGGTGTATGCGAGTTCGATTGCAACATGTTAGGGGTTTGTATAGGTACCTGGATGGTAGGGGTATGGGAGTAGAAAGTTTAAATAGCTCGACAGCAACTAGATGGGCCAAAGGGTCTGCTTCTGTGTTGTACTTTTCTATGACTCTGACAAGAACCTTAAATAATACTAACATTCACTCTATAATTCCTTTTAACAGCTGTGCAGACTAACCATACATCTGAGTAGGAGATATTTACTAAAATATTTGCTAAAACTGTGGCACTTTAAATTAACAGTACATACAAGAAAATCCCAGCTGCACGTCAACAAAGGCTATTTGTGTGAGAGTGTTTCAGTTACTGTGGGGCCAGGAACCCATGCAGCTCAGTGTGAACAGGGAATAATACCAAGGGAGAGAGTCAAGCTGAAACAGGTGACAGATTGGAGATGGCAGAAATGCCCCATTCCTATCGAGACAGGAAGAACATCAGAGAGTTTGATGGTCATTTCAGATACCAGCACTGTGCCCAGTTAGAAGAAGATTTCTCTCTCCAACTTTGGTTGAACCTCACTGTAACAATGTGATGTCAGTTCACGTCTTAGCGACTGAAGTGATCTCATCTGAAATGTTGTCCTTCAGCCATTGATGGATTTTGTAAATCTTTTTACAGGTTAAAAATGACAAGAAATTTGTCTCTGGGAATCTCGAACACAGCACGCCAGTTTTGCTGTCTTTGGCCAGATATTTAAGAAGTGGAGCAAGGGATTCACTCAGTCATCCTACCTGCTCAGACTGTGGGAATGGATTCACTCGTTCATCTCAACTGAAGGTACATCAGTAAGTTCACACTGGGCAAGGCCATTTGCCTGTTATGTGCGTGAGAAGGGATTCAGTCGGTCTTCCAACCTGTGGACATACCAGTCAGTTCTAACTGGGCAAAGGCAGGTCATCTGCTGAATTTGTGGGGAAGGATTCACTCGGTCATCTGACCAAATGGCACACGAGCGAGTTCACACCGGGGAGCGGCCGTTCACCTGCTCAGACTGTGGAAAGGGATTCACTAAGTCATCCACCCTACAGAGTCATCAGCGAGTTCACACTGGAGAGAGGCCGTTTACCTGCTCAGACTGTGGAAAGGGATTCACTCAGTCATCCGGACTATTGGTACACCAGCGTGTTCACACTGGGGAGAGACCGTTCACCTGCTCGGACTGTGGAAAGGGATTCATTCAGTCATCCGGACTATTGGCACACCAGCGAGTTCACACTGGGGAGAGACCGTTCACCTGCTCGGACTGTGGGAAGGGATTCACTCAGTCATCCGGACTATTGGTACACCAGCGAGTACACACTGGTGAGAGACCGTTCACCTGCTCGGACTGTGGGAAGGGATTCCATGGATCATCCGACCTTCATAGACACCAGCGATTTCACACTGGGGAGAAGCTGTTCACCTGCTCAGACTGTGGGAAGGGATTCACTTTATTACATCACCTACAGAGTCACCAGCGAGTTCATACTGGAAAGAGGCCGTTCACCTGCTCAGACTGTGGGAAGGGATTCACTCAGTCATCGGGACTGCTGGCACACCAGCGAGTTCACACTGGGGAGAAGCCGTTCACCTGCTCAGACTGTGGGAAGGGATTCACTCGTTCATCTGATCTGCTGGCACACCAGCGAGTTCACACAGGGGAGAGACCGTTCACCTGCTCAGACTGTGGGAAGGGATTCAGTCGATCATGTGATGCTCTTAGGCACCAGCGATTTCACACTGGGGAGAAGCCAATCACCTGCCCAGACTGTGGGAAAGGATTCACTTTATTACCTGATCTATGGAGACACCAGTCGGTTCACACCGGGGAGAGGCCGTTCACCTGCTCAGTCTGTGGGAAGACATTCGCCCAGTCATCCGACCTACAGAGTCACCAGAGAGTTCACACTGGGGAGAAGCCGTTCACCTGCTCAGTCTGTAGGAAAGGATTCACTCAGTCATCCACCCTACAGAGACACCAGCGAGTTCACACTGGGGAGAGGCCGTTCACCTGCTCAGAATGTGGGAAGGGATTCACGCAGTCAACCCACCTACAGAGTCACCAGAGAGTTCACACTGGGGAGAAGCCGTTCACCTGCTCTCAGTGTGGGAAGGGATTCACTCAGTCATCTAACCTTGTGACACACTACCGGGTTCACACTGGGAGAAAATTTCAATAAGCTTCATGCTGGATATTTGTCCATCAACGTTGCTGAATGCAATTTTGAGAGTGACTGTCAGTGCTGAACTCTGCAATTATTGCTGCTGCTCACCACACCCAGTTCTGCACCCTGGTCACTGGGCATGGGAGGAGTTTCTTCTGCTGCATATTCACCTTTAATGGGACTGGAGTTTAATATTCTGGATTTGTGACATATAAATCAGTTCTATTTTAAACTCTGTCTCCGGTGAATTTATGACACACCTAGTGTACAGTAGAGAGTCGACTCAGGCTGGCTCGACCTGACCAGTGATTCTGTTCCACGACAGTCCTTTTCAATCCTCCCCTGTTGTTCCCCTCTCGCTCTCCCTGTGCTGATGGGTTCCAATCAGTCACCACTCTGTGGGTGAAGAGGTTTCTCTTGAATTCTCTGCAGACTGAAGAAGTCGAGCTGACTGCAGTTCTGTCTGAGATGTTCTTCGCCCCTCTAATCTCTGGACTGAGGAAGAATGACATTGGTAGTTAACCTCCTTAATCATGACTCACTTCCACATTACGGGTCATTTTCTCTGCTTCTAAAGGGTTGTTAGGAAACACCCCTGGCCTCTAAAGACTGAAAGCAGAATGGGAAACCATCAGTTGGATGTTCAAGGGAGCAGGGTCAGGAACCAGAGGCAGGTCTGCACAGGGCAGAGTTTGGGTCTGTGGACGATAGTCGGGGTAAGAAAGTATGATGAGGAGAAGGGAATCAGCAGCAGGACGTGGCAACAAATGTCAAGAGTAGCAACATTTGGAAGCTGATTGACAGAGAAAATTTTTCTGTTTTCTGACTGATGACACAAACAATATCTGTGGTGAGGTGCTCCACTGGTCGAGGAAAACGTGTTGAGAATGGTTATATCTAGTGTGGGAGCCATTCCTGCTTGTTTATCCTGTAATATTATATTTGAATGGTTATTATGGATTGTCCTATCTGAAATAATGTATTGATTATCATATAATTTGTAAGATTTGACTCTAAAACTGGATCAGGCTTGAATTTATGGTGCCTTAATGAAGTGATGGAGGGCATTGATGAGTTTGTATTTTAAAGCAAGATTTTGGTGAATGATATTTGCCACTTGATTGTACCTTTGTAATTAATCAGATTGAGTTAAACTGCTGCAGGATCCTGAGACGTGTTGGATTGTGTCTGGTTTGTCTTGGCATTTTCTGCATTTACTGCCTTGTTTGTTTGTATTTCATGTACTTTTGATTTTTTTTCCCTTTTGTTAACCACCTTATCCTGTATTTCTGCAAGGAACCCCTCTGTTTCTGGGAAGAGGTCTCCAACTCTCAGTCAGGTGCTCGATGCTTCCTTGTCACCATCTGGTCTGCTCAGATCATTGGGATGTCTCCCAAGGAGGGTCATACTCGTTCCACTGGTTAATGTTTTCTTCCATAGTGATGATTCATTTTTCTGAGTTGTCCTCTCATTGAAGTTTTCTGGTCTGTATTTCTTATCACGATGGCATAGACACACCTGGAGTGCTGAATCCTGTTCATTTCTGATGAAAATATATACTTAGAAATTTTATACTGTTGTGTGATTTCTTTTTCATGTGTGTTACTCCTCTAGCTCCCGTCCAAGGTAGTGTTAATCTAAGTGGGTTTGAGCGTAAATAGTCTTTTCTAAAGTTCTTACTTATCTTTGTAAATTTTACTGATTGAAGTGGCAGCAAGATATTTTTATTAAAAAAAGTCAATGTCGGTTTTGATGGAAGTGTTTATTGCCTTTGTTGTATTTGTTAACAACTGAGCTCTGTTTGGCAGGTTTTTTTAAGCCTTGAACTAAATTTTGTCAAAGGTTTTCACAATTTCACACTACTTTCTATTTTCTTTGCTTGTTGATATTCCAGATACGTGGGTGTCAAGAGTCCCGATGAAGGGTCTTGGCCTGAAATGGTGATTCCCATCCATAGATGCTGCCTGACATGCTGAGCTCGTCCAGCAATTTGTGTGTAGTTCTCCAGATTTCTCGCATCTGCAGGTCCTCTTGTTTCCAGATACTTATACATTTCTTGAAAGAACAAGCTGGTACTGGGGTTGTGTGGCTTTTTTACTAAAATATTAAACAAGATCATTAGAAAGAGGTGGCATAAAGTTGGAAGGTGCAGAATCTGTGGGTAGAATTAAGGAATAGCAAATGTACAAAAAAAATCCCTGATGGGAATTGTATAGAGACCCCCAAGCAGTAGTGAGTATGTGGTCCACAAATTACAATGGGAGATAGAAAGTGCGTGACAAAAGGGCAACGTTACAATAGTCATGGGGGATTGTCATGCAGGTGATTAGGAAAATTAGGACGGTGTTGGTCTCAAGAGGAGGAATTCCTAGAATGTCTACAAGATGCTTTTTTAGAGCAGCTGGTGGTTGAGCCCACTTGGGGATCAGCTATTCTGGATTGTGTGTTGTAATGAAGCGGAATTGATTCGGTCACTTAAGTTCAAAGAACCCTTAGGGGCAGTGATCTTAATATGATCAAATTCACCCTGACATTAGAGAAGGAAGAAGCTAAAGTCCGATGTGGAATAAAGAGAATTACAGAGGCATGAGAGCAGAATTGGTCAAAATTGATTTGAAAAGAACATGGGCAGGGATGAAAACAGAGCAGAGATAGCTGCAATTTCTGGAAGCAATTCGGAAGGCACAGGATATACAAATCACAAAGAGGAAGCAGTATTCTAAAGGTGAGGTGACAAAACCGTGGCTGATCAGAGAAACCAAAGACAACATATAAACCAAAGAGAGAGCATGGAGCAAAAATTACCAGGAAGTTAGAGGATTGGGAAGCTTTTAAAAACCAACAGAATGCAACTAAAATAAATAAGGGAAAAGATGGAATACATAGGTGAGCTAGGCAGTAATATCAAAGAGGATACTAAATTTTTCTTCAGGTACATACAGTGTAAAAGAGAGGTGGAAGTGGATTTCAAACCACTGGGAAATGATGCTGGAGAGGTATTAATGGGGTGGGGGTGCAAGGTGATGGCAGATGAACTGAATAAGTATTGTACATCACTCTTATCTGTCGAAGACACTGGCAGGAATATGAAAGTCCCAGATGTCAGTGGTCAGAATGTGTAAAGTTACGTTACTCGGGAGAAGTTTCTTGGGAAACAGAGATGGTCTGAAGGTAAATAGATCACCTGGACCAGATGGTGAACACCCCAGAGATCTGAAAGAGGTGGCTGAAGGGATGTGGAGGCATTAGCAATGATCTTTCGAGATCTTACCCCCACTACCCGAAATGTCCTCTCCTCACCCACCCTCCCAACTCCAGTCCTGTCCCCGCTTGCAGGGCAACAGTCTGCCGGTGTTTGCCCCCCAATGTGGTGAATCGCCACCACCGTGGGCTCAGACATTTCCACAGATGAGCCCCTCCTGTCCCCACCGGGACAAACATCCTGTCCGCCCCCTCTCTCACCGTCTTCATCCTCTCCCTCCCCGGGGAACCGGCATCAAACCGACGGGCCAAGCGGTCTCCTCCTACCTCTCAGCGATACATCAGACTCCGGCCGCAGGAGACGCTTCACAAACGCCCCAACTTCCCTCGGAGGGAAATGGAAATAAATCAGAAAGCGGACATTTACTTTCAGGTTTATCCCGCTTTGACGGAGAGATCGGACACGGGGTCAGCGGGGGTAACGCCCTCTCGGCCGGTCCGCCTTCGCGACTGGGTGTAACCAATGATTGACATCGGTTCGCACCAATGGGAATAGCCTGACGTCACACATGGGCCCTTTTCCCTTCCAAACAAGTTTGGCCAGCTTCTCTGTCATAGAAACATGGAGAATTTCAGTATGGAAACAGGCCATTTGGCCCATCTAGTCAATGCTGAAAAAACATTTAAGCTGTCTAATCCACTGGGACCATCGCCCTCCATACCCCTACCATCCAGGTACCTATCAAACTTCTTCGAAATGGTGAAACTGAGCTCATATTGACCACTTGTGCTGGCATCTCATTCCACACTCTCACAACCATTTCAATAAAGAGCTTTTCCACATGTTCCCATTAAATTTTCACCTTTCCCATTTACCCATGACCTCTGGTTGGCATCCCACCCAACCTCAATGGAAAAAGCCTGCTTGCATTTACCTTATCTATATTCTCATAATTTTGTATACTTCTAACAAATCCTCAAAGCAGTGTATAATTTCCTTGTTTATGTTTAGAGCCTTTTTCAGGTGTATAAGATGATGAGGGGCATTGATCGTGTGGCTAGCCAGAGGTTTTTTCCCAGGGCGGAGATGGCTAACACGAGGGGGCATAGTTGTAAGCTGCTTGGAAATAGATACCGAGTGGATGTCAGGGGTACGTTTTTTTACACAGAGAGTGGTGGGTGCGTGGGATGCACTGCCGGCTATTTGCGTGAGAATGTTTCAGTTACTGTGGGGCCGGGAACCCATGCAGCTCAGTGGGAACAGGGAATAATACCAATGGACAGAGTCAAACTGAGCCAGGTCACAGATTGGAGATGACAGAAATGGCCCATTCTTATTGAGACAGAAAGAGCATCAGAAAGTTTGATGGTCATTCCAGATACCAGCACTGTGCCCAGTTAGAAGATGGTTTCTCTCTCCAACTTGAGTTGAACTTCACTGTAACAGTGTGATGCCAGATCACACCTTGACAACTCAAGTGATCTCATCTGAAATGTTTTCCTTCACCCATTGATGGATTTTGTAAATCTTTTCACAGGTTAAGAATGACAAGGAATTTGTCTATGGGAATCTCGAACACAACACATCAGTTTTTCTGTCTCTGTCCAGATATTTAAGAAGTGGAGCAAGGGATTCACTTGATCATCCTTCCTGCTCAGATGTGGGGAGGGATTCACTCGATCATCTGACCGACTGACATGCCTGTCATTTTACGTTGGGGGGAACCCGTTCATCTGCTCAGACAGTGGGAATGGATTCAGTCGGTCATTTCAACTGAAGGTACATCAACAAGTTCACACTGGGACAAGGCCATTCACCTCTTCTGTGTGTGAGAACGGATTCAGTCGGTCTTCTCGCCTGTGGACACACCAGTCAGTTCACACTGGGCAGTGGCTGGTCATTTGCTGAATTTTTGGGGAAGAATTCACTCAGTCATCTGACCTAATGGCTCACCAGCGAGTTCACACCAGGGAGCGACCATTCAACAGGTTTCTGTTCCATATTATTATATGAAAATCTATCCCTGCCGTTCCCCTCTCACTCTCCCTGTGATGACAGGTTGCAACTAGTTACTACTCCGTGGGATAGGAGATTTCCCTTGAATTTCAGAGAATCATAGAAATCTACAGCACATTACAGACCCTTTGGCCCACAATGTTATGACGACCATGTAACTTACTCTAGAAACTGCCTAGAATTACACTACCGCATAGGCCTCTATTTTCCTAATCTCCATGTACCTATCTAAGAGTCTCTTAAAAGACCCTATTGTATCCGCTTCTACCACCGTTGCTGGCAGTGCATTCCACACACACACCTCACTTTGTTCAAAAAACTTAGCTCTGACGTCTCCTCTGTACCGACTACCAAGCAGCTTAAACCTATGCCCCCTCGTGTTAGCCGTTTCAGCCCTGGGAAAAAGCCTCTGGCTATCCACACGACCAATGCCTCTCATCATCCTACACACCTGCATGAATCTCCTGCATGCTTCTCTCCAGACTGAATAAGACGATGAGCACTCTGTGGTTTTAATGTTCTTCAGGGCTCTGGTCTAAGGTGTTTAAGCTCCTTCTTCCCTGATCTTTTCAACATTTTGTGTCACTCTCACTCATTTCAAAGGACTGTGCCTCTGACAGCTGGGTTGTTGCAATGCACCTCTAAAGTCTGACAGCAGACCAGCGAGTGAATGTTCGATGGAACAGAGTCAGAAACCAAATAATTACCAGCCTGAGTCAGGGCTTTTGGGCTCCGAGAAGAGATGGCCCATAGAGATTACAAGGAGGAGGAGAAAGAGAAATTAGACCAGCAGGATGTGGCTACAAGTGAAAGATCAGAAACATTTTGAAAATGTTTGATTGAAAAAAAAGGTGGTTAATTTCTGCAAATTACTGGAGGAAATCAACATATCAGGCAGCAAATGTGGAGAGGAATAAATGGAGAACGTTTAGGCCGAGTCCCTTCAGCATGCCTAGACTGTGTACTCCTCTGCTTAGTTGCTGCCAGCATTTTGTGTGTGGGCGTCTCTGTATTTCCAGCAACTTTTGTATTTCATATCTGCATTTGTAAGAGGATTATACCTTGGCATTAAATACATGGAATACCTGTTGATATTGAGTCCAGAACAAGGGGCCACAGTTTGAGGATAGAGGGGAAGCCTTTTAGGACCGAGATTAGGAAAAACTTCTTCACACAGAGAGTGGTGAATCTGTGGAATTCTCTGCCACAGGAAACAGTTGAGGCCAGTTCATTGACTATATTTAAGAGGGAGTTAGATATGGCCCTTGTGGCTATGGGGGTCAGGGGGTATGGAGGGAAGGCTGGGGCGGGGTTCTGAGTTGGATGATCAGCCATGATCATAATAAATGGTGGTGCAGGCTCGAAGGGCCGAACGGCCTACTCCTGCACCTATTTTCTATGTATGTTTCTATGTATATTGTTTGTGGGAGCCGCCAACACAAAAAAAAACTGAGCTGTGGATATCGAACTAGCGCTTGCAGAAACTTTTAATGGCATCGTGATTACGCATAAATCCTTGCGATAAAAATGTCGCCGTCGCCGAAGCACCGATCAAATGCGCAGGCGTCAGGGTTGTTGCTGTTAGCGAATATCACGCTTGCGCAAAGTATACAAAAGGCCTCTGATTATTCGGTGAAGGTTAGAGAGGGTTTGCGGGAGGGACAGTCGCTGTGACCCGCAATCCCGGGACAGTCCAGCTCTCTCGTCCCTCTCTCTCTGCCCCACGATCCGTACACGGGTCCCGGGGAGCTTCCGGCTGATGAGGGAATGGGAACCGATGGATCTCTCAGACAGAGCTGAGCTCCAGCTGTCTAAATGCAAGGATTAGGAACTCGGAGAAACGGAACAAAATCTTTTACATCACCGGTTGAGAAAATCACCTTTGTTCTACCTCCAATCACAAACCAGAGAAAAATTGTAGATGTTGGAAATCCATGCAACAGACACAAAACGCTGGAGGAATTCAACATTAGTACTCTTTTCCATAGATGCTGCCTGGCCTGCTGATTTCCTCCAGCATTTTTTGTGTGCTCCTTGTTCTACCTCCTCTGGTGAGAAAATCCTTCATTACCCGCTACAGGCCTGCTACATAGGTTGTGTGAGAGTGCAGATGAACTCGATCAAACCCAGATGAGATCAAAGTTCTTATCGCCAGTGATTTGGTTGCTGTTGAAATGAATACCTCTGTATATAAAGTTCAGTTTTCACATGTTGTCACTGGGCAAGAATTGTACAGCACAAGATTTTTGCAGACACTGGTCATTACAAATTAGAGGGGACATTAGTGGGAAGGTGGGGAGACCTCCAGTGTCCCTGATACCCTCACATACCTGACTCCCTGTAACCCTGCACGTTAGGGAGTTGGAGCTGGAAATGGATGAATTCCGGATCATTCAGAAATCAGAGGGGATGACACGAAGAGAGGTGAGTTACACCCAAGGTGCAGGACACAGGAAACTGGATGCGAGTCAGGAAGGAGAATGAGGTTAAATAGCCATCACAGAGTACTCTTGTGGCCATCCCCCAGGACAACAGGTAGACCACGTTAGGAACTGTTGGCAGGGAATTAGCTAGCACAGGAAAGTCAAAGGGGATTTGTTAGTTAGGGGAACAGAACTAGAAGGGGACTAATATCCTAGTGGTCATGCTTGCTAGTGCTAGTGGATGTTAAACTGAAGTTGCAGGGTGGATGGGAGCCTGAATACCAGAACAGATAGTGGAGTCATTGAAGTGAATTGACTTTATTACTTACATCCTTCATATACATGTGGAGTAGAAATCTTTATGTTCCGTCTCCATCTAAATGTGCAATTTGTAGTAATTTGTAATAAACAGTATGTACATCAGAATGGTCAATATAATATAGAAATACAATTGTATCAGCATAAATATATGAGTCTGATGACCTGGTGGAAGGAGCTGTCCCAGAGCCTGTTGGTTCTGGCTTTCATGCTGTGGTACCATTTCCCGGATGGTAGCAGCTGGAATAGTTTGTAGTTGGGGGTGAATCAGGTCTCCAGTGATCCATCAGGCCCTTTTTTACACATCTGTCAGTGTAAGTGTCATGAATAGTGGAAAGTTCACATCTACAAATGCACTGGGCTGTCCGCACCACTCTCTGCAGAGTCCAGCGATTGAGGGAGGTACAGATCCCATACCAGGCAGTAATGCAGCCAGCCAGGATGCTCTCTATTCTGCCCCTGTAGAAAGTTCTTTACATTTGGGGGCACATTCCAAACTTCTTCAGCCTTCTGAGGTGAAACTGGCATGCTTGTGCCTTTTTCACCACACAGCCGGGATGTACAGACCACGTGAGATCCTCGACGATGTTTATGCCGAGGAACTTAAATCTGTTTACCCTCTCAACTCCAGATCCATTGATGTCAATAGGGGTTAGCCTGTCTCCATTCCTTCTGTAATCCACAACCAGCGCCTTTGTTTCTGTGACATCGAGGAAGTGGTTGTTTTCTTGACACCAGTCAGATGTTGTTCAAACTTCAGACAAAGTCAGCAATCAAAAGGTTGAGCATGGTGCTTCGAATGTACTGAGCTGTGTAAATCAAATGCAAGAAACATCATGGGAAAACCAGATGAGCTCAGTGCATTGAATTCTGATATTGTTACCATTACTGGGACTTGGTTGAAACCAAAAGTCTGAGGGATTGAGAGGAACAAATTTACAGAGAGATCACAGACTATGCCAGAAACAAAGACTGATACAGTAAGTGATTTTAACTTTCCATATATTGACTGGGCGTCCCATACTGTAAAAGGACTAGATGGGGCAGAGTTTGTCAAATGTGCTCTCAACCAGTAGAATTCTCAAAGTAGAAGTGTGCAATAAGCTATTAGGAAATGATCCAGTGCTAGTGACAGAAATTAGTGTATGGGAAGACTTTGTACCTAGTGATCATAATACCATGAGATTCCAAGTAAATATGGAAAGAGAGAGGTCTCGACCACAGGTTGAGATTCTAACTTGGGAAAGGTCAATTTTGGTGGTATCAGAAAGGATCTGACAAGTGTGAATTGGGACAGGATGTTTCTGGCAAAGGAGCACTTGGTAAGTGGGAGTTCTTCAGAAGTGAAGTTTCGAGGGTTGTATGTGCCTGTCAAAATAAAAGTTTGGTAACTGGTGCAGGGAACCTTGGTTTTCCAGAGATATTGAGGCCCCGGATATTTTGTTTCTCTAAATGCCTCAGGCTGTTGGGTGCTACCAAGACTCATTAGTGACTACAATATTATAATTCCACGCCCTGAGCTCAGCTGACTTTTTTTGAAGTCATCTTCTGTTGGTTTCTAAAAGCTTCCCAATAGTTTTTGCTCTTTTGTTTGCCCTCTCTTTGGTTTTTACATTGGCTTTGGCTTCTCATTTCAGCCATGGTTCTGCCCTCCAGACTTTACAATGCTTCCAGTTCTTTGGGATGTATCTATCACTCACCTCCCAAATTGCTCCCAGAAACTCCAGCCATTGCTGCTCTGTTGTCAGTTTCTACCAGTTTCCCCTTCCAATCAAGTTTGGCCAGCTTCTCTGTCATAGAAACATGGAGAAGGTCAGTGCAGAAACGTGCCCACTCTGGACGATCAGTGAATGGTAATCTATACTGTGAATGGTATCTATAATGTGAAAAAGACTAAGGAGCTGGTGGTAGACCTGAGGAGAGCTAAGGTACTGGTGACCCCTGTGTCCATCCAGGGGGTCAGTGTGGACATGTGGTGGCCAGTGCTATCATGTTTGCTGTTGTGTGCTGGGGCAGCAGGCTGAGGGTAGCAGACACCAACAGAATCAACAACTCATTCGTAAGGCCAGTGATGTTGTGGGGATGGAACTGGACTCTCTCACGGTGGTGTCTGAAAACAGGATGCTGCCTAAGTTGCATGCCATCTTGGTCAATGTCTCCCATCCACTACATAATGTACTGGGTGGGCACAGGAGTACATTCAGCCAGAGACTCATTCCACCGAGATGCAGCACTGAGCGTCATAGGAAGTCATTCCTGCCTGTGGCCATCAAACTTTATAACTCCTCCCTTGGAGGGTCAGACACTCTGAGCCAATAGGCTGGTCCTGGACTTATTTCATAATTTACTGGCATAATTTACATATTACTATTTAACTATTTATAGTTCTATTACTAGTAATTATTTATGGTGCAACTGTAACAAAAAACAATTTCCCCCAGGATCAATAAAGCATGACTATGAATATACGAGGAGGCAAAATAGATAGGGTAGATTTTACATAGCATTCTTGCAGCTGTATTTACTCAGGACACAGATACCCATTCAAACTTCTCATCAATGGTGGAATCGAGCTCACATGCATCACTTGTGCTGGCATCTCATTCCACACTCTCAACCATTTCACTGAGAGGTTTTCCACATATTCCCCTTAAATTTTCACCTTCCCCACTTACCCATGACCTCTGGTTGTCGTTCCACCCAAACTCAGTGGTAAAAGCCTGATTGCATTAACCCTATCCATACCCTCATAATTTTGTATACTTCTAACAAATCCTCAAATCATGTATAATTTCCTTGTTTATGTTTAAAGCCTTTTTTAGGGGTCTAAGATGATGAGGGGCATTGATCATGTGGATAGTCAGAGGCTTTTCCCAGGGCTGAAATGGCTAACATGAGGAGCCTGAATAACAGAACATATAGTGCAGAGTTGTGGAGACAGATGTTGTTCAGACTTCAGATAAAGTCAGGAATGAAAAGTTTCAGCAACTTTAGTTTAATCCCCCACACACAAACACAAACCCACCTTCCACCATGCAGCTCTATCACCCCTTTGGCTTTCATCTCCCAGATCAATAAAAAGGAGGTGCATACCAGGTACAGGTAAATAGGAACAAATGGGGTACTTATGAAGTACAGGATATTCAAGTGAACACTTACGAAAGAAATAAAAGAAGGCATGAGGTTGCCCAGCAGACAAGGTGAAGGAGAATCTTCAGGGATTCTGCAGATATGTTCAGAGTGAAAAGATTGCAAGGGAGAAAATTAATCCTCTGAAAGATCAGAATGGTAATCCATATGAGGAGACAAAATAGATGGGGGAGATTTTTTTGCCATCTGTATTTACTCAGGAGATGGTCACAGGGTCTATAGAAGTGAGGCAAAGCAGCATCAACTTCATGGACCCTGTACAGATTACAGAGGTGGAGGTGTTTGCTGTCTTAAGGCAGATTACCATGGAAAAATCACCAGGGCCTGACAAGTTGTTCCCTATGACCCTGTGGAAGACAAGTGCAGAAATTGGTGGGGCCCAAGCACAGGTATTTAAATCATTCACAGTGACAGGTGAGGTACTGGAGGTTTGGAGCCAATGTTATTCCGCTGTTCAAGAAAGGCTCCAAATATAAACTAGGAAATTATACGTTGGTGAGCTTGACATCAGTAGTGGAAAAGTTATTGGAACGTATGTGCAGGAACTGGATATATAATTATTTGGATAGATGTGGACTGATTAAGGATAGACAGCATTGCTTTGTGCATGGTAGGTCATGTCTAACCAATCTTATAGAGACTCTCGAGGAAGTTATCAGGAAAGTGGATGAAGGCAAGGCAGTGGATGTTGTCTACATGGACTTTAGCAAGGCACTTGACAGAGTCTCATATGGGGGGTTGGTCAAGAAGGTTCAGTCACTCAGCATTCAAGATGAGATAGTAAATTGGATGAGACACTGTCTTTGGGAGAAGCCAGACTGTGGTAGCAGATGGTTGCCTCTCTGACTGGAGACCTGTGACTAGTGGTGTGCCACAGGGATCAGTGCTGGATCTGTTGCTGTTTGTCATCTATGTCAGATATCTGGATGATAACATGGTTAGCTGTATCAGCAAATTTGTGGCTGACACCAAGGCTGGGGGTGTAGTGGACAGTGAGGAAGACTATCATGGCTTGCAGAGCAATCTGGACACACTGGAAAAAATGCGTTGAGAAACAGAAAATGGAATTTAATGCAGACAGGTGTGAAGTGTTGCACGTTAGTAGGAACAAGGTCTTACACAGTGACTGGTCGGGCTCTGAGGAGTGATGTAGAAGGAAGGGATCTGGGAACGCAGGTCCATAGTTCACTAAAAGTGGTGCCCCAGTTAGATAGGGACGGAAAGAAAGATTGTGGCACATTGGCCTTCATAAACCAAAGTACTGAGTACAGGAGATGGATGTTATGTTGACGTTGTATAAGAAATTGGTGAGGCCTAATTTGCACTGTTGTGTGCAGTTTTGGTCACCTACCTACAGGAAAGATGTTAGAGGTTGAAAGAGTTCAGAGAAAATTTGCAAGGATGTTGCCACGTCTGGAGAATTTGATTATAAGGAAAGATTGAACAGATCAGGCCTTTATTTGTTGGAACGTAGAAGATTGAGGGGAGATTTGATGGAGGAGTACCAAAATTATGAGGGGTATAGATAGGGTCAATGCAAGCTGGCTTTTACCACTGAGATTGGGTGGGACCACAACCAGAGGCCATGGGTTAAGAGTGAAAGGTGAAACGTTAAGGGGAAAATGAGGGGAAACTTCTTCACACAGTTGGTCATTCGGGTGTGGAATGAGCAGTTAGCACAAATGGTGAATGTGAGCTCAATCTCGACACTTAAGAGGTATGAGTAGGTACCTGGATGGTAGAGATATGGGAGTAGAAAGTTTAGTTCAGCACAAACTAGATAGGCTGAAGAGTCTCTTTCTGTGTTGTACTTTTCTATGACTGTGACAAGAACCTTAAATAATACTAATATTCACTTTAATTCCTTTTAACAGACCAACCATTCATCTCAGCAGCAAATTTTTATACGGTGTTTAAACTGTGGCACTTTAAATTAACAGTACATAAAAGAAAATCCCAGCTGCAGGTCAACAAAGGCTATTTGTGTGAGAGTGTTTCAGTTACTGTGGAGCCAGAGACCTATGTAGCTCAGTGGGAACAGGGAATAATACCAGTGGAGAGAGTCAAACTGATCCAAGTCACATATTTGAGACGGCAGAAATGCCCCATTCGTATAGAGACAGGAAGAGCAACAGAGAGTTTAATTCCAGATACCAGATACCATTTAATTCCATATACCAGCACTCTGCACAGTTAGAAGATGATTTCTCCTTCCAACTTGGGTTGACTGTCACTGTAACAGTGTGATGTCAGATCACACCTTGGTGACTAAAGTAATCTCATCTGAAATGTTGTCCTTCACCCATTGATGGATTTTGTAAATCTTTTTACAGGTTAAAAACTACAAGGATTTTTTCTATGGGAATCTTGAACACAACACACCAGTTTTGCTGTCTCTGTCCAGATATTTAAGAAGTGGAGCAAGAGAACCACTCGATCATCCTTCCTCCTCAGACTGTGGGGAGGGATTTACTCGATCATCTGACTGACTGGCACGCCCATCATTTTACACATGGGGAGAGGCCATTCACTTGCTCAGACTGTTGGAATGGATTCCCTCAGTCATCTCAGCTGAAGGTACATCAGTAAGTTCACACTGGTCAAGGCCATTCACCTGTTCTGTTGGTGAGAAGGGATTCAGTCGGTCTTCCCACCTGTGGACACACCAGACAGTTCACACTGGGCAGAGGCTAGTCATCTGGTGAATTTGTGGGAAGGATTCACTTGGTCATCTGACCTCATGGCTCACCAGCGAGTCCACACTGGGGAGAAGCCATTCACCTGCTCAGAATGTGGGAAGGGATTCACTCGTTCATCCACCCTACAGAGTCACCAGCGAGTTCACACAGGGGACAGGCCATTCACCTGCTCAGACTGTGGGAAGGGATTCACTTTGTCATCTCAGCTACTGAGCCACCAGTCAGTTCACACCGGGGAGTGGCCATTCAACTGTTCAGACTGTGGGAAGGGTTTCACTTGGTCACCTGACCTACTGGTGCACCAGCGAGTTCACACCGGAGAGAGGCCGTTTACCTGTTCAGTCTGTGGGAAGAGATTCACTCGGTCATCCGACCTACAGAGTCATCAGCGAGTTCACACTGGGGAGAAGCCGTTCACCTGCTCAGAATGTGGAAAGGGATTCACTCAGTCATCCAACCTACAGAGTCATAAGCGAGTTCACACTGGGGAGAAGCCCTTTACCTGCTCAGACTGTGGGAAGAGATTCTCTCATTCATTTCACGTACTGACCCACCAGCGAGTTCACACTGGGGAGAAGCCGTTCACCTGCTCAGAATGTGGGAAGGGATTCAATCAGTCATCCACCCTACTGAGTCACCAGCGACTTCACACTGGGGAGAGGCCGTTCACCTGCTCAGAATGTGGGAAGAGATTCACTCGATCATCCGACCTACTGAGTCACCAACGAGTTCACACTGGAGAGAAGCCTTTCACCTGTTCAGAATGTGCAAAGAGATTCAGTCGATCATCTGACTTACAGAGTCATCAGCGAGTTCACACTGGAGAGAAGCCGTTTACCTGCTCAGAATGTGGGAAGAGATTCACTCGATCATCCACCCTACAGCGTCACCTGCGAGTTCACACTGGGGAGAAGCCGTTCATCTGCTCAGTCTGTGGGAAGAGATTCACTCGATCATCCACCCTACAGAGTCATCAGCGAGTTCACACTGGGGAGGGGCCGTTCACCTGCTCAGACTGTGGGAAAGGATTCACTCAGTCATCCCAACTACTGGCACACCAGTCAGTTCACATTGGGGAGCGGGCGTTGATATGAATCTCGAGGTTTCATTTCCTGTGGACTGTCATTTTAGGGGAGAGAGAGAGAGAGAGAGAGATTGAGAAGGTGAATCAGTCTGACTTGTAGCTTGTTTACATCACTCGCAGCTTGTTTAGTTTTAACCGAGGACACAGACACTCAGAGTCAGACAGAGACAAAGGAGAAAAAATGGAAGGATCGAAAGAAGGGAACTAGTGGCCAAGGGTCACTGTTTAGAACTTTCCTATGCCCACAAGGGTGGGTTAATTATTGATTCAGTGAACATCGAATGTCTGGTTATCACCTCATTTGATCCATTGGAGTGGATCGGATTTGTGAAGACCACTTATGTCTTATGTGCCTGGGTATGGTCTGGTAATTCACTTGAAGATGATACCCCTTGTGACAAGTCCCTTTCGGTGATAATTCGTACGTGGATTTAGAACGACAAGGATAAAATCTACAGCGACTGTTCTCTTGTTTTACCACCGTGGAACCTATGGAATTTGACATAATTGCCTTGTCTCGACATTTACCCTGGATTACAAATATCTCTCTCTCATCAACTATTCCATGGATGAACTGAACTTTCATACTTTACCATCTCAAGACCCTATCTCAATAGTTTGGGAGTTATATTTAAATATATATATATATATACACACACACACACACACACGTAACACTGTTCAATTTTGTTTATCTTGTTTTAGTTACTATCTTATAAGTAGATACTAATAAAGATAGTGATTTTAACATCAAAACCAGACTCCAGGTGTAGTCTATTGCTACTGGTTTGTTTCTAAAGCATTACGGTTTGTAACAAAATTGGGGCCTGCGTCCGGGATATGAACAAATTTGGGGGCATATTGATTATCAGTTTCATTGGGGAAATCCCTTTTGATTTATTTGTGTGTGAAAAATCAGCAGCAATGGATGTTGATAGATTTCTGCAAGCGCCAACCTCTGAAGCATTAGAGGATGCCAGAAGGATTGAGTTGTTGAGTCTTGCTAAAAAGTTAAAACTTGGAAAGGTGAAATTGACAATGAGGTCACAGATGCAGAGGATAATAACTGAGCATTGTTTATCCAAGGGTGTGTTTAAAGTGGAGGAGTTGGAGGTGTTTCCTGAAAGTAAACCCACTGAGTTTGCGCTCCTGTACAAGTTAGAAAAATTAAAGATGGAGGCTGCAGAATGGCAGAGGCAGCTTGAGGCTAGAGAGGCAGAAAAACAGAGGGAGGAAGCAAAACGACAGAGGCTGTATGAGCTGGAAAAGATAGATTGCTGCAAAGGGGTCTAATGTTACACTCTGGTGATAAGTTTGAGTCCAGTCAGGAAGTTAAATTAGTACCTCCATTTGATGAGGCAGAGGTTGATAAATACTTCCAGCATTTTGAGAAGTTTGCTCAGAGTTTAAAGTGACCAAAAGCGGGTTGGCCAATTCTCTGACAAAGTGTAATTAAGGGGAAGGTTCAGCGAGCCTATTCTGCCTTGACAGTTGATGAAGCAGCTGATTATGACATTGTGAAACAGGCTGTGCTGAAAGCTTACAAGTTGGTCCCAGAAGCATACAGGCAAAGGTTTAGAAATTTAAGAAAATTGTTGTATGAAATTTGCTTATGAGAAGTTTGTGTGTTTTGAATGCCGGCGCACATATGAAAATGTAAATGATGATTTTAACAGCTTGAAAGAGTTGGTTTTAATTGAAGAATTCAAAAGGTGCATCCCTGATGACATAAAGACATGCTTAGATGAAAAGGATGCTGCCACTTTGCAATAGTCTGCTAGATTAGCAGATGAGTTTGCTTTAACTCATAAGGTTCAGTTTACCCGGAATAAGAGCTTCCAAAAGAGTAGCAGGAATAACCAGGGTAAACCAGAAGTTAAAGCTGGGATTAGTAACAAGAGTAAGGATGAAGGGAAGCAGTTGAAGGAGAAATATTCTGATCTTTCTTGTTACTATTGTAAGAAAGCTGGTCATATGATAGCTAATTATTCTATCCCGAAGAAGAAAAAGGAAAAGGAGGCCGTCCGAAATGCCTGTGATCTGTATGTTGAAGCACCTATAAACCCACAGGGTTCTGAACATTCTGTTGAGGCTTAGTTAAGGACTGAGAGGTCTGACTGAGTTAAGAAGGGATTCGATCATTTTATGTCAGATGGGTTTGTATTAGTAAAGGAAGGGTCAACCCCGATACCAATGAAAATTCTTCGAGATACTGGGCTTCTCAGTCAGTTACGTTAGACAGTGTTCTAAAGTTTGGTGATGAGACTAACATTGGTGAGGTAAATCTTATTAAAGGCATTGGGGGTGGCATGGTTTCTGTGCCATTGCACAGGGTAACTTTATAGTCAGGGTTGGTTTTTGGACCTGTTAAAATCAGATTATGCTCCAGTTTACCGGTGGAAGATGTTACTTTGCTGTGAGGGAATGACCTGGCAGATGGTAAAGTTGTTCCTGCAGTGTAGTTGACAACTAAGCCAACCACTGATGACCCACAGATGGATTTTAATATTTATCCTTCCTGCGCAGTAACTCAAAGTATGGCTAAAAAGTCTGCCAATGGAGACGGTTCTGTGCAGCATGATTCTGGTACCTATGACAGCCAAAATCGGGATCAGGTTATGATGACTTGTAAGGGTCTTTTCTGCCTTCATTGTTTCAACAGGATTCAGGTACTAAGTCTGATGAGAAAGATTTATCCGTGTCTAGGAAGGAGTTTATAGCAGAACAGAATTGAGACCCTGAGACTGAACCTTTAAAAAAAAACAGCTGTCTCAGATGATGCGAATAAGAAAGTGCCAGTAGGGTATTATCTCAAGGATGGAGTGTTAATGAGGAAGTGGAGGCCACTTGCTATACCTGCGAGTGAGGAATGGGCAGTTGTTCACCAAGTTGTAGTCCCTAAAGTTTATAGGACTGAAATTTTAACTTTCCCCCACAGTATGCCCTTAGGTGGCCATTGAGAACCTAGAACAGTTCAGGCCCTATGGCCCACAATGTTGTGCTGACCCTTAAACCCTGCCTCCCATATAACCCCCCCACCTTAAATTCCTCCATGTACCTGTCTAGTAGTCCCTTAAACATCACTAGTGTATCTGCCTCCACCACTGACTCAGGCAGAGCATTCCACGCACCAACCACTCTCTGAGTAAAAAACCTTCCTCTAATATCCCCCTTGAACTTCCCACCCCTTACCTTAAAGCCATGTCCTCTTGTATTGAGCAGTGGTGCCCTGGGGAAGAGGCGCTGGCTATCCACTCTATCTACTCCTCTTAATATCTTGTATATTTTGGAGTGAATAAAACTGTAAGCAGGATTATGAAATAATTTTACTGGCCTAATTTGAGGAAAGATGTTGTGACCTATTGCAGAACCTGTCGCACTTGTCAAGCTGTGGGTAAACCCAATCAGTTCACCCCAGTGGCCCCACTCCGGCCTATACCTGCTTTCAGTGAACCTTTTTCCAAAGCTATAGTAGATTGTGTTGGCCCATTGCCAAAGACTAAAGCTGGCCATCAGTATTTGCTAACTATTATGTGCACTGCATCCAGATTCTCAGAAGCAATACCTCTCAGAAATATTAAAGCTAAAACTGTGGGGAGGGCTCTTATCAGTTTTTTTTTACTTTATTTGGTTTGCCTAGAGAAATCCAGTCTGATCAATGAAGTAATTTTACATCTGGATTGTTCCAGCAGGTAGTTTATGAACTGGGAACTAAAAAAATTACATCGTCTGCATACCATCCAGAATTACAAAGGGCTTTAGAAAGATTTCATTCTACCCTCAAAACAAAGATTAAGACATACTGTGTAGAAAATGGAAAAGACTTGGATGAAGGCAAACTGTCTTTTTTGCTTTTGTTCGCAGTAAGTGTCTCGGTACAGGAAAGACTGGGCTTTAGTCCATTTGAACTTATATTTGGTCATAGAGTGAGGGGAACTTTGACCTTGTTAAAGGAACAATGGACTGATGGGGATGTACATGTTAACCTGTTAGACTATGTTTTGAAGTTCAAAAATAAACTACACCAAGCCTGTAGTCCAGCGAGACAAAACTTAAAGATTTCTCAAAACAAAATGAAGTGTTAATTTGATGAGTGGGCTTGCAAAAGAAAATGTCAGATGGGGGATAACGTGCTTGCCTTATTTCCAATGTTGACGAATCCACTTCAGGCGAAATTCAATGGACCCTATGAAATAGTCTCTCCAAGTAATGATGTGAATTATGTTATTAAAACACCTGACCGACGTAAACTAACACAGGTCGTACACATAAATATGATAAAGCCTTATTTTGACAAGCAAACCACGTTCACAGTACATGACGTAGATATTGGTCAAGCCAAACCAATTAAGCAACAGCCGTATTGCATGAACGTAGAAAAGCATAAATTGGCTGAGCAAGAAATTGAATATATGCTGAAAATGGTATTATTAGGCCTTCAACATCAAATTGGAGCTCACCCTGCGTTATTGTGCCCAAACCTGATGGTAGTGTTAGATTTTCCACTGATTATAGGAAGGTAAATGCAGTAACATAAACAGATGCCTATTCAATCTCTAGGGTGGATGATTGCATGGATAAGGTTGGAAGAGGTAAATTTCTTACAAAGATTGATCTGTTGAAAGGGTATTGGTGTGTTCCATTGATGGACAGAGGTAGAGAAATTTCTGCGTTTGTGACACCTTCTGGGTGGTATGAATACAATGTTTTGCCATTTGGAATGAAAAATGCTCCAGGAACATTCCAGAGAATGATTGATTCTGTAATTCGAGGGTTAGAACACGCAGTTGCCTATATTGATGACTTAGTCACAGGGAGTGACACTTGGGAAGAGCATATCTCTGCAGTAGAAAAGCTGTTTGACAGGCTTTCCCAGGCCAACCTTACAGTTAACTTAGCTGAGAGTGAATTTGGCCATGCCACTGTGACCTATCTTGGCTATGTAGTAGGTCGAGGCAAGTTGTCACCTGTTCAGGCAATTTCTGAAGTTCCTATTCCAACTGGTAAGAAGCCTCTTAGAAGGTTCCTGGGAATGGTTGGATATTATCATAAGTTCTGTAAGAACTTTGCAGATATCGCTCTTCCTCTGACTAATCTCCTGAAGAAGGGTGAAAAGTTTGTCTGGACCGAGCCGTGTCAGGAGGCATTTGATCGATTGAAAGTTATTATTTGACATTAGGCCAATCAATGTAGTGTCATCAGCAAATTTAATTAGCAGATTGGAGCTGTGGGTGGCGACACAAGTCATGGGTATAAAGAGAGAAAAGGAGGGGGCCAAGGAGACAACCCTGCGGGGTATGTGTGCTGAGGGTCAGAGAGACAGAGGTGAGGGAGCCCACTCTTACCACCTGCCGGCGATCTGACAGGAAGTCCAGGATCCAGCTACACAAGGTCGGGTGAAGGCCGAGGTCTCTGAGTTTCTTGTCGATACTTCACGCTTTCGTATGGCTACCGCTCTGCCCATGACTGCAAGGAACTTCAGAGAACTTTGGAGAGCAGAGAACATCAGAGAAACAAGCCTCCCCTCCATGGACTCTTCCTACACTTCCCCTGCCTCGGAAAAGCTGGCCATGTACTCAAAGATCCTCACAACCCGGACATTCTTGCCGCAAACCCGCTCCCCCATCGGGGAAGAGATACAAAAGCCTTAAAGCGCGTACCACCAGGCTCAAGGACGGCTTCCTGTCTGCGGTTATAAGCCAAATGAATGGTCTCCAGTCCGATAAAATGGACTCGACCTCACAATGTAACTCACCGTGACCCTGCACCATATGTCTATCTGCACTGCACTTTCTCTGAAGCCATAATGCTTTGTTACAGTTACTGTTTTGTCGTATATCAGATCAATGTACTGTCGTAATGTATCGATCTGTGTGGATGGTACGTCAGGCAAGAATTTCACTGTAGCTCAGTACGTGATGATAACAAACAAATTCCCCATATTAATTGTGTGGAAATATTAGACAGACTGAGTTACTTTGGAACCACAGAAGGAAATTTAATTGTCATTTCTGAAGAATGCAAACAAATGGAAAAGGCTTCAATCTCGCATTATGATCTGCGGTAACTGGGATCAGGTGACCGGTGGTGAGTCTCCCATATCAATATCAGAATCAGGTTTAATAGCACCGGCAAATGTCATGAAATTGGTTGTCTCTGCGGCAGTAATAGAACCTAATTCATAACAATAGATTTTAACAATTGTGATATAAAATAAGAACATACATATTAAACAGTTAAATGATGTAAGTAGTACAACATAAAAATAAACTATTTTAATTGTGTGGAACTATTTGACTGACTGGGTTGTTGTATTGCAAATTCTGGAGTGAAGCTTAACTAAACTACACATTTATGAGAAGCTCAGATAAATAGAAAAGGCTAAATTCTCACATAAATGGGTCATAGATCCAGAAACATTGGCTGCACTTCAGCAGGTAAAAACAGTGGAATGAAACATGTTGTCCACCCACAACGAGAGGACGTGACAGATCCGGATCTCACTGCCTTGTCTGAACGGGTGAAAGATGAAGCTACACGGACACGTAGAGCAGTGACCGGAAGATGCTGCAGATCTGCGGGAAAACGTGAACAGGGAACGGGATCAGGTGACGGGTGGAGGGTCTCCCACCTGAACAGGTGACTCTGCTCCTCACTCCTCACACGCTGTCCGGCCCATCCGCCGCATTTCCCATATTATTGCATAGTTACATTTCCCTCTATACCTTTCCCGTCCCTTTCCCTCCACCTCCAGGTCACAGAGTTACGGGGTCGATTCCCATCCCGATCTGACAAACTTTTCAGACACAAACTGGAAATGTGCAGGTTTCATTTAAATCAGTCTGTGTTTATAAACACTAATTTCTATTCACATTCCTCCAGCCTCACTGGACAGGAACACGGAAACACCAAGTGAGAAACAGCAGGAGGTGGCCATTCAGCCCCTCTAACCATCAACAAGATGGCGGCTGCTCTCCCATCTCAGCCACATGTTTCTGCCTGATCCTCATTTCCTCGATCCCTTCAGTCTCCACACATCTGCCGGCCTCTGTTTTATGTGAGGACGATCACTGAGTCCTCACCGCCCTCTGTGGTGGGGATTTACAGACATTCACCACCTTCGGAGTGGAGACATTTCCCCTCATCTCAGTCCCGGACAGTCCACCCCCTTTTTCAGAGACTGGGATCCCTGGTTCAACCGGTAATGATGTTGTGCATTTCAATGTGTTCACCCCTCGGTCCTCGATTCTCCAAATGAAAGGGTTATCACATTTGATCTTTCTTCATATGATGACCCACCACTCCAGGGATCAGTCTGGTGAATCTTCATTGCACTCTCTATAACAAATACTCTCTAACCTCTTTGTTAACCCTCTATGGAATTAATTTCCATCTTCTGCAGCCCCGTGTTGCCCCAACCACTCACCTCCCACCCCTGTCACTATTTCCACCTTCCCACCTCCCCCTCACCTGGATCCACCTCTCACTCCCCAGCTCTTGCCCCATCCCCACCCCTCACCTCTTTTCTCGGACTATTTCCCGTCCACTCTCAGTCCAGAGGGAGGGTCTCGGCCCGAAATGTTGACGGTCCATTTCCCTCCACAGATGCTGCCCGACCCACTGAGTTCCTCCGGCAGTTTGTTCTTTGGTCTGTATAACCCGTGTTAGTGTGGGGAGCGGGATTTTACACCATATTCCCGGTACAATCTCAACAAAACACAAATAATTGTCACTTTGCCCGGACCATCGGCCCCGCTCGCAGGGCAACAGTCTGCCGGTGTTTGCCCCCAATGTGGTGAATCGCCACCACCGTGGGCTCAGACATTTCCACAGATGAGCCCCTCCTGTCCCCACCGGGACAAACATCCTGTCCGCCCCCTCTCTCACCGTCTTCATCCTCTCCCTCCCCGGGGAACCGGCATCAAACCGACGGGCCGAGCGGTCTCCTCCTACCTCTCAGCGATACATCAGACTCCGGCCGCAGGAGACGCTTCACAAACGCCCCAACTTCCCTCGGAGGGAAATGGAAATAAATCAGAAAGCGGACATTTACTTTGGGATTTGCTTTAAGGATTTCGGAGCTGCGGGCGACGGAGTCAGCGGGGGTAACGCCCTCTTGGGCGGTCCGCCTCCGCGACTGGGTGTAACCAGTGATTGACATCGCTTCGCACCAATGGGAATAGCGCGGCTTCAGAATCCTCTGTTGACAGCGGTGGGGGAGGGGGAAGAGGCTGGTCACGTGATTAGTAGCCCTGCCGTTAAACCAAGCTCGAGCTCCCCAGCGCGTGGGTGACGTAAGACACCACAGACGTGGGCGCAGATCCCGGTGTGGGGGACCCATGTGTGACGTCAGTCACTTGGGGGGTGTGACGTCAGGCGGGTGGGGGGCGCTTGTATTTAAAAGCACCTTAATGGACGTTTCTTATGATTTCAGTGGGACAACAACATTAATCACGGGTTTCATCACTGAATCCAGTGTTGTGAGATGTAAAGTCCCTGTTATGTGTCCGGCTGTGCCGTGTTGTTGGTGGAGTGGGCAGCGTGGTGTTTGTCTCGATTCGGGTCACAACACCAGAATTGCCAGCGGGGTCCACACACAGTGTATTAGTGACCAGAAAACCTCCCGTCCCTGCAGTCTCTGTCTCCTGGTAAACTCAACACCCTGACAATGTGGATCATAGACACCCCTTCCTCTCAGAGTCAGGGAATCATTCAGACAGTGATCAAAGAGAGGAATTATATTTATTGGTCATTAAAGTTCACCCAGATTCGTGTGTATGAATTTGATGCGGAGTTCGGGAGTGTCACAGTGAAAGGGCGGCAAGGCTGAACTCTCTCCCTTGTCCAAACAGTCTTTCCAGCTGAGGCAGCAATTCACAATTTACTTCCTCTGACCTTTCATTCCTCTGACCTGCTTTTCACTTCTCCCTGGGACCACCCTCCATCCCTTTCTCCTCCTGTCTAATCTCCTCTGCTATTAGATATTTTTCCCCTCCTGCTTTTGAGGTTTCCCACCGACCTGGCTTCAACTATCACCTTCGAGCGAGCCTTTTCCTCACCGCTCCGTTTTTATTCAGATATTTCCCCCGTTCCTTCTCAGTCCTGAAGAAGGATCTGAATCGTAATCGTATTTTTCTGTGAGGGAGGAGACCCGGAGGTGAGCTGGTCACACACGGTATCAGGAGAGTGACAGTAATGTGATTTCCTGTGTCACGGGTAGAGACAGAAGTCTCATGTGAGCAGTTGGTGAAGGTACAATTATCAGTTGTTTAGCAGAACTCGTTTGGTGTTTGTATTGTCCAGGTGATCTAAGGCCGTGTGGAGAGCCATTGTGATCACATCTGCCATGGACCTATCGTGGTGAGGGAGGAGTTCATTCTCACCATGACCAACCCTTCAACATCTCATCACCAGAGGTGTGAGAGCCACTGGATGATAGTCATTAAAGCAGCTCACTCTGCTCTTCGTGTTACTTGTCATCTGTAATCAGTAATTTGATTGAGAATGTACAATGGATAGTAAGTTTGCAGCAAGTAAGTTCAAACTACTATGTTTTCGAAAAACAGCACGTATAAACACTGCCCTCCCTTTCCTTGACCCCAATCAGCCTCTCCCCTTCCTTACTGCCTTCCATCTCCACCCCATCTTCCCTCTTACCCCCACTTTGGACATAAGTTCAGGGTGAAAGCTGAAATATTTGAGGGGAATCTGAAGGGGAATTCTTCACTCAGAGTTTGGTGAGAGTGTGGAATGAGAGTTAGGTGAGAATGCCAGCAGAAGTTGTGGATGTGGGTTCTATTTAGACACTAAAGAGAAATTAGGGTGACGACATGGATGGGAGGTGTATGGAGGCTATGGTGCAGGTAGTTGGAACTGGGCAGTGAAAACAGAAACAGGTCAGCATTGACTAAATGGGCCGAAGGGCCTGTTTCAGTGCTGCTGGGCTCTGTGACTTCAATAATATTGTAATTTGCAATTTCCAGTCAGTGCTTTGCTGCTAATGACTGAGCCTGGAAATTTACAGTGTGGGTGAAGAGGCTGCCCAGTGACTGTTCCTGTGCTCAAAGTCACTGGGACATCCCATCACTGAGCAGATATTGTCATCTCCATTCTCTTTCACTCAGTCTGTCATTCAACACGTTCACTGTTCACAGGAAATCACAGAACTCACAGAGAAGGGAACCCCGACAGAGGGTTCCCCGCTCTTCCTCTGTCTGGTGATGGGGAAAGGCTCCCAGTCCCAGGGAGTGATGTGGGAATCCTTTGTGGAAATGAGGAATGGGTTGGCAAAGTTGGACACAATGCTGAAAGACGTTCTGGAGGTTGGTATGTTAAAACAAGACACTGAACTGAAAATCACATTGACACATTGCAGACTGCACAATATTACAGAACATAGACAGTACAGCACAGGGACAGGCCAAAATATTGTGCTGGATTGAATAAATTAGTAACCAAATGGCCAACTAAACTACACCCTCAATGTGCTCATATAACATGTGAATGGTTTTATGGTACATTTCAGGAGCTGATGCTATTCCAAATGGATGCCGAAGAAAATGGTATCTGGCAAAAGGAGTGTTAAAGGTACACAACTTTGAACTCGGTTCATCTCGTTTAAGTTGCCAGAATCCAGAGGATGCATCTAATTTACTAAAGTACTTTGCATTAGCAAGCTGTGACATAATTTCTTCACGAGTAGGCAATTTGAAATGCTCTCTTTCAAAGGTCCAATTCAAGTCTCTCTGGTCTAAGCAAATCCTCAGTTTTCTATTTTTCTTATCAACCATGACAAGCAAATTGACCCTTTTAGTCAGTTCATCAATATTTGTTATGACTCCGAGCCATTCCATTCTGTCAACCTCTGTTTCAGTTGATGACGTAATGCAAAAGGTACCCTTCTACATGGATGTACTACGGGTGGCTCTGTGTTGTCAATTTTAATTGTGTGCTCTCCTGGAAGACAAATAAGCCCTTTGAACAAGTCCTCATACTCTTTCATCAAGTCACTGTATTCTGACTCTGTGCCACTGTCCACGACTAATTCTCTTTTCACCAAATTCAGTCTCTCACTGGCAAATAAACCCCAGTATTGACTGTACATTCTTTGGCACCACCATAAATGAAGCGTGTGCACAATATTTTTGTGTGATACTTTTGTGGCACTTGAATACCCAGTCACTTTTATATTTGTCTTATGTAACTTTGGTCTTGGCTTTCATGCATTAAACTCAGATTCTGCAAGAACATTTACTTATGCTCCAGTATCAAGTTTAAACAGAATATTGTTTTGGTTCACTTGCAATGGAATAGTCCAGTCATTTTTACTTTGATTGTTTTCACAAAGCACATCTATATAAAACTGAAGTTCATTTTCAAGCACTGCATTTACTTGTTTTAATTTCTTTCTACTTCTGCAACAGTGTGAAAAATGATTACTCTTACTGCAGCTGTTGCACATTTTCCCGGATGCTGGACACTGTTTTGGCCTATGCCGCTGCCCACAGCGAGCACATAGCTTTTTTCTCTCATATGACATCTTGCTCTCTGTCGGTTTTGTTGTCCTTTTATTATTTTTTCTAATTTGTTCACTGTTCCTCACTGCGTCTATGCTGGAGCTCTCAATGAAAAGTTCTTTAGCATGTGACATCACGGTTTTGGAAGCTTTGCAGAGCACCAAGGCTTTTTCCTAGTCTATGTCTTGTTCTCTTAACAGTCTTTCTCTCAGACCATTATCCAGAATGC
This sequence comes from Mobula birostris, assembly GCF_030028105.1. NCBI lineage: Eukaryota > Metazoa > Chordata > Chondrichthyes > Myliobatiformes > Myliobatidae > Mobula > Mobula birostris. The sequence continues at coordinate 216,293 of NW_027278264.1, forward strand.
CACAAACAATTCTGTCTTTAATGAGAGAGTCTGTCAGTTCTCCAAACTCACATGTTTTACCCCGGTGCCTCAACTCAGGAACATATTGATCAATATGTTTACATGTAAAAAGTTTATACCGCTCATACATCACATTACGCTTCAGTATACAAAATGCTTCAAATTTGTCCATTATCAATTTAACTTTAAATTGTCTCCATTTTCAAAAATAAAATGATTATATACATCAGTTGCATCATCGCCTATTACATGGAGTAGAAGGGCAGCTTTTGTTTTTTCCTGTTTTTTATCTGCTTCGATCGCCGATAAAAACAGTTCAAAACATTGTTTAAATCTTCTCCAGTTGTTAGCTACGTTCCCAGACAATTGAAGTGTTGGTGGGGGCTGCAACCTTCCATTTGTAAAACTGTTAGCAAACACCAAAACAGTCCAAACTCTTTTTTTATCTTCGATTCTCCCATGTTAGGAAATGTATTATTCTTCAAGAGCGACTTCTGACACCATAATATAAAAATTGCTGGTGAACGCAGCAGGCCAGGCAGCATCTCTAGGAAGAGGTGCAGTCGACGTTTCAGGCCGAGACCCTTCGTCAGGACTAACTGAAGGAAGAGTAAGGGATGCCCCACCTCCCCCTCATACCCAATCTGTTACTTATTTTTATGCACACATTCTTTCTCTCACTCTCCTTTTTCTCCCTCTGTCCCTCTGAATATACCTCTTGCCCATCCTCTGGGTCCTTCCCCCCCCCCCCGTCTTTCTTCCCGGACCTCCTGTCCCATGATCCTCTCATATCCCTTTTGCCTATCACCTGTCCAGCTCTTGGCTCTATCCCTCCCCCTCCTGTCTTCTCCTATCATTTTGGATCTCCCCCTCCAACTTTCAAATTCCTTACTCACTCTTCCTTCAGTTAGTCCTGACGAAGGGTCTCGGCCTGAAATGTCGACTGCACCTCTTCCCAGAGATGCTGCCTGGCCTGCTGCGTTCACCAGCAACTTTTATGTGTGTTGCTTGAATTTCCAGCATCTGCAGAATTCCTCTTGTTTCTGAGACCATGTTGTGTTCTTTATATTAATACAGTACGTATCCTGGGTTATTAATAAAGAACCATATTCTGAAAGAAATAGAACTTTTATTTCACAAGCACCACGCTTTTACAAAGCCACGTTCATGATCATTCTATCATTCCTGCACAAGCTCAGAACTCTCCCCAATCATGTTCTTACACATCATATCACCACAATTGCAAACAAGAGAAAATCTGCAGATGCTGGAAATCCAAGCAACACACACAAAATGCTGGAGGAACTCAGCATTAGTACTTTTTTCCATAGATGCTGCCTGGCCTGCTGAGTTCCTCCAGCATTTTGTGTGTGTTGCTTGTTCTACCTCCTCTTGTTTTGGACCTTTCTACCCGTGGGAACATGTTTTGACCCATTCTCTCTGGGTACATAATGATATCAAACACCTTTGTCCTGGGCAACAAATAGCTTTCACATCACAAATGTGCCGGATTCCAATGAGACAGACTACTGCCCTTCCCTTCATATTCATTGGCATTGCCATCACTGACTTCACCACCGTCAATCACCTGGGGGAGGGTTCAGGGGAAATATTTATATACAATATAGAAACTGGTCTTACCCGTGTGTAATGTGGTGATGCAAAAGTTGCTGGAGAATTTGCAAGTGAGCAGAAGTGGAGTGATATTTGGAAATCTGACTTTTTTAAGTGTCACTTGGAAATCTGACTTTTTTAAGTGTCATTTGGCAAGTAAATCACATATGGATGGTGTGAAAAAGCTCTGGCGAGAAAATCCTCCATTATCCATTACAGTCCTGCTACAGAGGTTGTGTGAGAGTGCAGATGAACTTGATCAAACCCAGAGGAGATCAAAGTTCTTATTGACAGTGTTTGCTAGCAATTAAAATGAATACCTCTCTACATAAAATTCACAGTGCACATTTTGTCACTCTGTAAAAGGATGTACAGTACAAGATTTATGTGCACACTAGTCATTACAAATTAGAGGGGACATTGGTGGGAAGGTGGGGAGACCTCCAGTGTCCCTGACGCCCTCACCTACAAGATGTGCATCCAGCTGCAGCTTGTAACCCTGCACTCAAGGAGTGGGAACTTGAAATGGATGAATTCCAGATTATCCAGGAGTTGGAGGGGGTGATGGATATGACATGAAGAGAGGTGAGTTACACCCAAGGTGCAGGACACAGGAAACTGGGTGAGAGGAAGAGGAATGAGGTTAAATAGCCATCGCAGAGTACTCTTGTTGCTATCCCACACAACAACAGGTAGACAACAGGAATTCTGCAGATACTGGAAATTCAAGCAACACACATCAAAGTTGCTGGTGAACGCAAAAGGCCAGGCAGCATCTCTAGGAAGAGGTGCAGTCGACGTTTCAGGCCGAGACCCTTCGTCAGGACTCAACAACAGGTAGACCACTTTAGAAACTGTTGAGGGGGATTTCCTGGCAGAGGGAAGTCAAAGGGGCGATAGGGGATTCGTTAGTTATTCATTATTGTCCCACTGGGAAAATACACTATAGTTTCAGCCTTCAAAAGGGGTAGAAACTTGAAAGACATACTAGTCAGAACCAAATTACGAGCAGCACCAAACTGTGAGGTGGGAAACTGCAGAGTATGCACATACCTGCGAATTTCAAAAAGCATACACAACAGAGCTACAGGAAAGTGGGCTGCAATAGAGCAGAGGATAACTTGTGAACAAAAGAATGCAGTATATGCAATCCAGTGTCAACAATGCCATATTATACACAAAGGGGAGACAGGCAACAGCTTGAGAACCAGACTCACAGGGCACCTCCGTAATATCACAACAGGAAACCAAAACAGACCAGTTAGTAGGCACTTCCTGAAGCACGGAATGTACTCCTTGGCAATCCTGGGCCTGGAAACTCACATAAACTGGTCAAAGCTCCGAAGAAAAAGAGGATATGGATTGAAAAACTACAGACATATTTCCCAAATGGCCCAAACGAGGCCTAAAAAGCTCGGCCAGCAAAATAAAATATACCCACTGGAGGGCCAAAACTACACCCAATAATTAAGAAAATTATTGAGAAAACCAGAGTAGGGAGGAAGAGGATGATTCCCTTCAGTCACCCACCCAGAAACAAAATTAAGACAGGTGTCCATTAAATAGGAAAAGTATGTCTTATTTTGGAAATAGAGCCTAACAACTAGGCCTCAGAACAGAACCTAACTCCCCAAATAGTAACATCTAAACAGAATAGAGAGAGATAAAGGTAGAAATTATAACTCTACAAGGGACAACCACTAGGAAGGATATACTCGTAACGACCAGTTTGATCCAGACTCAGCACTCACTCTAACCTCCCAGCTTCCCCCCATGGGGAAGAATGCGTACCCATCACATGGCCCTGCCCTGAAACCTAACATCTTCAAACCCCCATAAACACAAGTCCTCTTCTCGCCAGGGTGCCTAACTCACCCCACACCACTAATTCTACCTCCCGCCACCCAGCGGACATCCCTCGACCCTACCCCCCCCCCCAACCTAATCCTAACATCCAAAGGACCACACACCCTAACTAAACCGGACAACATCCCAGTTAACCCTGGCCACACCCCCACAAAGGGGCTTACTTAACACTGGGACCCATGCCCCTTTCTTCCCCCCACCCCATGGGGAGGCCTGCATCCACATTCCTCAGCCATAGCCCTAAACATAACAACTTCACCCATCCTACACACCCCCATCGACCTGAGCCCTCTCTCTACCGGGAGGCCAGGTTTACCCCACTTCACCATTGGTTTGGGTGCTCTTTCAACTCCTCCCACCACCGCAAGGTCCCGTGGCCCCACCACCCAGCCATACACCTGAGTCTAACACTTCCAACCCCCCTACACACCCCCATAAACCTGTGCCTTCTCCCCACCAGGGAGCCAAGTTCACCTCACAAACATTCCCAACCCTACCCTTCACCCTAATCCTAACTTCCAACTGACCGTGCACCCGAACTAAACTGGACAGTGCTCCAAATAATCCAAGCCACATCCCATAAAAGGGCTTACATAACAGCCCTTTGCCCTGCCCCTAAACCTAACATCTCCAACCCTCCTACACACCCCCATAAACCCAAGACCTCAACCCACCAAGGGGCCAAATTCACCCAATATCACCAGCAGTTCAGTTCCTGTTTCAGCCCTCCCCCCTACTGCAAGGTCCTCCAGAAACCCCACCCCCAGCAATGCCAATTGCCACCCCACCCCACCCCCCTTCGCTGTGAATCCTCCACCCCCATTACCTAACTCTACCTCCGGGCCTGTCCCTGCCCACAGCACCCCTCAATAAGCTACTGCACAACCCCCAGATTACAGCACTCAGTTCCTATAAAGCCCACCACCCCCAAAACATTATCCATAAGCAATAACTCCACCATTTTAGCAAACTTCAAAATGGAGGTTAACGAGGAGCGAGATCCCAAGAAAGGCAAGTCGGGGACCAAGATGATGACAATCTGGGCCAAAAACAAAGTGGCAGGGTGAAGTGATACTCATCTCCAGTACGAGATGTACAAACACCAGAGGGATATTTTGCCCACTACCCGCACACTCGCATCCTAACTCTGTGGACAGTGTTTGATGGTTGTAATGGTTATAAATGGTTATATAATAAACCCCACGGTTCCAGAATGTTCTTGCCATTTTCAGTTTCAATAAAATATATTTAAATCATTATGGCTGTTATGTCTGCATGTCAAGGGTAAAATAGGACATGATATTGTGTGATAGTAGATGTTTTTTCTCCATGAACGAGTGGTGTAAAACCTAAAAAAATACTCTCCCTGCTCTCTGAAACATTAATTAAGGATTAATCACCCATTTATTAATGTCAGATAGGCTGTTTTAGCATTCTGAATAGATCTGTGGTTAAAACTTTGGTCTAGACACTTGTTATGAGGGGATTCTTGGGCCAGGTCAAAATTGACCCAGACCGTACTGTGAAGGTATAGAATAGGAACAGTATTGAAGGGTTAAAGATATATGTGTTCATGCCATTGGGTTGTAAACTACCCGGATGTAATATGTGTTGTTCCTCCAACCTGAGAGTGAACTCATCGTGTTAGTTAAACAATGAACTGGAAGGGAGAGTGGGTTCATAGTTTTCCCCTGGGATCCCTATTAAATCAATCCTCTCTCACCTTAAACCAGTGCCGTCAGGTTGTTGATTCCACAAAGGAGGGGAAAGGACTGCGCACATTCCCCATTTCTGTTGTTACATACCCTGTAACGGATTAAAGAACCAGCCGAAATGGAACACACCTGGAGTCTGGTTTTGCTGTTAACTATTTCTATTTTTATGAGTAACTGCACAAAACAGTAATATATAACCAGAGAAATCAAACAGGTTAGCAGAACTTATGCATATACAGGTGTGTAAATACAGAACCCAAACTTCTTCAAGTTTAGGTGGTGAGGGACACAGTCTTACGATGGATTGTTCAGTTCAATGCTCACGTTAATTAATGCAAGGTGTTTGTAGTCCAAAAGGTGAATGCTGTGAGAAGGCAATTCTGTCGAAATTCCACAGATTCCATGACAGCAATACAAGATAACAATAGTAGTAGGTTTCATCTCCGAAGTTGTTCCACTCCACACATGAAGTATCACCGACAGTGATCTTCAACAAATATCCTTTCAACACAAGCGGTACCACACTCAAATTCAGCTACGGGTCATCCCAAAGTGGTGGCCACAGGATACTCAAACCAAATCGGCGTATGGATTATCTTCAACAGTAGCTTATCACAAAGGGAACCCTCTTCAAGGGAACCACCACCCAGCCAAGGGTAGACACACCAGTAGATTCCACAAGGTTACCCCAAACACACAATGTGATAGCCACTTATCCAGCTCCACGACATACGAAATAACTCCAACGGTGATTTGCCACAGGGGTGTCTTTCTTCAGTGAACTACCACACCCAGACAAGGGTAACACACAAGTGGTATTCACAAAGGTTTCCCCCTCACCAGAGAATCCTCTCTTGTGGATTAACTACGTGACAATCACACCTTCGTATTCAAATGGAACTCAAACTCACCCCTTACGGGCTACAGAGGAGAGAGTCCAAACAGTGACCTCTTTGTCACTCGGTTTCTTCTGTTTCAAACCTTCCTCTCCTCTCTTCTCTTCCTGCAAACTTGTTCTAGTTGCAGAAAACTTGTGAGTCATTCATCAATACCAGGATCCATCTCAACTCAGCCCTTTTGGGCTGCTGACCGACTCACTGGTGTCTTCCATTGACCAAATCCATCTTGACTCTGAGCACGCGCTTCTCTGTGTCCGTAACTGTTCTTGTAGAAAGTAAACACGCTGCAGAGAAACCATAACATCAAATGTCCATCAAATAACTCCACCTCTCTCTCTCTTTCTCTTTCCATGGCAACCCACAAGCTGACAGCAATAGTCGGTGTCCTTGTAAAAGTGTAAACACGAGCTAAAGGCAGTTCCGCCCCTCTCTCTCTCTCAACAGAAATCCAAAAGTTAGTCTCAGTTCTCTGTTGTTCCTTAAAGTGACAGTCCACAGCAAAAAATAACCTTAGGGGTTCATAACACTGTACATTCATGGTTTGGAACACCTGCATCATGTCAGCCTCAATCTCCTGCACTTCAAGGTGTGAAGTCCCAACCTGCCCAGCCTCTCTCCAGACCTCAGTCCCTCGAGTACCGGCACCATTCTCGTAAATCTCCTCTGCACTCATTCCAGCTTGATGTCCTCTCCCCTGCAGAATGACCAAAACTGAATACAATAATCCAGGTGCTGATACCCTAACAAACACTAATGCAACCTCACTGGCTTCTTCTTCAGGCCTTGAGCCATGAGACATGAAACAGAGGCTGCTCAGCCAATCGAGTCTGCTCCATCATTCCTTCGTGTCCAGTTGATTCTCTCTCTCAACCCCATTCTCCTGCCTTCTCCCCATAATCTTTCAACATCATTTAAAATACATTCAATGACTTGGCATCTACTCAGTCCGTGGCAATGAATTCCACAGATTTACCGCTCCCTGACTACAGGAATTGCTCCTCATCTCTGCCCTCAGTGGATGCCCTGTATGTTGAGGCCGTGGCCTCTGCTCCCAGACTGACACAGTGTAGCGTGCATCTTCTTCATAGCCACTCTGTCCAGGCCTTTCAGTATTCAATAGGTTTCAATGAGATCCCCTCTCTTTCTTCTGGACCAGCGAGTACAGGGTCAAAGCTGTTCAACGCTCCTCACACGTTAACCCTTTCATTCCTGGAATCATTCTGGTGAACCTTCTCCCGACCCGCTCCAATACGAGCACATTTTTTCCTCAGTTAAACTGCTCACAATACAGCAAGAGTGATCTGACCAATGAGTTATAAAGCTACAGTGTCACATCCTTGCTCTTATATGCTAACGTTACAGTTGTTATCCTTAATCAACTCAATCTGCAAGCAAATGTTTAGGGCCTCCTGCTCAAGCACTCACAAGTACCCATACGCCTCTGATTTTTGAATTTTCTCCCATTTAATTTTTTTTCTACACCCTTATTCTTTCTACCAATTGTACGTGACCGTACACTTGCAGACACTGTATTTCATCTGATACTTCGTTGTCTGTTCTCCAAACCTATCAAAGTCCTTCTGCAGACTCCCGCTTTGCTCCAAACTACCTATCCCATACCTATCTTTGTATCAACTGCAAAGTTTGTCACCAAGGTATCGATTTAACATTAAAAGATGCAGTCTCAATACTGACCCCCACGGAACACCATTAGTTACCGACAGCATAACGGAATTCTCCACATTATTCTGACTCTTTCTCCCTTGTCAGTCAGCCAATCTTCCATCCATACAAGCATCTTTCCTGTAAATCCATGAGCTGTGATCTTGTTAAGCAACCTCACGTGCAGCACCTTAGAGACATAGAAAACCTACAACACAGTACAGGCCCTTCGGCCCACAAGGCTGTGCTGAACATGTCCTTACCATAGAACTACCTAGGCTTATCCATACTCCTCTATTTTTCCAAGCTCCATGTACCTATCCAGGAGACTCCTAAAAGACCTCATCGTTTCCACCTCAACACCGCCACTGGCAGCCCATTCCACTCACTTACTGCTCTCTGCGTAAAAAATTCACCCGATATCTCCTCTGTACCTACATCCACGCACCTTAAAACAGTGCCGGCTCGTGTTAGCCATTTCACCCTGGGAAAAAAAAACCTGTCTGTCAACATGATCAGTGCCTCTCCTCATCTTATACACGTCTATCAGATCACCTTTCATCCTCCCTCACTCCAAGGAGAAAAGGCTGAGTTCACTCAACCTATTCTCATAAGCAGTGCTCCCCAATCCAGGCAACATCCTTGTATATCCCCTGTGCATTGCCCTTTCGGCGTGCATTTCCTATCCCCCATTGTAATTTGTCGACCACATACTCACCACTGTTTGGAGGTCTCTCGACAATTCCCATAAGGGATTTATTTTTTTTAACATTTGCTATCCCTTAATTCTACCCACAGATTCGACACCTTCCAACCCTATGCCACCTCTTTCTAATGATTTTATTTAATATTTTACTAACAGGGCCACACAACCCCACTACCAGCTTGTTCTTAGCTTGTTCTTTCAAGAAACATACAAGTATCTGGGAAACAAGAGGACCTGCAGATGCTGGAAATTTAGAGAACTATACACAGTGCAGGAGGAGCTCAGCATGTCAGGCAGCATCTATGGATGGGAATCAACATTTTGGGCCAAGACCCTTCATCGGGACTCTTGATAGCCACGTATCTGGAATATCAACAAGCAAAGAAAATAGAAAGTAGTGTGAAATAGGGAAAACCTTTGACAAAATTTAGTTCAAGGCTTAAAAAACCTGCCAAACAGTTCAATAGTTAACAAATACAACAAAGGCAGTAAATACTTTCATCAGTACCAACATTGACTTTTTTAATGAAAATATCTTGCTCCCACTTCAATCAGTAAAATTTACAAAGATCAATAAGAACTGAAATGACAACTTTAGAAAAGACTATTTACACTCAAACCCACTTAGATTAACACTACCTTGGACAGAAGGAGGAAGAGAAATAACACACATGAAAAAAAAATCACACAACAGTCAGGTAAAACATCTAAGTATATATTTTCATCAAAAATCAACAGGATTCAGCACTCCAGGTGTGTATATGCAATCGTGATAAGAAATACAGACCAGAAAACTTCAATGAGAGGACAACTCAGAAAAATGAATCATCACTATGGAAGAAAACATTAACCAGTGGAACGAGTACGACCCTCCATGGGAGACATCCCAATGATCTGAGCAGACGAGATGGTGACAAGGAAGCATGGAGCACCTGACTGAGAGTTGGAGACCTCTTCCCAGAAACAGAGGGGTTCCTTGCAGAAATACAGGACAAGGTGTTTAAACAAAGGAAAAAAAAAATCAAAAATACATACAATACAAACAAACAAGGCAATAAATCCAGCAAATGCCGAGAAACCAGACACAATCCAACACATTCCAGGATCCAGCAGTTTGAATCAATCTGATTACTTATGAAGGCACAATGAAATGGCAAATATCAGTCACCAAAATCTTGCTTTAAAATACAAACTCATGAATGACCACCATAACTTCATTAAGGCACCATAAATTCAAACCTGATCCAGTTCGGGACAGAATCTCACATTTCATATGATAATCAATAAATTATTACAGACAGGACAATCTCAAATAACCATCTGGATATAATATCACAGGATAAACAAGCAGGAACAACTCCCTCAATAGATAAAACTATTCCCAACACACACATGTTCCTCGAAGTGGAGCACCTCACCATGGGCATTGTTTGTGTCATCAGTCAGACAACCGAATTATATTCCCTGTCAATCAGCTTCCAAATGTTTTTACTCTGTCATTCGTTACCACACCCCGCTGCTGATTCCCTTCTCCTCATCATACATTCTTACCCTGACCATCGTCCAGAGCCCCAAACTCTGCCCTGTGCAGACCCGCCTCTGGTTTCTGACTCTGCTCCGTTGAACATCCAACTGATAGTTTCCCATTCTGCTTTCAGTCTTTAGAGGACAGTGGTGTTTTCTAACAACCCTATACAAGCAGGGAAAGTGACCCATAATGTGGAAATGAGCCATCAATAAGGAGGTTAACTACCAATGTCATTCTTCCTCAGCCCAGAGATTAGAGGGGCGAAGAACATCTCAGACAGAACTGCAGTCAGCTCGACGACTTCAGTCTGCAGAGAATTCAAGCAAAACCTCTTCACCCACAGAGTGGTGACTGTTTGGAACCCATCACCACAGGGAGAGCGAGAGATGAACAACAGGGCAGGATTTCAAAGGACTGTTGTGGAACTGAATCACTGGCAGGGTCCAGCCGGCCTGAGTTGACTCTCTACTGTACACTAGGTGCGTTATAAATTCACTAAGTACTGGAGACAGAGTTTAAAATAGAACTGATTTATTTGTCTCAGATCCAGAATATTAAACTCCAGTCCCATTAAAGGTGAATGTGCAGCAGAAGAAACTCCTCCCATGCCCAGTGACCAGGGTGCAGAACTGGGTGTGGTGAGCAGCAGCAATAATTGCAGAGTTCAGCACCGACAGTCACTCTCGAAATTGCATTCAGCACGGTGATGGACAAATATCCAGCAAGCAGCTTAATCAAACTTTCTCCCCAGTGTGAACCCGGCAGTGTGTCACAAGTGTAACACACTGTAAGGTTCCACTGCTAATGTAACGGCCTCTGTGCAGTGTTTCACTGCTGAGGTAATGGTTTCTCTGTAGCAGCAATGTTTAGGTTGTGACCGGAGATAACAGGGTTTTGGAGTGCGGGGTCATCCAGTGAGAGAAATGTTCTTTCTTGTGAGTCTGGAAGAGGGATTTTCGTGTTCTTTTGTTGGGGAGAAATGAGAAGATGCGAATGGAGAGAGTGGGCCCTTTTCTTTTTGTTTACTTCACTAACCATATAGAACCATAGAACACTACCACACAGAATCAGGCCTTTTGGCCCTTCTTGGCTCTGCTGAACCATTTTTCTGCCTAGTCCCACTGACCTGCACCCGGACCAATTTACCACATTATCATCCAGATCATTGATGTAGATGACAAATAACAATGGACCCAGCACTGATCCCTGTGGCACACCACTAGTCACAGGCCTCCACTCAGAGAGCATTCCTCTACTACCACTCTTCGACTTCTTCCATTGAGCCAATGTTTAATCTAATTTACCACCTCTCCATGTATACCTAGCGACTGAATTTTCCTAACTAACCTCCCATGTGGGACCTCGCCAAAGGCCTTACTGAAGTCCATGTTGACAATATCCACTGCCTTCCCTTCATCCACTTTCCTGGTAACCTCCTCGAAAAACAGATTGGTTAAACATGACCTACCACGCACAAAGCCATGTTGACTCTCCATATTATGTCCCTGTGTATCCAAATACTTGTAGATCCTATCTTTTAGTACTCCTTCCAATAACTTACCTACTACCGACGTCAAACTTACCGGCCTATAATTTTCCAGATTACTTTTAGATCCTTTTTTAAACAACGGAACAACATGAGCCATCCTCCAATCCTCCAGCACCTCACCCGTAGATACCGACATTTTAAATATATCTGCCAGGGCCCCTGCAATTTCAACACTAGTCTCCTTCAAGATCTGAGGGAATACCCTGTCAGGTTCTGGGGATTTATCCACTCTAATTTGCCTCAAGATAGCAAGCACCTCCTCCTTTTCAATCTGTACAGTTTCCATGATCTCACTACTTGTTTCCCTTAATTCCATAGACTTCATGCCAGTTTCCTTAGTAAATACAGACGCAAAAAAACCATTTAAGATCTCTCCCATTTCTTTTGGCTTCACACATAGCCGACCACTCTGATCTTCAAGAGGACCAATTTCATCCCTTACAATCCTTTCACTCTTAATATACCTGTAAAAGCTCTTTGGATTATCCTTCACCTTGACTGCCAAGGCAACCTCATGTCTTCTTTTAGCCCTCCTGATTTCTTTCTTAAGTTTTTTTTCGCACTTTTTATACTCCTCTAGCACCTTATTTGCTCCCTGTTTCCTATACATGTCATACAACTCTCTCTTCTTCTTTATCAGAGCTCCAATATCCCTTGAGAACCAAGGTTCCTTATTCCTATTCACTTTGCCTTTAATCCTGACAGGAACATACAAACTCTGCACTCTCAAAACTTTCTCCTTTGAAGGCTTCCCACCTACCGATCACACCTTTGCCAGAGAACAACCTGTCCCAATCCACGCTCTTTAGATCCTTTCTCATTTCTTCAAATTTGCCCCTCTTCCAGTTCAGAACCTCAACCCTGGGACCAGATCTATCCTTGTCCATGATCAAGTTGAAACTAATAGTGTTATGATCACTGGAACCAAAGTGCTCCCCTACACAGACTTCCGTCACTTGTCCTAACTCGTTTCCTAACAGGAGATCCAATATTGCACCCCCTCCAGTTGGTGCCTCCATATACTGATTTAGTAAACTTTCCTGAACACATTTTACAAACTCTAAACCGTCTAGACACCTAACAGTATGGGAGTCCCAATCAATGTATGGAAAATTAAAATCCCCTACCACCACAACTTTATGTTTCCTGCAGTTGCCTGCTATCTCTCTGTAGATTTGCTCTTCCAAGTCTCGTTGACTATTGGGTGGGCTGTAATACAATCCCACTAATGTGGCCATACCTTTCCTGTTTCTCAGCTCCACCCAGAAGGACTCAGTAGACAAGCCCTCTAATCCTCAGTCCTGCCTGAGCACTGCTGTAATATTTTCCCTAACAAGCAATGCTACTCCCCCACCTTTCATTCCTCTGCCTCGATCACATCTGAAACATCGGAACACTGGAATATTAAGCTGCCAGTCCTGCCCCTCCTGTAGCCAAGTTTCACTAATTGCTATAACGTCATAATTCCACGTGTCAACCCACGCCCTCAACTCATCCGCCTTCCCCGCAATACTCCTAGCATTGAAATGTATGCACCTCAGAAGATTTTTACAACCACTCACAACCTTTCTATCAGCGGATTTGCTTAAACTTTCAACATCATTTATTTTCACCGCAGCCACACTGTCAGCTCTGGCACTCTGGTTCCCATCCCCCTGCAAATCTAGTTTAAAGCCTCCCCAATAGTACTAACAAACCTCCCTGAAACGATATTGGTCCCCTTATAGTTCAGGTATAACCCATCTCTCTTGTACAGGTCCCACCTGCTCCAGAAGAGATCCCAATGATCCTGAAATCTGAAACCCTGCCCCCTACACCAGTTCCTCAGCCTCAGTCAAAGTAAGAATTATAAAGCTCAATCGTTTAATCATATATTGTGTACTGTTTATTATTTCCGGGTACTGATTTGTAACAGGGGACACATCACGCAGCATCCACCCAAACGAGATTTCTTAAGTTTGGCCGGGCAGGGGGGCTATCACCCCCTATATTAAGCTGCTAGCTGAAGCGAGAGTTACATAAGGTTAGATGACTGAGTGAATCCTTTCCCACATTCACAGCAGGGGAACGGCCTCTCCCCAGGGTGAACTCAGTCATGCACATTTGGTTGATTTGGCTGAGAGAATCTCTTCCCAATGTCTGAACAGGTGAACGGCCTCTCCCCAGTGTGAAGTCGCTGGTGTCTCAGTAGGTGGAATGACCGAGTGAATCCCTTCCCACATTCTGAGCAGGTGAATGGCCTCTCCCCAGTGTGAACTGACTGGTGTCCCTTCAGTTGAGATGACTGAGTGAATCCCTTCCCACACACTGAGCAGGTGAACGGCCTCTCCCCAGTGTGAACTGACTGGTGTCCCTTCAGATGAGATGACCGAGTGAATCCCTTCCCACAGTCTGAGCAGGTGAACGGCCTCTCCCCTGTGTGAACTTGCTGATGTCCCTTCAGATGAGATGAGTATGTGAATCCCTTCCCACAGTCTGAGCAGGTGAACGGCAGCTCCCCTGTGTGAACTCGCTGGTGTGCCTTTAGGTTGGATGACCAAGTGAACCCCTTCCCACACACTGAGCAGGTGAATGGCCTCTCCCCAGTGTGAACTCTCTGATGTACCTTCAGTTTAGATGACTGAGTGAATCCCTTCCCACAGTCTGAGCATTTGAACGGCCTCTCCCCAGTATGAACTGACGTGTGTACCAGTAGGTCAGATGACCGAGTGAATCCCTTCCCACAGTCTGAGCAGGTGAACGGCTTCTCACCGGTGTGAAATCGCTGATGTCCCTTCAGTTCAGATGACGAAGTGAATCCCTTCCCACAGTCCGAGCAGGTGAACGGCCGCTCCCCAGTGTGAAATCGCTGATGTATCTTCAGTTGAGATGACGAACTGAATCCCTTCCCACAGTCTGAGCAAGTGAATGGCCTCTCTCCAGTGTGAACCCTCTGATGTAGCTTCAGTTTAGATGAGCAAGTAAATCCCTTCCCACAGTCCGGGCAGGTGAACGGCCGCTCCCTGGTGTGAACTGACTGGTGTCTCAGTAGGGCGGATGACCGAGTGAATCCCTTCCCACAGTCTGAGCAGGTGAACAGCTGCTCTCCAGTGTGAACTCGCTGGTGAGCCATTAGGTCAGATGACCTAGTGAGTCCTTCCCCACAAATTCAGCAGATTACCAACATCTGCCCAGTGTGAACTGACTGGTGTGTCCACAGGTGGGAAGACCGACTGAATCCCTTCTCACACACAGAACAGGTGAAGGGCCTCGTCCCAGTGTGAACTTGCTAATGTACCTTCAGTTGAGATGACCGACTGAATCCATTCCCACAGTCTGAGCAGATGAATGGCCTCTCCCCTGTGTAAAATGACAGGCGTGCCAGTCAGTCAGATGATCGAGTGAATCCCTCCCCACAGTCTGAGCAGGAAGGATGATAGAGTGAATCCCTTGCTCCTCTTCTTAAGTATCTGGACAGAGACAGCAAAACTGGCGTGTTGTGCTCAAGATTGCTGCAGACAAATTCCTTGTCGTGTTTAACCTGTAAAAATATTTACAAAATCCATCAATGGGTGTACGACAACGTTTCAGAAGAGATGAATTGAGTTGTCAAGGTGTGATCTGGCATCACGCTGTTACAGTGAAGTTCAACCCAAGCTGGAGAGAGAAATCATCTTCTCACTGGTCACAGTGCTGGTATCTGGAATGACCATCAAACTCTCTGATGCTCTTCCTGTCTCAATAAGAATGGGGAATTTCTGCCATCTCCAATCTGTGACCTGCTCAGTCTGACTCTCTCCATTGGTATTATTCCCTCTTCCCACTGAGCTGCATGGGTGCCTGGCCCCACAGTAACTGAAACACTCTCACACAAATAGCTGGCAGTGCATTCCATGCACCCACCACTCGCTGTGTAAAAAACTTACCCCTGACATCCCCTCGGTATCTATTTCCAATTACCTTAAAACTCTGCCCCCTTGTGTTAGCCATTTCAGCCCTGGCAGAAAACCTCTGGCTATCCACACAATCAATGCCCCTCATCATCCTATACCCCTAAAAAAGGCTCTAAACATAAACAAGGAAATTATATATTGAAGATTTGTTCGAAGTATACAAAATTATAAGGGTATAGATAGGGTAAATGCAAGCAGCTCTTTCCACTGAGGTTGGGTGGGATGACAACCGGAGGCCATGGGTGAAAATTTAACGGGAACATTTTGAAAATCTCTTTACTGAAATGGTCATGAGAGTGTGGAATGAAATGCCAGCACAAGTGGTGAATATGAGCTCGGTTTCACCATTTCGAAGAGGTTTCGATGGAAGCCTGGATGGTAGGGGTACGGAGGGCAATGGTCCCAGTGCAGGTGGTTGCATTGGACAGCTTAAATGTTTTTTTGGCATTGAATAGATGGGCCGAATAGCCTGTTTCAGAACTGAACTTCTCCATGTTTCCATGACGGAGAAGCTGGCCAAACTTGTTTGGAAAGGAAAAGGTCGGAGTGACAACTGAGCAGCAATGGCTGGAGTTTCTGGGAGCAATTCAGGAGCTAAGTGATCGATACATTCCAAAGAAATGGAAGCATTGGAAAGGCAGGAGGACACAACCGTGGCTGAAATGAGAAGCCAAAGCCAACATAAAAGCCAAAGAGAGGGCAAACAAAAGAGCAAACACTAACAGGGAATGGAGTTGCACAGTGTGAACTTGCTGATGTACCTTCAGTTGAGATTACTGACTGAATCCATTCCCACTGTCTGAGCAGGTGAATGGGTTCCTCCCTGTGTAAAATGACGAGCGTGCCAGTCAGTCAGATGATCGAGTGAATCCCTTGCTCCACTTCTTAAATATCTGGACAGAGACAGCAAAACTGGTGTGTTGTGTTCAAGATTCCCGTAGACAAATTCCCTGTCATTTTTAACCTGTAAAAAGATTTACAAAATCCATCAATGGGTGCAGGACAACATTTCAGATGAGATCACTTGAGCTGTCAAGGTGTGATCTGGCATCACACTGTTACAGTGAAGTTCAACCCAAGTTAGAGCAAGAAATCATCTTCTAACTGCGCACAGTGATGGTATCTGGAATGACCATCAAATTCTCTGATGTTCTTCCTGTCTCTATGAGAATGGGTTCAGAGGAGATGTGAGGGGTAAGTTTTGTTACGCAGAGAGTGCTGAGTGTGTGGAATGGGCTGCTGGCAACGGTGGCAGAGGTGGATACAATAGGGCCTTTTAAGAGACCCCTGGACAGGTATATGGAGCTCAGAAAATTAGAGGTAATTTCTCAGGTATGGACATATTCGGCACAGCTTTGTGGGCCAGAGAGCCCGTGTTATGGGGTAGTTTTTTTTTCTATGTTTCTACCATCCCCAATCTGTGACCTGGCTCAGTTTGACTCTCTCCATTGGTATTATTCCCTCTTCCCACTGAGCTGCATGGGTGCCTGGCCCCACAGTAACTGAAACACTCTCACACAAATAGCCTTTGTCGACGTGCAGCTGGGATTTTCTTTTATGTATTATTAACTTTTCTTTTATGTATTATTAACTGCCACAGATTTAACACCATATAAACAATTCCTGCTGAGATGAATGGTTGGTCCGCACAGCTAGTAAAAGGACTTAAAGTGAGTTTTTGTATTATTTCAGGTTCTTGTCACAGTCATAGAATAATACAATACAGAAACAGGCCCTTTGACCCATCTAGTTGGTGCCGAGCTACTTAAACTTTCTACTGCCATACCCCTACCATCCAGGTACCTGTACAAACCTCTGAAATGTTCAACTTGAGCTTGCAGGCACCGGGCGTGCTGGCTGCTCATTCCACACCTGCATGACGGTCTGTGTGAAGACGTTTCCCCTCATGTTCCCCTACCCTTTCAGCTTTCACACTTGACCCATGGCCTCTGGTTGTAGCCCACCCAATCCCAGTGGAGAAAGCCAGCTTGCATTTACCCTATCTATGCACCTCTATCACAATCAAATCTCCCCTCAATCTTCCACATTCCAAGCAATAAAGTCCTGATCTGTTCAATCTTTCCCAATAACCCAAGTCCTCCAGACCTGGCAACATCCTTGTGAATTTTTTCTGAACTCTTTCAACCTCTTTTACATCTTTCCTGTCGGTAGGTGACCACAACTACAAACAAGACTCCAAATTAGGCCTCACCAATGTCTTCTACAAGTCAACATAACATCCATAGGACCGAAAGAAGCTGCAGAAGATCGTGAACACGGCGCAGCGCATCACACAAACCAATCTTCCATCCTTGTACTCACTTTACACCGCACACTGTCGGAGCAGTGCTGCCAGGATAATCAAGGACACGACCCACCCAGCCAACACACTTTTCGTCCCTCTTCCCTCCAGGAGAAGGTTCAGGAGCTTGAAGACTCGTACGGCCAGATTTGGGAACAGTTTCTTTCCAACTGTGTTTAACCAACACCCCCGACTCCCCACTCTCGCACAAGCCAAACTTACCACTAGAATATTAGACCTCTGCTAGTTTAAATTCCTGAACTAACAAATCCCTTGTCACCGCTTTGACTTTCCTCTGCCAGGTAATTTCCCGACCCCGAGCAGTTTCTAAAGTGGCCCACCTGTTGTTATGCAGGATAGCATCAAGAGTACTCTGCGATGGCTATTTAACCTCATTCCCCTTCCTGACTCTCACCCAGTTTCCTGTGTCCTGCACCTTGAGTGTAACTCACCTCTCTTCATGTTATATCTATCAACCCCTCCAACTCCTGGATGATCCGGAATTCATCCATCTCAAGTTCCAACTCCTTAAAGTGCAGGGTTACAAGCTGCAGCTGGATGCACATCTTGTAGGTCAGTGGTCCCCAGCCACCGGGCCATGGACCGGTACCGGGCCGCGAGGCAACGATATGATTTGGCGATATGAGTCAGCTGCACCCTTCCTCATTCTCTATCATGCCCACTGCTCTGCTGAACTTGCACGCATGAGAGGTCAAACCGCACACGTCATCCATGTCAGCACGGGAAGAAGATCGACTCCTCGAGCTTGCAAATGACGGTGGGCTGAAAAGTACATTTGACATAACATCTCTGCCGGCATTCCGGATCAAAGTCAAGGCTGAATATCTTGGGATAGCCACGAAAGCACGAAAAACGTTGATTCCATTTCCAACATATCTCTGCAAAGAGGGGTTTTCTGCAATGAATGCAATGAAAACTAAATTGTGGAATAGACTGGACATAAGGAACCCCCTTCGAATATCGCTGTCTCCCATCACCCCTCGATGGCACCGTCTTGTTGCAGGGAAACAAGCCCAGGGCTCCCATTGATTCAGCGATATTGGTGTGTTGCAATGATTTTATATGTTCATACGGGGAAAATACGTGCTGTGTGTTTAATATCCAAACGTTACTTAAAATGTTATGATGACTTACAAGTGACTTATAATTGACTTATCACTATATAACAGTAATATAAAGTAAAAGCTGGAATGATACGATAAATACCCAGCCTATGTAAAGTAGAAATAATGTATGTACAGCGTAGTTTCACTGAACAGAATCGCCAAAAACAATTTGTAGAAAAAAAATCGGTACGTACACGCATGCACACACAAGTGCCCGTGCAAGGCTTCATGGTCATTGTAGTCTTTCTCAGAGTAAACACAACTTATTTGACTGCTATCCTTGTCCCTTGGTAACTCTACCCCGCCCCACCCCGAGTCGGCCGGTCCACAAGAGTATTGTCAATAATAAACCAGTCTGCGGTGCAAAAAAGGTTGGGAACTCCTGTTGCAGGTGAGGGCATCAGGGACACTGGAGGTCTCCCCACCTTCCCACCAATGTCCCTTCTAATTGACCAGTGCGCACAAAAATCTTGTACTGTGCATTTTTTCCACCCAGTGACAAAATGTGCACAGTGAATTTTATATAGAGAGGTATTCATTCTTACAGCTAGCAAATCACTGGCACTAAGAACTTTGATCTCCTTTGGGTTCGATTGGGTTCATCTGCACTCTCACACAACCTATCTCGTAGGCCTGTTAACGGGTAATGAAGGATTTTCTCACAAGAGCCTTTGCACACTGTCCAAGTGCACCCAGTGCTCCTGAACCCCAATCCTCCCAGTGCTCAGATACGGCGGCCGCTCGGGTAAAAGAGATCCACACAGGGAATACTGAGGATTATTCCGAGACAGGGAGGGAAGAATCCAATAAAACCCCAGAGGTAATGGCTCCACAAAGACAATTGCCCACCCAAATGCTGCCCAATCCACGAGCAGGAGGAGGGACAGCCCTCAGTGATTCCTCTGTATGCACCCTGGAAGCCTTAAGAAATGATAATGATCATGAATCAGGCCCCAGATAGAAAAGAAAAACCAGCACAGTTTGCTCAGTATGTCCACAGTACTACACAAATGTATAAAGTGACACCGCAAGATTTATTCTGTCTCTGCTGCACGATTCTCTGAGCTGAGGAGGGGGAAATGAAAGGCAGAATTGAGATACCAAACCTATCAGGAGTTACCAGTGGGAAACCATAATGAGAATGAACAGACAGACCGGATTATTCAAGCCTTGGAAAGGGCCCTCCGGCAACCTGTAAACATCACTAAAGTACTTGAATGCAAACCTAAGCCTGGGGAATCGGGACCAGACTATTGGGAGCGATTTGTGGCCTGCTACGGCACTTTCACAGGAGACCAAGCCTTTAATGATGGGAATCCGTCTGCCCAGTTTGATGTCTTACTGTTCCAATGCTTACCAACTAAGTTAGCCAACATGATTAAAACAAATAATATGGATTGGCCTGACAGTGAACAAAATCGAATGCGACGAGCTTTGACATACTATTGCGAGCCGACTTTCGAATCCTGATCAACCCCGAAGAGCACTAATATTAAAGGTGAATATGTTCAGCAGGGTGAAGGACGCGAGCAAGCTATATCTGGGGATCAGAAATGGGAACAAAAACCTACCAAGGGACAGGTGGGGACAACAATCCATATAGAAATTGACAAGCAAGGATGCTTCCTACCATGAGTACCACCCCTCGGGAAGAGCCCAATGTAATATTGCAAGCTGCTGGAATTCCAATTCTGTTTATGATTGATATGGGGGCAACCACAACCACTCTCAACCAGGTATCGGAAAATAGTATTGGAAAAGGGATTCCAGCTATCAGATTCTACAATCACTCTGTCCGGGTTTGAAGGCACAGAACGTACTTATTCACGTACCCAGCCACTGAAGGTGGAATTCCAGGGGGACCCAGTGTGTGGTTTCATTTACAGTCACCACCAGTCTGAGGTGTAATCTAGCAGGGAGAGACTTGCTCTAACCATTGTAAGTCAAGATTCTCTGCACAGACAAGGATAGCACTCTGGGACCTCTCCGAGGGAAGAAACTGGAGTTCCTTGCCTACACCCTGACAAAACAAGTCCCCAGCACCAAGGGAGACTGGCAAGACTCTGCCGCGGGCCAACTCCGATACTGGAAGGAGTCTGAGGTGAAGACGGGACATCTGGTAAGGCACACTTTTAATATTGACCGAACCCAAGATGTTATACCCCATCTCTGGGCAATTTCAGGCCATGAAGTCGGCCACACCAACTGCTCCCTATCCGGATCACCGTGAGAGAAGGACAGACTCTCCCACCCATTTCGCAACATCCCCTCAATCCCGAGGCAATATTTTATGAGGATGGAAGCTCTTTGTGAATCCAGCACGATATTCTGGCTATGCGATAGTGACGGACAGTGAAATAGTTGAGCAAGCCTCTTTTGAGGCAGCTGTCTCCACCCAGAAGGCTGAGCTGCTTGCTCCGACTCGTGCCTGTATCCTTGCAACAGACAAAAGTGCGAACGTTTACACAGATTCCCGTTATGCATTTGGAGTTGTACATAAATAATCTTCCGGAAATTGTACATGACTACGGGCCAACTAACCAAAATTCTCCAAGCATTACATTCGCAGGTATGGCAGGCTTACAAGGAAGAGAACTACCCCACAGAGAGGAGTGACTATTCCACCATAGAACTTGGGAATTTTGTCCTGATCAAGAACTGGAATTGAGGGAAACTCGGACCTCAGTGGAGAGGACCACATCAGGAGTTACTGACCACTCCCACGCTGTGAAACTGAAGGGGCAATCTCAGTGGATACATCAAACAGACTACAAATGTGTTACTGAAGGAACTGAGTAGACGGACTCTCTTGGACTAAAGGAAAATGTATTGGTTAATAGTGGTGTTCGTGTTTACATCTTTGAGAGGGCTCACCCCAGAATCCGGGGGCCCCCATGTTAACACCTTTCTGTCACACCTATGCCAAACAGGTAGAAGTAGGGGCCTGCTGGGTTTGTACTGAAATTTCCCAGCATGGTAAAACTATGATTCCAATGTCAGTAATCCCGCTCAACCAGACTGAGGAACTCCCAGCCTGGGCTTTCTCAAATATCACCCGGGGAAGTGAGGTGAGGAACTGTGGTTCAGTCAGAGATGACTGTGGCTGTCAGTGTCTTGAGGGATGGTATCTCAGGCCCCCACCAAACAGAACTTCCTATACTGGGAAACATGCATCCTGGCCATACTTGCAGGTGCCCAACAGCGGAGAGGAATAACTGAGACTGAGCGATTTTGGATGATCGCTTTTCTCTCCTATGGAGTAGCCAGGAATTCATGAGAGAGAATCAATTTGGCTACAGCACTTGAGGAGCTGGCCACAATACTGCAGGGGCCCTGACAGAAACACAGGCCCAAGTAACAGAAATATCCACTGAAATGATTGCAATCCGGCAAACAGTCCTATAGAATCGTAAGGCTTTAGGTTTTATCCTGGCTGAGAAAGGGGGAACCTGTGCTATTACTGACACAGAATGCTGCACCTATATCCCTGATGACTCTACTAACATTACATCCCTCTCCGAGCACACTGCCAAGGAGATTGACAGCATCAAGAAAGTAGGGCAGGATTTACACGGGTTCACCAAAGGGTCGAAATGGTGGTCTTCGAAGGCCTGTTCGGTAATATGTGGGGCATGATATTGCATTATGGCCTAATAGTTGTACATATGATTGTTATCATTACCATTGTTGCTTTCTCTGTAAAAAATTACTGCTTTGTAGATCAAGTAATAATCAAAAGGAGGGAATGATAAAGTATGTAAAAGGGTTAACACTTCGTTAAACAATAGCAGCCTGTTTTTCTGAAAGAAACTGCTGATGATCAACAGATGTGCTGAGCCATGCTGAGCCATATTTCTTCTTGAGGGTAGCTAGCTAGGGTTTCAGGATGCTTATCTCCCTGTGCACTCATGCATAGAGATAGGACAGCTTCAGTCTGTTCTGTGTGTGTAAGCCATGATGACTACTTTGTAATTTGTCTTTAGGGGCTGTCATGTTGTAAATAACTTTGGCTCCAGCCTGTCTTGTGTGGGGGGTATCTGGACAGATATACCTGTGGTGTAAGGGGAATTGTTAGTCAGTTACTGGATAGGGCAGGTACAGTCATAGACTGTTCCTGTTTGAGCGACGAACTGAGTAAGCTCCGGGTGCTTGGAAAAACGAGTTTGTACTTATACAGTCTCTGAGTGACTTTATCCGGATTCAACTTCCACAGAATGTGAGTGGTTTTAAAGGGCTGGGCTGCTGGAAACACATTACCAGACCTGGAGTGATTGCAACTGGGTCTGACAGAGGCATAACTGGTACTTCTGGGCACATTCAGTCTCACTCCAACTATTTCCTCCCTTCCTTTGTGCAGGTATGTAATGCCTAAAGGACCAGTGTTTGAGTAAATGAGACTCACCAAACTTTCTCCTGATGAATCACTGGATCCTCCAAATCAGATGGGTTCTCTCCAGTTAATGCTCAAAATCCTCGGGCTGGTTCAGATGTTGTTGTTCCCTCATTTGAGTCGTGGTTTGCTTCCAGTTGGGGTTTTCTTCCAATGAATCTCTCACTGCAGGTCTAACTGTAACACGAAAGGTAATGAAGCACATTAACAATAAAAAGGAGAACCAAACATTTCTGCTTAATGTTACTAAGAACAAAACTCAGAAAGCTAAACATTGAAGGCAGGTATAATGATCTCAGTGAACAATCTTTTATTGTCCCTCACACGTCACAAAACGATATGGCATAAGACATGGTGAGACATAAGAGACAGGAACAGAATTAGGTGATTCAATCCATCTTGTCTGCCCCACCACTCAACCATGGCTGAGTTTTATTCCAACCCCATATTCCTGCCTTCCTCCTGTAACCCTGAAGCTACTTAGCAATCATGAATATATTAATCTCTGTTATAAAATTACTCAAATGGCAGCCTCAACCAACCTCTGTGGCAACAAATTCCACAGATCAGATATCTTTAGGCCAAAAAATTTTCCTCATCTCAGTTTTAAAGGGAAGCATTTTTATTCTGAGACTGTGCTGTCAGATCAGACTCTCTGTCTAATGGGGACATCCTCTCCATATCCACTGTGTCCAGGCTTTTCAGCATTCAGTAGGTTTACTTAACCATACATCCCTCCTCCAGCTGCTCGAAATTTCTGCTTCATTGCAGAAGGACGACCATCCAGCCCCATCTGTAGAAGCACTAACCAAAGTCAAAGCCAAAACACCAACAGTTCCATATGCCTGGAATGTAGATCACAGGATTATAGCCGAAGCACCAACTCTCCCAGTACTCTTTGCTGCCAGTAAAATGCTGCAGTGTGTCAGCCAGTCACAGTTCAATAACTAGCATCTCCACACCAATGCACAACAGAACTGGAACCTGATGACCCTCTGGCATTCCAGCTAACAAAAACTGATTCTGGAAATAACTCAGCAAGGCCAAATGTGCAAAAGAACACTTCACAATGAAGACAAAGGGTAAAAGAAAGATTGCTGATATATAACATTGAGGTGGTGGGATACAGGGTGGACCGAGGTTGACCCAGATGGTTGATGCATACCACTGAAGCGGGTGGCAGGAGACTAAACAGAGGTTGAACAAGATGGGCAGGGATGAGCAGAAGGAACCAGGTGGGAGAAGGGATCAAGGACGATCACTGATACACAGATACTGAATTAATCGCACATAATAAAAGCTCATAAAATGACATAGTTAGAACAAACAATAAGAATTTTGGCATATGCCCTTTGACCCTCACCAAATTTTTATCAACACACCATAGAAAGTTTCCCACCCAGACTCTTCACACTTTGTATGGTAACTACTCTGCCTGTGACTGCGAGGAACAGCAGAGAACTTTGGATACAGATCAGCACATCACAGAAACCATTCTCTCCCCCTAGACTTCCCAGTCCCTCGGTAAAGTAGGCAGTGAAATCAAAGATCCCCAAAACCTGGGACGTTCTCCTTTCTCACCCACTCTAGTCGGGGAGAAGACACAAGATCCATAAAGCTTCAGGACAAATGCGAGGAGCCTCAGGAAATGAGGCGAGTTGGGGGAAGTTAACAGGACTCGGTGGCCAACATCAGATTTCCCCAACGCAACATGGAGGAAGCATCACCACCCATCCGGTGACTGAGGGACACACGACATGAATTTGCATCGCAAAGCGGAGGGTGGGGCAGATCTGTGGCACACAGCCTCACTGAAGCTGTTGGCGGGAATTCTGCGGAAATAGGCAGCCTGGGCTCCTGGTTTGGATCGTTCAATGCAGATTAAGTGAAGTCGACACATTTTTTGAAGAGCCCAGATAACTGGGTACTAAATGAGTAATTGGCTTTCGGTTCAGGGCTCACGGCCAACATCAGATCTCCCCGCTCGGGATCGGTCTCAATACACACCGATGGGAAAGTGATATCTTTGGCCCACAGACAGTGATCCCAACCCCTGGCACCCCGACCCAGGAGGCGAAGACACTTTCCCAATCCTGCAGATGATCCAATCCAGTCCAGCACTGAGCGGAAAGGAAAACACGGCTCACCCGGAGACTGTGAGCATGCACAAAGGGCTTGTTACATCTGTGGTTAAATGCGACGGGCAAATGGGATCACGTGACTGGTGGGGGTCTCCCATCAACCCAAGCAGAGCATTCCAGCTACTCACTACTCTGTGGAAAGAAACAAACTTGCCGCTCACATCTCCTCTCACCTTAAATGTGTTAGACATTTCAACCCCCGGGAAAAATATATTGTCTGTCCACTCTATCTATTCCTCTCGTAATCTTATAAACGTTCATCTAGTCTCAGCCCAGCCTGCGCCGCTCTGGAGAAAACAACACAAGTTTGTCCAACCTCTCGTTATAGCTCATGCCCTCTAATCTAGACAATATCCTGGTAAGCCTCTTTTACACCCTCTACTATTATTCTGATATTTCACATTCTTAAAATAAAGTACTGATCCTAACTGACCTAAGACAGGGAATGTTTTCTTGGATTAAATGTCAGGAATTGTGTAAAACTGAGTGGTGTATGGTGTATGTAAACTTCTGACTTCAACAGTAGCCATTAATATGAAAAAGAAAATTTGCTAGCATATCAAACAGAAAAAATGGCAAATTTTCTGTTCTCATTGATCAATCAACAAGCCTGAGCATTAAGACCACCGAAATAGTTTATTTGAAACGTGATAAGGAAGGTGATCCCCATTTTATGTTTTTAGATCTAATTGAACTGCCTGATCAGAAAGCTGCAACTATTGTTAAGCATCTTCTGAATTGTCTCATGAACCATGGGTTTGATGACTCTTACTTGAAACAGAACCTTGTAGCATTTGCTAGTGATCGGGCGAACGTAATGCCTGCTGTCAAATCTGGTGTTGCTACAATTCTCAAGGAACATTACCCTGTGACAAATTGGCACGGTCTTAGTCACAGATTAGAACTTGCAGTAGGTGATTCAGTGAGAGAAGTTCACGGAATTAATCATTTTCAATCATTTATGGACAAATTCTACTCTGTTTACAGTAGATCACCTCCAAATCAAAAGGAACTGTCTGAATGTGCCTCTCAACTAGAACAACAAATTTGCAAAATAGGCCGTGTTCTGGGCACCAGGTGCGTGGCTAGCTCATTTCGAACAGTTTCAGCAGTGTGACAAAATTATGAAGCACTGTGTTTTCACTTTGAAAAAGCAATGAAGAATGAAACAGGATCTGGGAGTGACAGAAAAACCTATGAAGGTCTGTTGAAAAGATTCTTCAGGACAGTTTCTATTGGACTTCGCTCTAACGTATGACACGTTGCATGAACTTGGTTTACTGTCAGAGTGTTTACAGAAACACACTACTACGACTGTTTATGCAGACAAACTGACCCAATGGATCAGAAGATCACTGCATGGACTGAAAGACCAACCTGGTACAAAAACTCTAGAAGCTCAAGAGGCAGTTGAAAAGGGGAAATTTGGAGAAATTACCTTAACAAGCAACAACAAAATTGTCTCCATTAACTATCGACAATTTCTTGCTCGTCTTATAAACAATCTGCAGCACCTTATGTTCACGGCAACATCCTTGAAAAGTTCTCAAACTTCTAAACCTCAAAGTATGTATTAATTCCCAGCCAAATGAAATGTGTGTCCTTGATAAAGATAACTGGCCTGCTAAAATACTGCTTAATTTTTTTTTCCAAGTCAAGTCGTATTTTATCATCATTTCGACCATAAACTGCTGGTACAGTACACAGTAAAAACGAGACAACGTTTCTCCAGGATTCTGGTGCTACATAAAACAACACAAAACTACACTAGACTATGTGAGACTGCACAAGGCTACCCTAGACTACATAAAAACAACATTAAAAAACTGCACTAGACTACAGACCTGCACAGGACAACATAAAGTGTGCAAAAACAGTGCAGGGCAGTACAATAATTTATAAACAAGACAATAGGCACAGTAGCGGACAAATAACAATATAATAATAAATGATGTGGATGTCAGTCTAGACTCTGGGTATTGAGGAGTCTGATGGCTTGGGAGAAGAAGCTGTTACGCAGTCTTGTTGTGTGAGCCCGGATGCTTCGGTACCTTCTGCCTGATGGAGAATGATGGAGAAGCTGCAATATCATCTCTCTGTAAGAGGCTTAAGCTTTCTTCTTCCTCTGTAATAAATGCCTTCAGAGATTATGTGGAGGATCGTGGACGCTGCATCCCCCAAGATTTACGCCCATTACTGAGCTGTTCACAAGTTATTCCTATTAGTACTGCTGAGTGTGAGAGAGGATTCAGTCACATCAACTTGATAATAACAACAACACACTCAAGGACTCTCATAGATCATGTATCAGCACTTATGTTTGTTAAACTACACAGACCTCCTCTCGTTCAGTGGAATCCTGAGCCGTATGTCACAACATGGCTGCAGTACCACAGATCAGCAGATGATACCAGGACAAGAGTTGCTTCAGACCCACGAATACATATTACACCTGACCCTTTGTGGAAATTATTGTGAAACTTCTCATTGGTGGCATTTGGTAAGTAGGTAATTATTTTTAAATTGGTAAAATACATGATTACTGTCTTTTTCTTTACTTGCTTGATAATTATATTTTATGATAATTAGTGAGTACAACCATGTAATACTTTGTCATATTATTAAATTATTATATGTTTTATTGTACCAGTTATACACTGAAATGTACTGATAGGCTATACTATTGTTAATGTTTTAACTATCACTATATTTCTGTGGAGCTCTGGAATTGATATATTTCTTTCATCTTGGTTTACCATTATACCAGCGCCAAAGAAGAAGAATGTGGGCTGCCTTAAGGACTATTGCCCGGTAGCACTTACATCGACAGTGATGAAATGCTTTGGGAGGTTGGTTATGACTGAAATGAACTCCCGCCTCAGCAAGGACCTGAACCCACTGCAATTTGCCTATCGTCACAATAGGTCAATGGCAGATGCAATCTCCATGGCTCTTCACACGGTTTTAGACCACCTGGACAACACAAGCATCTATGTCAGGCTGCTGTTCATCGACTACAGCTCCGCATTTAATACCATCACTCCCACTATCCTAATTGAGAAGTTGCAGAACCTGGGCCTCTGTAATTGTATTCTCATCTTCCTAACCAGAAGAACATAGTCTGTGCAGATTGGTAATAACATATCCTCTTCGCTGACGATCAACATTGGCGCACCTCAGGGGTGTGTGCTTAGCCCACCGCTCTACTCTCTGTATACACATGACTGTGTGGCTGGGCACAGCTCAAACACCATTTACAAATTTACCCACAATACAACTATTGTTGGTCGAATCTCAGGTGGTGACGAGGGGGCGTACAGGAGTGAGATATGCCAGCTAGTGGAATGGTGCCACAGCAACAACCTGGCACTCAATGTCAGTAAGACGAAAGCGCTGATTGTGGACTTCAGGAAGAGTAAGACGGGGGAACACGTACCGATCATCATAAGAGTGATCATAAGTGGAGAGAGTGAGTAGCTTTAAATTCCTGGGCATCAAGATCCCTGAGGATCTAACGTGGTCCCAGCATATCGATGTAGTCATAAAGAAGGTAAGACAGCAGCTGTACTTTATTAGGAGTTTGAAGCGATTTGGCATGACAACAAACAAGCTCAAAATCTTCTATAGCTGCACTGTGGGGAGCATTTGGACAGGCTGCAT
This sequence comes from Mobula birostris, assembly GCF_030028105.1. Lineage (NCBI taxonomy): Eukaryota > Metazoa > Chordata > Chondrichthyes > Myliobatiformes > Myliobatidae > Mobula > Mobula birostris. The sequence goes on from NW_027278264.1 coordinate 245,384, forward strand.
CACTGTCTGGTATGGAGGGGCTACTGCACAGGACCGTGAGAAGCTGCAGAAGGTTGTAAATCTAGTCAGCTCCATCTTGGGTACTAGCCTACAAAGTATCCAGGACATCTTCAGGGAGCGGTGTCTCAGAAAGGCAGCATCCATTACAAAGGACCTTCAGCACCCAGGGCATGCCCTTTTCTCACTGTTACCATCAGTCAGGAGATACAGAAGCCTGAAGGCACATACTCAGCGATTCAGGAACAGTTTCTTCCCCTCTGTCATCTGATTCCTGAATGGACTTTGAAAGCTTTGGACACTACCTCACTTTCTAATATACATCATTTCTGTTTTTACACATCTTTAACAATCTATTCAACCAATTTTTTGAGGAAATTACCAGTAGGCTAGACAAGGGAGATGCAGTGGATGTTGTATATTTGGATTTTCAGAAGGCCTTTGACAAGGTGCCACATATGAGGCTGCTTAACAAGATAACAGCCCATGGAATTACAGGAAAGTTACATACCTGGATAGAGCGTTGGCTGATTGGCAGGAAACAGAGAGTGGGAATAAAGGGATCCTATTCTGGTTGGCTGCCGGTTACCAGTGGTGTTCCACAGGGGTCCGTGTTGGGGCCGCTTCTTTTTACATTGTACATCAACGATTTGGATTATGGAATAGAGGGCTTTGTGGCTAAGTTTGCTGACGATACGAAGATAGGTGGAGGGGCCGGTAGTGCTGAGGAAACGGAAAGTCTGCAGAGAGACTTGGATAGATTGGAAGAATGGGCAGAGAAGTGGCAAATGAAGTACAATGTTGGAAAGTGTATGGTTATGCACTTTGGCAGAAAAAATAAACAGGCAGACTATTATTTAAATGGGGAAAGAATTCAAAGTTCTGAGATGCAACGGGACTTGGGAGTCCTCGTACAGGATACCCTTAAAGTTAACCTCCAGGTTGAGTCGGTAGTGAAGAAGGCGAATGCAATGTTGGCATTCATTTCTACAGGAATAGCGTATAGGAGCAGGGCTGTGATGTTGAAGCTCTATAAGGTGCTGGTGAGACCTCACTTGGAGTACTGTGGGCAGTTTTGGTCTCCTTATTTAAGAAAGGATGTGCTGACTTTGGTGAGGGTACAGAGAACATTCACTAGAATGATTCCAGGAATGAGAGGGTTAACATATGAGGAACGTTTGTCCGCTCTTGGACTGTATTCCTTGGAGTTTAGAAGAATGAGGGGAGACCTCATAGAAACATTTCAAATGTTAGAAGGCATGGACAGAGTGGATGTGGCAAAGTTGTTTCCCATGATGGGGGAGTCTAGTACGAGAGGGCATGACTTCAGGATTGAAGGGCGCCCTTTCAGAACAGAAATGCGAAAAAAATTTTATAGTCAGAGATTGGTGAATCTATGGAATTTGTTGCCACGGGCAGCAGTGGAGGCCAAGTCATTGGGTGTCTTTAAGGCAGAGATTGATAGGTATCTGAGTAGCCAGGGCATCAAAGGTTATGGTGAGAAGGTGGGGCAGTGGGACTAAATAGGATAAAATAGATCAGCTCATGATAAAATGGCGGAGCAGACCCGATGGGCCGAATGGCCTACTTCTGCTCCTTTGTCTTATGGTCTATTCATTATGCATAATGATTTAGTTTTTTATTTATTATGTTTTAATTTATTATCTATGCCAGAATATGTATTTATGTATTGCATTCAACTGCTGTTGCTGAGTCAAACAAATTTCACTTCAATTGCCTGTGATAATAAATCTGATTTTGACATAAGATATATATATATATACCACACTCAATTTGTTTACCTGTTCATTACTCGAATGGGGCAAGGAGGTTGTCCAGTACATGAAATCAGCAGGTACACAAACTGGGTGAGAGAGAGGATCTAGGAAATGGCAAGCATTTTGTCAGCTCCGGCACCTGAAACAATTAGCACTGCACCCCTGCTGAAAGGACATCCCACTTTCTAACAACCGCCCCCTTTCAGGCCTAGGGTCCCACATCTTTCCGACCACTCACCCCACACCCACAGTCCACCCGTAACCTCTACCCACACACAGACAGATCCCCTTCACCCCAAACCCCCTCCCAGCCTGGGAACCACAACTGACTGATCCCACAGCCCGGGCTCGGGCGCAAAGCTAAAACCGGGGCTGCGGGACCGGACAGCCCGGAGCCTGCAGCCGTCCGGCAGAACTGGGTCCCGGCCCTTTCCAACTGCAGCAAACCCCCGATTTACACAAACTCCATTACTCACCTCCCCGACAGCAGAACCGCCGGCGACAACTGTGATGGGCACCGGGCCGACGTTCAGCAGGATATTCGCCGCAGCACCACCCGTGGCCGGAGGTCAATGCAGCGCCACCGGTGGCCGGAGGTCCACGCAGCGCCGCCGGTGGCCGGAGGTCCGTGCAGCGCCACCGGTGGCCGGAGGTCCGTGCAGCGCCACCGGTGGCCGGAGGTCCGTGCAGCGCCACCGGTGGCCGGAGGTCCGTGCAGCGCCATCGGTGGCCGGAGGTCCTTGCAGCGCCACTAGTGGCCGGAGGCGTGAGTGACAGCGGAGATGTAAATCACAAACACAACAAAGTCTGCTGATGCTGGAAATCCAGAGCAACACCAACAAAATGCTGGCGGAACTCAGCAGGCCGGGCAGCTCCTATCGAAAAGAGTTAACAGTCGACGTTTCCAGTTGAACTGAGGACTGAGATGGAATGAAGGAAATATCTGAATAAAATCGGGGCGGGCGAGGAAATGCCGAGCTGGGGGGTGATAGGTGAAGCCAGGTAGGTGGGAAAGCTCAAGAGCAGAAGAAAATAGAATCTAATAGGAGAGGAGAGTGGAGAATAGGAGAAAGGGATGGAGCAGTGGATCCAGAGAGAAGTGTTCAGCAGGTGAGAGGACGTGAAAAGTCAGAGAGGAAGAGAGGGAGTGGGAGGGAGAGGTGAGGGGGAGATTTGTTCGGCGGAAGGAGAAATCGATATTCATGCTGTCAGGTTGGAGGGTACCCAGACGGAATATGAGGCGCTGATCCTGGACCCTGAGGGTGGCCTCATCTTGGCACAAGAGGAGGCAATGGGTTGACACGTCGCAACGGGAATGGGAATCGGAATGAAAATGTTTGGACACCGGGAAGTCCCGCTCGGAGCAGATAGTTCAAAGGTTAATTAATTATCAAAGCAGATCTCCATAAACAGCTCTGAGTTTTTTTTTCTTCTCCAGTGAGCCACGGAACAAAGAACATGAAAGTCGTTCAGAGAGAAACATCAAACTCCCATCCCACCCCCGCATAAAAAGGAACGGCATCCCGATCATCAACCCCCAAAACCCCACTCCTCCCGCAAATGGGAAAAATAACATCGATCCCCCCGAAAAAACAACCCGACCCCGCACAACTGCGGAGGAGCCGGTGTCACCGGTGTAGAGGAGCCGCATCGGGAGCAGCGGACACAACGGGCGACCCCGGGAGATTCACAGGTGAAGGGTCGCCTCACCCGGAAGGATGTTTGGACAACGGGGAGAGTTCGGCCGTCCGGCCCTTTCACTGTGACCCCCGAACTCCACATCAAATCCGTCCAAACGAATCTGGGTGAACTTTAATGACCAATAAATATAATTCCTCTCTTTGATCAGCTGTCTGAATGATTCCCTGACTCTGAGAGGAAGGGGTGTCTATGGTCCACATTGTCAGGGTGTTGAGTTTACCAGGAGACAAAGACTGCAGGGACGGGAGGTTTTCTGGTCACTAATACACTGTGTGTGGACCCCGCTGGCAATTCTGGTGTTGTGACCCGAATCGAGACAAACACCACGCTGCCCACTCCACCAACAACACGGCACAGCCGGACACATAACAGGAACTTTACATCTCACAACACTGGATTCAGTGATGAAACCCGTGATTAATGTTGTTGTCCCACTGAAATCATAAGAAATGTCCATTGAGGTGGTTTTGAATAAGAGCGCTCCCCCACAGGTGACGTCACACAGACGCACTCACGTGCCTGACGTCACACATGGGCTGGAGAGCTCGAGCTTTATCGGTTTAACGGCTGGGCTACTAATCACGTGACGAGCCCCTTCCCCACCCTCACCGCTGTCAACAGAGGATTCAGGAGCTGCGCTATTCCCATTGGTGCGAACGGATGTCAATCATTGGTTACAACCAGTCGTGGAGGCGGACCGGCCGAGAGGGCGTTACCCCCACTCACACCGTCGCTCGCACAAGTGTCAAACTCCTCATTAAAGCGGAACAAATCCCAAAGTAAATGTCCGCTTTCTGATTTATTTCCATTTCCCTCCGAGGGAAGTTGGGGCGTTTGTGAAGCGTCTCCTGCGGCCGGAGTCTGATGTATCGCTGAGAGGTAGGAGGAGACCGCTCGGCCCGTCGGTTTGATGCCGGTTCCCCGGGGAGGGAGAGGATGAAGACGGTGAGAGAGGGGGCGGACAGGATGTTTGTCCCGGTGGGGACAGGAGGGGCTCATCTGTGGAAATGTCTGAGCCCACGGTGGTGGCGATTCACCACATTGGGGGCAAACACCGGCAGACTGTTGCCCTGCGAGCGGGGCCGATGGTCCGGGCAAAGTGACAATTATTTGTGTTTTGTTGAGATTGTACCGGGAATATGGTGTAAAATCCCGCTCCCCACACTAACACGGGTTACACAGACCAAAGAACAAACTGCCGGAGGAACTCAGTGGGTCGGGCAGCATCTGTGGAGGGAAATGGACCGTCAACATTTCGGGCCGAGACCCTCCCTCTGGACTGAGAGTGGACGGGAAATAGTCCGAGAAAAGAGGTGAGGGGTGGGGATGGGGCAAGAGCTGGGGAGTGAGAGGTGGGTCCAGGTGAGGGGGAGGTGGGAAGGTGGAAATAGTGACAGGGGTGGGAGGTGAGTGGTTGGGGCAACACGGGGCTGCAGAAGATGGAAATTAATTCCATAGAGGATTAACAAAGAGTTAGAGAGTATTTGTTATAGAGAGTGCAATGAAGATTCACCAGACTGATCCCTGGAGTGGTGGGTCATCATATGAAGAAAGATCAAATGTGATAACCCTTTCATTTGGAGAATCGAGGACCGAGGGGTGAACACATTGAAATGCACAACATCATTACCGGTTGAACCAGGGATCCCAGTCTCTGAAAAAGGGGGTGGACTGTCCGGGACTGAGATGAGGGGAAATGTCTCCACTCCGAAGGTGGTGAATGTCCGTAAATCCCCACCACAGAGGGCGGTGAAGACTCAGTGATCGTCCTCACATAAAACAGAGGCCGGCAGATGTGTGGAGACTGAAGGGATCGAGGAAATGAGGATCAGGCAGAAACATGTGGCTGAGATGGGAGAGCAGCCGCCATCTTGTTGATGGTTAGAGGGGCTGAATGGCCACCTCCTGCTGTTTCTCACTTGGTGTTTCAGTGTTCCTGTCCAGTGAGGCCGGAGGAATGTGAATAGAAATTAGTGTTTATAAACACAGACTGATTTAAATGAAACCTGCACATTTCCAGTTTGTGTCTGAAAAGTGTGTTTGATCGGGATGGGAATCGACTCTGTAACTCTGTGACCTGGAGGTGGAGGGAAAGGGACAGGGAAGATATGGAGGGATACGTAACTATGCAATAATATGGGAAATGCAGCGGATGGGTTGGGCAGCGTGTGAGGGGCGAGGAGCAGAGTCACCTGTTCAGGTGGGAGACCCTCCACCCGTCACCTGATCCCGTTTCCTGTTCACATTTCCCCGCAGATCTGCAGCATCTGTCGGTCACTGCTCTACGTGTCCGTGTAGCTTCATCTTCTGCCCATTCAAACAAGGCAGTGAGATCCAGATCTGTCACGTCCTCTCGTCGTGGGTGGACAATATGTTTTTATCTGCAATATTTTCAGCATGTTTCATTCCACTGTTTTTACCTGCTGAAGTGCAGCCAATGTTTCTGGATCTATGACCCATTTATGTGAGAATTTAGCCTTTTCTATTTATCTGAGCTTCTCATAAATGTGTAGTTTAGTTAAGCTTCACTCCAGAATTTGCAATACAACAACCCAGTCAGTCAAATAGTTCCACACAATTAAAATAGTTTATTTTTATGTTGTACTACGTACATAATTTAACTGTTTAATATGTATATTCTTATTTTAAATCACAATTGTTAAAATCTATTGTTATGAATTAGGTTCTACTGCTGCTGCAGAGACAATGAATTTCATGATATATGCTGGTGCTATTAAACCTGATTCTGATATTGATATGGGAGACCCACACCGGTCACCTGATCCCAGTCACCGCAGATCGTAATGCGAGATTGAAGCCTTTTCCATTTATCTGCATTCCTCAGAAATGACAACAGTTAAGTTTCCTTCTGTGGTTCCAGAGCAGAAGCTCAGTCTGTCTAATATTTCCACACAATTAAAATGGGAATTTGTTTATTATCATCACGTACTGAGCTACAGTGAAAATCTTGCCTGACGTACCATCCACACAGATCGATACATTACTACAGTGCATTGAGCTGATATACGACAAAACAATAACTGTAACAAAGCATTATGGCTGCAGAGAAAGTGCAGTGCAGATAAACATATGGTACAGGGTCACGTTGATTTACATTGTGAGGTCGAGCCCATTTTATCGGACTGGAGACCATTCATTTGGCTTATAACCGCAGACAGGAAGCCGTCCGTGAGCCTGGTGATACGCGCTTTAAGGCTTTTGTATCTCTTCCCCGATGGGGGAGCGGGTTTGCAGCAAGAATGTCCGGGTTGTGAGGATCTTTGAGTACATGGCCGGCTTTTCCGACGCAGGGGAAGTGCAGGAAGAGTCCATGGAGGGGAGGCTTGTTTCTCTGATGTTCCCATGTGAGACCAAAGTTCTCTGCAGTTCCTTGCAGTCATGGGCAGAGCAGTAGCCATACGAAGGCGTGAAGTATCGACAAGAAGCTCAGAGACCTCGGCCCTCACCCTGCCTTGTGTAGCTGGATCCTGGACCTCCTGTCAGATTGCCGGCAGGTGGTAAGAGTGGGCCCCCTCACCTCTGTCTCTCTGACCCTCAGTACACAAACCCCACAGGGTTGTCTCCTTGCCCCCTCCTTTACTCTCTCTGCACCCATGACTTGTGTAGCCACCCACAGCTCCAATCTGCTAATTAAATTCACTGACGACCCTACATTGATTGGCCTAATCTCAAATAATAACTTTCAATCGATCAAATGCATCCTGACAAGGCTCGGTCCAGACAAACTTTTCAACCTTCTTTGTGTAAGTGAAAAGGGGGTTGGAGTACGGGATAGGAAGGGTTAAATGGTGTATGTGACCTGGAAAATATAGCAGGGGCGGGAACTAGACAACAGAACCGGGCACGGTTAGGATGTTGCAACTGCATGCTCATCTCTCAGAACAGAAGCGCTGACTGACCTGTACCTCTGCACCTGAAGCTGTTGTGACCCTGATGAAATTGCTGACCACTAAACCGTCATAAGCGTGGACAGGGGAAACAGCTGCTGACTGAAACCTTTCTTTTGGATATAAATGTAACCTTGTACTCGTGCTAGGCAGAGCTGACTGCCAGACACTGTAGAAGCGTATGGTGGTTACCTCTGCTCGGATCAGGTTGAATAAAGAATTGATCGTGGTCTCTGAGTGAATAGTGAATTGATAAAGACAACTTGGCGAGCCAGCCAGGAGTCCCAACGGGAGCCTCCAGCGGCCCTGGTGTTAGTGAACTAGCGATCCACTGGACGCCGCTGAGACGGACGGGCCCACGGGGTGACTTTCCCCCGGTCCTCTCACGGTCTCCTTTGGTTGCTTGTTCCCCTCAGGGTTCCTGCTGAGCTGCTCAGCGGACTCCACGGACCACAGTCGGTAGAGGCCACGAGGAGAAGTGGTTTTAACGTTGACGGATTTCTGTATGAGAATCTGTATGAGAAATAGTGTCTGAGAAACGGGGAGTCCGGGACTCCGAGACCAGGGGCCGACACGCAGTGAAATAGTGTCTGAGAAACGGGGAGTCCAGGACTCCGAGACCAGGGGCCGACACGCAGTGAAATAGTGTCTGAGAAACAGGGAGTCGGGGGCTCCGAGACCAGGGGCCGACAGGCAGTGAAATAGTGTCTGAGAAACAGGGAGTCCGGGACTCCGAGACCAGGGGCCGTCACGTAGTGAAATAGTGTCTGAGAAACAAGGAGTCGGGACTCCGAGGCCAGGGGCCGACACGCAGTGAAAGAGTGTCTGAGAAACGGGGAGTTCGGGACTCCGAGACCAGGGGCCGACACGCAGTGAAATAGTGTCTGAGAAACGGGGAGTCCGGGACTCCGAGACCAGGGGCCGACACGCAGTGAAACAGTGTCTGAGAAACAGGGAGTCGGGACTCCGAGACCAGGGGCCGACACGCAGTGAAATAGTGTCTGAGAAACAGGGAGTCCGGGACTCCGAGACCAGGGGCCGACACGCAGTGAAATAGTGTCTGAGAAACGGGGAGTCCGGGACTCCGAGACCAGGGGCCGACACGCAGTGAAACAGTGTCTGAGAAACGGGGAGTCCGGGACTCCGGGACCAGGGGCCGACACGCAGTGAAATAGTGTCTGAGAAACAGGGAGTCGGGGACTCCGAGACCAGGGGCCGACACGCAGTGAAATAGTGTCTGAGAAACGGGGAGTCCGGGACTCCGAGACCAGGGGCCGACACGCAGTGAAACAGTGTCTGAGAAACGGGAAGTCCGGGACTCCGGGACCAGGGGCCGTCACGTAGTGAAATAGTGTCTGAGAAACAGGGAGTCCGGGACTCCGGGGCCAGGGGCCGACACGCAGTGAAATAGTGTCTGAGAAACAGGGAGTCGGGGACTCCGAGACCAGGGGCCGACACGCAGTGAAACAGTGTCTGAGAAACAGGGAGTCGGGACTCCGAGACCAGGGGCCGACACGCAGGATTTGTTTTGGAGGTCCAGAACCTCAGTGAGGGGTAAGAATCCCCGACGAAGTGTTGTGAGTATGAAAGCCTGCCGGTGCTAATAAATTGGGCAGCGGATCATTGGTAGTGACCTATTACATTTTTCTTTGAGTGTGTTACAGCAAATTGGTCAGCGGGCTAGTGGCAATATCCTATTACATTTTGAAGCTGGTAACCATTCTAATTGGCGTAGGAGGGGATGGGGTGTGTAGATTAAATTGATCAGCACAGGGCAGAGCAGACGTTTGGGCAAACACAGGGGAAGTGGCTCTCCCCTGCAGTCCATCCGGATGCTGTAGCAACGTTTTAGGTACACTTGTGAACTAGTGGAAATCTCGCTTTTCTACGAGTGACTGAGTTGGGGTCGCCTCGCACACGAGTACTGCAGTAAAAGATTCGGGGAGGGGCGGGTGATATTTCACTGAAACTGCATCCAGCCTTAGACCGGTTGTCAAGAGGGGAAATCTCCCACGCGAAGGTCAGGATCTTGAAGTGGATTCGGGAGTAAAGTGATAAACATGGGTCAGACTGTGGATAAGGGGGACATTACCACGCCACTCGGAAAGATGTGTAAGGAAAATCCGGAGCTAGAAAAGAACCTAAGACGTCTTAGTGCGCGCTTAAATAAAAGATTGGTGGTGGTGGTGGTGGTGGTGGGGGTGGAAATTGGCCGTTGGGGGGAACTTGGGACCTGGACAAATGCAAAAAAACAGAGACTGAAGTCTGGAAGCAAAATTGCTCTCAATAATGGAAAGATTTGATTACAATGTGGGTAAAAGTAGCGGACAGATTAAATGAGCGTTCCAGACAGACATCCTGGGAAGAAAATGCCAAAAAACGAAACATCCCTATTACCGATGATCAGGGCCAGGTCCGACCATATGTGGTTTTAAAGGCCTTATGTGAATTATTTGATAAACAACAAATTAAATCAACCGGGAAAGATGCACCTTTGGATATGTCAGGACTGCAGATTTCATTTGACACCGTCGAAGAAACCGACAATGAGGATGTAATAATTCCTTCAGCCCCTGCAGGAATCCCACTCCCTCCCCCACCCGGTTTACCAAATCCTTCAGGTCAGGTCTCGAAACCACCCCCTATTCTCCTACCCCCACATCAGCCCCCGTGACGGCCCCCGTCCCGGCATCCTCCGTACTTCCCAGGACTATTACTGATGGTGGATCAGGTACCCCACAATTTTCGGACTATATTGCTACCCGAACTCACTGGCGGACCACACAGCTTCCAGTCCCAAAGCCCCGGCCGAAGCGCAACGCGGTGGATCGCCCAACTGACGGACTGTTGGGCCATGGTCCCACCCGAGATCCCCAGGACCCTGATGATCCAGACCCCAACTCTAATTTTGATCATGTGTCCGAGAATGACTGGCCTCCGTGACCCGACAGTTCCCATTTAGGACTGTGCCTAATCCCCAGGCAGGCCAGCATAATCAGGGACCAACTATTGAGGTATACACTCCTTGGAAGCCTCGGGAAATGGCCATGATAATGCAAGGGGACCCCGACAAAAAGACCGATCCCGAAGGGTTCATAGATCACCTACTACGAGTAATCCGAATCTATCAGGCTGCTCCCCAGGACCTTTATTGCCTCTGTTACATGGCCCTTAATCCTGTGGAACAGGAGAAATGGCGTTAGGCCCAAGGGGGCCATGCAGATTGGGCGGCTTTTAGTGCCGCTTTCCCCCAGGGCCCGGACCAGATCCAACGCATTGGAGACACCCTGAGAAGGGCCTTGTCCCAACCAATGGATCTCATCAGAGTATTGAATTGTAAACCTCGGAAAGACGAGGACGGTCCCGAGTTTTTTGACAGGTTTGCTTCCATTTACGCCACGTATGCCGGGGATCCCAACTTTGGTCAGGGAAACGCTTCCCCCCACTTTAATGCCCTCCTTGTGCAGTGCCTGCCGGAGGAGGTCTGTCTGAATGATCTCCGGCCACCGGTGGCGCTGCAGGGACCTCCGGCGACTGGTGGCGCTGCATGGAACTCCGCCACCGGTGGCGCTGCATGGACCTCCGGCCACCGGTGGCGCTGCATGGACCTCCGGCCACCGGTGGCGCTGCATGGACCTCCGGCCACCGGTGGCGCTGCATGGACCTCCGGCCACCGGTGGCGCTGCATGGACCTCCGGCCACCGGTGGCGCTGCATGGAACTCCGGCTACCGGTGGCGCTGCATGGACCTCCAGCCACTGGTGGGATGAGCAGACCTCCGGCCACCGGAGGTGCTGCGGAGAACCTCCCGCTAAACGCATGCGCAGTTGCCGGTGTGTGCCGTCCGGGCGGCGGTGAGTAAGATTTCCTCATGGTTGTGTAAATCTGGGTTAGGGCATTGAGAAAGGAGCACTATTCTGCCGGACGGCCGGAGCAGGGGTGCAGTGGCAATTTTTTTAGGTGCCGGAGCTGTAAGAGGGGCGATTGATAAGTTCGTGGCCTGTTAGAAGGCCTAAAGTTATACAGCTCTCGTTACATGCACGTGTAGTTCAACTCTTTGAGTGATTAGGCAGAACGTTTGGAGTTAATAACTTTTGTGGTATTTCTGTTTCAGATAATTGAAAAATGCTAGGTTTTCTAAAATTGGCGCCTTCCACCTTAGGCCACGAACTTACCAATCACCCCTCGGCATTTCAGCAATGATCAGCTTTATGTATGAGGAGCATTTGATGGTTCTGGACCTGTGCTCAATGGAGTTCAGAGGGACAGTGGGGGTGGTGGGGGGGGGATGTATGGTTAAGTAAACCCACCGAATGCTGAAAAGCCTGGATACAGTGGACATGGAGAGGATGTTTCCATTAGATAGAGAGTCTGTAATCTCACAGTAGAGTCTCAGAATAAAGATGCTTCCCTTAAAAACTCAGATGAGAAAAAAAATTTGGGGAAAGTATGTCTGATCTGTGGAACTTGTTGCCGCAGAGATTGGTTGAAGCTGCCATTTGGGTATATTTATGACAGAAATTAATATGTTCATGATTGCTAAGTAGCTTCAGGGTTACAGGAGGAAGGCAGGAATATGGTGTTGGAATAAAACTCAGCTATGGTTGAGTGATGGGGCAGACCAGATGGATCGAATCACCTAATTCTGTTCCTGTGTCTTATGTCTTACCATGACTGACTGATGGCTCCTTCTTATCCCATATCGTTTTGTGACGTGTGAGGGACAATAAAAGATTGTTCACTGAGATGATTATATTTGCCTTCAACGTTTAAATTTCAGTGAGTTTTGTTCTTAGAAACATGAAGCAGAAATGTTTGGTTCTCCTTTTTATTGTTAATGTGCTTCATTACATGTTAAAGTTAGACCTGCAGTGAGAGATTTATTGGAAGAAAAACCCCAAATGGAAGCAAACCACGACTGAAGACGAGGGAACAGCAACAAGTGAACCAGCCCGAGGATTGAGAGCATCAACTGGAGAGAACTCATCTGACTCGGAGATTCCAGTGATTCAGTCAGGAGAAAGTTTGGTGAGTCTTATTTACTCAAACACTAGTCCTTTAGACATTACATATCTGTACAAGAGAAGGTAGGAAGCAGTTGGGGTGAGACTGAATGTGCCCAGAAGAGCCAGTTATGCCTCTGTCAGACCCAGCTGCAATCACTCCAGGTCTGGTAATGTGCTTCCAGCAGCCCAGCCCTTTAAAACCACTCCTATTCTGTGGAAGTCGAATCCAGATAAAGTCACTCAGAGACCATTTAAGTACAAACTCTTTATTCCAAGCACCTGGGGCTTACTCAGTCTATGACTGTTCCCGCCCAATCCACTAACTGACGAACAATTTCCCTTACACCACAGATATATCCGTCCAGATACCCGCCACACAAGACAGGCTGGAGCCAAAGTTATTTACTACATGACAGCCCCTAAAGACAAATTACAAAATAGTCATAATGGCTTACACACACGGAACAGACTGAAGCTGTCCTATCTCTATGCATGAGTGCACAGGGAGATAAGCATCCTGAACCCCTAGCTAGTGACCCTCAAGAAGAAATATGGCTCAGCATGGCTCAGCACATCTGTTGAGCATCAGCAGTTTCTTTCAGAAAAACAGGCTGCTATTGTTTAACGAAGTGTTAACCCTTTTACATACTTTATCATTCCCTCCTTTTGATTATTACTTGATCTACAAAGCAGTAATTTTTTACAGAGAAAGCAACAACGGTAATGATAACAGTCATATGTACAACTATTCGGCCATAATGCAATATCATGCCCCACATATTACCGAACAGGCCTTCGAAGACCACCATTTCGACCCTTTGGTGAACCCGTGTAAATCCTGCCCTACTTTCTTGATGCTGTCAATCTTCTTGGCAGTGTGCTGGGAGAGGGATGTAATGTTAGTAGAGTCATCAGGGATATAGGTGCAGCATTCTGTGTCAATAATAGCACAGGTTCCCCCTTTCTCAGCCAGGATAAAATCTGAAGCCATACGATTCTGTGGGATTGTTTGCCGGATTGCAATCATTTCAGTGGATATTTCTGTTACTTGGGCCTGTGATTCTGTCAGGGCCCCTGCAGTATTGTGGCCAGCTCCTCAAGTGCTGTAGCCAAATTGATTATCTCTCGTGAATTCCTGGCTACTCCATAGGAGAGAAAAGCGATCATCCAAAATCGCTCAGTCTCAGCTTCTCCGCTGCTGGGCACCTGCAAGTATGGCCAGGATGCATGATTCCCAGTATAGGAAGTTCTGTTTGAGAGATACCATCCCTCAGAACACTGACAGCCACAGTTATCTCTGACTGGACCACAGTTCCTCACCTCACTTCCCTGGGTGTTATTTGAGAAAGCCCAGGCTGAGAGTTCCTCACTCTGGTTCAGTGGGATTACTGTTGCGTAACCGGCAACAATGAATATTTACCGAGACAGGTTTTATAAAAACAACCAAACATTTATTAAACACGTATAAACGATAAGGAGGTAAAAACAAAGGAAAACTTTAACTGGAGGTTAACAGGTACGCAGTTGTTCACCAGCTCGCCACTCGACTCTGGTTCTTAAAGTGTTAAATGCTGAAAACAGTTCTTAAAGCGATACAGTCAGGTACAGTTCTTAAAGCGATAACTTGGAAAGTCCAACAGTTTTACACATTCAATTGGGAGAGACTTCTCTGGAGAACGATTTCTTCACCGACGCACCTTTACTGCCGGTTCTGTCCACAGGATTCCCGATGCCAAAAATAAACAGTTTAAATCAACTGACCTCAAATTCCTTTTAGAGAGAGAGAGCGTTTGTGCATGAACTCATTGCACTATTGCAAGAGTTATCTCAATGCAGGTTCTCTCCAACGAAGACTCAATAAGGTCGATCCTTTATTAAACTGCCAACCGATGCCGACTTCTCTCGATCCTTCACTTAGATGAATTCTTCACTCTCCCTTCAAAACTGTCAGAATTGAGTGAATTGGCACTTCCAGCCACAAATTCCCAGCTCAAATACAATATCTTGTAAGAGAACACACCTTCTGTTTTAAAAATGAAACTGCATCACAAAAACAAACACGTAACAGAAACGGAGGCACAACACGTTCTACCTGGAAATCCACAAACTCAAAAACCCACTGCGTCACCTGAGTCAACCCTTATTTCGTCACGGGGCACATGTCATCACCTGACCTCACATCGGCAGGAAAATCACATCAAGTGACCTCCAAAAGACCATTACCGCATTCTCACAAAAAACACAGATCTCCTTAAGCATGTAACATTACTGACATTGGAACCATAGTTTTACCATGCTGGGGAATTTCACCACAAACCCAGCAGGCCCCTAGTTCCACCTGTGTGACAGAAAGGTGTTAACATGGGGGCCCCCGGATGCTGGGGTGAGCCCTCTCAAAGACATAAACACGAACACCACTATCAACCAATACATTTTCCTTTAGTCGAGAGAGTCCTTCTACTCAGTTCCTTCAGTAACACGTTTGTTGTCTGTTCGATGTATCCACCGAGATTGCCCCTTCCGTTTCACAGCCGTGGGAGTGGTCAGTAACACCTGATATGGTCCTCTCCACCGAGGTCCGAGATTCCCTCAATCCCAGATCTTGATCAGGACAAAATTCCCAGGTTCTATGGTGGGATAGTCACTTCTCTCTGTCGGGTAGTTCTCTTCCTTGTAAGCCTGTTGTACCTGTGAATGTAATGCTTGGAGAATTTTGGTTAGTTGGCATATATATTTCCCCATCTCTTCCCCTAGGGTATGCATATCCAATTTTGCTGGTAGACTTTCTGGGAGCAATGGTAGACAAGGTCTTGGTCCCTAGGGTGTCCTCATGGACCGTCCATAAATGATTTCAGCTGGTGACAACCCTGTTTTCCCTGTGGGGTAATCCTCATGTGGAATAGGGGTGACGGTGGGACCTTCAACCAAGTGAGTCCAGTCTCTGCTGTTAGTTCGGCCAATTTCCTTGCCTTTGGTTCTCTCCACTATGCCAGCAGCCTGTGGGTGGTGTACACAGTGGAATTGTTGCTTGATAGCAAGTTTGTTACAGACCCCTTTGTTTACTTTCGCCGCTAAGTGTGGGCCATTGTCAGAGCTCAGCATCTCTGGCAGGCCGTACTTGGGAATTATTTCCTGTAATAATACCTTCACAACAGTCATAGCAGCATTACTGGTAGTTGGAACAGCTTCAATCCATCTATTAAACAAGTCTATAATAACTATGCAGTATCTATAGCAATGCACTCTAGGCAATTCAATAAAATCAACTTGTAGACGTGAAAAAGGTTCACCTGTCAAGGGAGACGTACCCGGTGTACAGGGTACAGGTTACCAACCATTCCCTCCTTTTCGGGATGTGTACAATATTGGTAAAAACTGTGCAGGAACACAAACCTGTCCCACTGGGGTGATCCAAAAACCTATATCGGGGTCTTTCTGGCACCCCATCTGGGACGCAGTTTGCGTTCCTCCTCAGAGGCATCCCCCTGAAAAGTACGTACCTCCCGCATGTCTAGCAAATCCATTCTGCTTAAGTCACGGAAGGTTGCTTGAAGGAAACCGAGGGAACTACAACTACCAAGGGTTCGACCGCACTTTTGGCTGTCTTATCCGCTAAAACATTGCCTGTAGTGACCCGGTCGGATATGCGGGTGTGGGCCGCACGTTTAATAATAGACAAAACTCAAGGTAGCTGTAGAGCGGTGAGTAAGTTGTTTACAAAGGTGGCATTACTAATGGGGTGGTCAGAGGCAGTCAGGAATCCCCATGTTCCCAGAGGACCCCGTAGTCATAGAAAATAGTTGCAGGAGTAGGCCATTCGGCCCTTCAAGCCTGCACCGCCATTCAGTATGATCATGGCTGAGTATCCAACTCAGAACCCTGTACCAGCCTTCCCTCCATACCCCCGATCCCTTTAGCCACAAGGGCCATATCTAACTTCCTCTTAAATATAGCCAATGAACTGGCCTCAACTGTTTCCTGTGGCAGAGAATTCCACAGATTCACCACTCTCTGTGTGAAGAAGTTTTTCCTCATCTCGGTCCTAAAAGTCTTTTCCTTTATCCTCAAACTGTGACCCCTCGTTCTGGACTTCCCCAACATCGGGAACAATCTTCCTGCATCGAGCCTATCCAATCCTTTTAGGATTTTATACGTTTCAATAAGATCCCCCCTCAATCTTCTAAATTCCAACGAGTATAAGCCTAGTCGATCCAGTCTTTCATCATATGAAAGTCCTGCCATCCCAGGAATCAATCTGGTGAACCTTCTTTGTACTCCCTCTATGGCAAGAATGTCTTTCCTCAGATTAGGGGACCAAAACTGCACACAATACTCCAGGTGCGGTCTCACCAAGGCCTTGTACAACTCCAGTAGTACCTCCCTGCTCCTGTACTCAAATCCTCTCGCTATAAATGCCAGCATACCATTCGCCTTTTTCACCGCCTGCTGTACCTGCATGCCCACTTTCAATGACTGGTGTATAATGACACCCAGGTCTCGTTGCACCTCCCCTTTTCCTAATCGGCCACCATTCAGATAATCTGTTTTCCTGTTTTTGCCACCAAAGTAGGATATTTTAAAAGGCTAGTCGCAGAGCAAGTCTTCACAATGAAACTTTGCCTTCTGTTGCAAGGCAGTTTTAAGCTCAATTTGCCAATCAAACTGGGATTCACTGGGTATCCTTACTTGTTGATCGGCGGTAGATCCATTTGGATAGGAATACTGGGAAAAATTGTTTACACATTCAGTCGCTGATGCCAAAGGCATGGATTTCAGAGGGTGTCTGCGAACCGATGGTGTTCTACAATGCGGAACCCGAATCTACATTGTTCTCACCAATACGGAGGCTGACACACCACAGGAACAGGATATACACTCCCTCATCTCAGACTCTCTCCCTCCCCCGTGACCCTCACTAAACACTGGACACTCCCTCACCTCAGACTCTCTCCCTCCCCCGAGACCCTCACTAAACACCGGACACTCCCTCACCTCAGACTCTCTCCCTCCCCCGAGACCCTCACTAAACACCGGACACTCCCTCACCTCAGACACTCTCCCTCCCCCGAGACCCTCACTACACACCGGACACTCCCTCACCTCAGACTCTCTCCCTCCCCAGAGACCCTGACTAAACACCAGACACTCCCTCACCTCAGACTCTCTCCCTCCCCCGAGACCCTCACTAAACACCGGACACTCCCTCACCTCAGACTCTCTCCATCCTCCGAGACCCTCACTAAACACCGGACACTCCCTCACCTCAGACTCTCTCCCTCCCCCGGGACCCTCACTAAACACCGGACACTCCCTCACCTCAGACTCTCTCCCACCCCCTAGACCCTCACTAAACACCGGACACTCCCTCACCTCAGACATTCTCCCTCCCCCCGAGACCCTCACTACACACTGGACACTCCCTCACCTCAGACATCCTCCCTCCCCCCGAGACCCTCACTACACACCGGACACTCCCTCACCTCAGACCCTCTCCCTCCCCCGAGACCCTCACTAAACACCGGACACTCCCTCACCTCAGACTCTCTCCCTCCCCCGAGACCCTCACTAAACACCGGACACTCCCTCACCTCAGACTCTCTCCCACCCCCTAGACCCTCACTACACACCGGACACTACCTCACCTCAGACTCTCTCCCTCCCCCGAGACCCTCACTAAACACCGGACACTCCCTCACCTCAGACTCTCTCCCTCCCCCGAGACCCTCACTAAACACCAGACACTCCCTCACCTCAGACTCTCTCCCTCCCCCGAGACCCTCACTACACACCGGACACTCCCTCACACTCCCTCACCTCAGACTCTCTCCCTCCCCAGAGACCCTGACTAAACACCAGACACTCCCTCACCTCAGACTCTCTCCCTCCCCCGAGACCCTCACTAAACACCGGACACTCCCTCACCTCAGACTCTCTCCATCCTCCGAGACCCTCACTAAACACCGGACACTCCCTCACCTCAGACATTCTCCCTCCCCCCGAGACCCTCACTACACACCGGACACTCCCTCACCTCAGACCCTCTCCCTCCCCCGAGACCCTCACTAAACACCGGACACTCCCTCACCTCAGACTCTCTCCCTCCCCCGAGACCCTCACTAAACACCGGACACTCCCTCACCTCAGACTCTCTGCTTCCCCCCTGAGACCCTCACTACACACCGGACACTCCCTCCCCTCAGACTCTCTCCCTCCCCCGAGACCCTCACTAAACACCAGACACTCCCTCACCTCAGACTCTCTCCCTCCCCCGAGACCCTCACTAAACACTGGACACTCCCTCACCTCAGACTCTCTCCCTCCCCCGAGACCCTCACTAAACACCGGATACTCCCTCACCTCAGACACTCTCCCTCCCCCGAGACCCTCACTACACACCGGACACTCCCTCACCTCAGACTCTCTCCCTCCCCAGAGACCCTGACTAAACACCAGACACTCCCTCACCTCAGACTCTCTCCCTCCCCCGAGACCCTCACTAAACACCGGACACTCCCTCCCCTCAGACTCTCTCCATCCTCCGAGACCCTCACTAAACACCGGACACTCCCTCACCTCAGACATTCTCCCTCCCCCCGAGACCCTCACTACACACCGGACACTCCCTCACCTCAGACCCTCTCCCTCCCCCGAGACCCTCACTAAACACCGGACACTCCCTCACCTCAGACTCTCTCCCTCCCCCGAGACCCTCACTAAACACCGGACACTCCCTCACCTCAGACTCTCTCCCTCCCCCGAGACCCTCACTACACACCGGACACTCCCTCACCTCAGACTCTCTCCCTCCCCCGAGACCCTCACTAAACACCGGACACTCCCTCACCTCAGACTCTCTGCTTCCCCCCTGAGACCCTCACTACACACCGGTCACTCCCTCCCCTCAGACTCTCTCCCTCCCCCGAGACCCTCACTACACACCGGACACTCCCTCACCTCAGACTCTCTCCCTCCCCCGAGACCCTCACTAAACACCGGACACTCCCTCACCTCAGACTCTCTCCCTCCCCCGAGACCCTCACTAAACACCGGACACTCCCTCACCTCAGACTCTCTCCCTCCCCAGAGACCCTCACTAAACACCAGACACTCCCTCACCTCAGACTCTCTCCCTCCCCCGAGACCCTCACTAAACACCGGACACTCCCTCACCTCAGACACTCTCCCTCCCCCGAGACCCTCACTACACACCGGACACTCCCTCACCTCAGACTCTCTCCCTCCCCAGAGACCCTCACTAAACACCAGACACTCCCTCACCTCAGACTCTCTCCCTCCCCCGAGACCCTCACTAAACACCAGACACTCCCTCACCTCAGACTCTCTCCCTCCCCCGAGACCCTCACTAAACACCAGACACTCCCTCACCTCAGACTCTCTCCCTCCCCCGAGACGCTCACTACACACCGGACACTCCCTCACCTCAGACTCTTTCCCTCCCCCGAGACCCTCACTAAACACTGGATACTCCCTCACCTCAGACTCTCTCCCTCCCCCCGAGACCCTCACTACACACCGGACACTCCCTCTGCTCAGACTCTCTCCCTCCTCCGAGACCCTCACTAAACACCAGACACTCCCTCACCTCAGACTCTTTCTCCCCCGAGACCCTCACTAAACACCAGACACTCCCTCACCTCAGACTCTTTCTCCCCCGAGACCCTCACTAAACACCGGACACTCCCTCCCCTCAGACTCTCTCTCTCACCGCGAGCCCCTCACTAAACACCGGACACTCCCTCACCTCAGACTCTCTCCCTCCCCCGAGACCCTCACTAAACACCGGACACTCCCTCACCTCAGACTCTCTCCCTCCCCCGAGACCCTCACTAAACACAGGACACTCCCTCACCTCAGACTCTCTCCCTCCCCCGAGACCCTCACTAAACACCGGACACTCCCTCACCTCAGAAGCTGCTCGGACTCGGTCAGACTGAGCGGAGTTTTCCAGATGGATGAAAAGCGCAGAGCGGAGCTCGCGCAACCGACAGGAATTCTCGACCAATGGGGGAGAGCGATTGGAGCTCGCGCCTTGTACGGAGCCACTGACCAATGGTGGAGAGAGATTGGAGCTCGTGCCGTAGGCGGGGTTATTGACCAATGGTAGAGTGCGATTGGAATTCGCGCCGTAGGCGGGGTTATTGACCAATGGTGGAGGGAGATTGGAGTTCGCGCTAAGGGCGGGGGTATTGACCAGTGCTGGAGCGAGTTTAAAACTCGCGCTGTGGGCGGAGCCATGGGCCAATGCTAGAGAGCGATTGGAGTTCGCGCGGTCAGGAACTAACGGTGAGGGCGGAGGGCGGAGCGCGATGATCGCGCGGTGGGCGGGGCTCCCCGATCAATGACGGAGAGATCTCGGAGCTCAGCAGAGGGGAGAGGTGACTGGGAGACAGGGCAATTGATGTTGATCCCCTGTCCCCGTCCCTCTGTGGGTGAATGGGTGTCCGGGTCTTCCCTCCTTCTGCTGGGTTCCACATCAGTGACAGGGGAGAGTTTACTGGGAGACAGAGCAATTGATGTTGATCCCCTGTCTCCCCGTCCCTCTGTGGGTGAGTGGGTGTCCGGGTCTTCCCTCCCTCTGCTGGGTTCCACATCAGTGACAGTAAAGTCCCCTCTGTTCACACTCCCGCACTCAGACAGTGAAGCTCCCTATATCAGGCGTCTTGGCCCGAAACGTCGACTGTATCTCTTCCTAGAGATGCTGTCTCGCCTGCTGCGTTCACCAGCAACTTTTCTGTGTGTTGCTTGAAATTACAGCATCTGCAGATTTCCTCGTGTTTGCGTTCCCAGCTTTTCTCTGCCATGGACCTCTCCTATTAACTGAGGGTACCTGGACCCAGTTTGGGAACTCCTACCTCTACATGGTCCCATCACACACGCCCGGAAACAGACACGCAGTGAAGCTCCCTCTGCAATGTCCAATCACGCACTCCTAGGGATTAGACAAGGAGAACAGCTCCCTGCACAATATCCCATCACACAATCCTGGGGTCAGACACAGTGAAGCTGTTTCTACAGGTCCCATCACACAATATCGCTGTCAGACACAGTGAATCTGCCTCTACACAATACCATCGCACACTCCCACAATTAGATATATAGTGAAGCTCCCTCCACACTCTCCCATCTCACATTCCCGTGGCCAGACAGAGTAAAGCACCCTCTACATTGTCCATCATGGTAATTAAAGGAGGTCCTGAGGTAGAGGGAGGGTATTTCATTAGCAAGAGGCCAGACTGAGTGAACTCCCTCAGGGTGAGAGATGGACCTGAGCATCTAAGGTGGGCAGAGTTCCACTGGTCAGATTTTACTAATGACGGGTCTATTACAGGAAGGTATCAGACCGAGAGTGATGGACTCTTGTCAGTGACAGAGGCAACATCTGGTGAGGAGCCACAGGGGAACACTGAACAACAGATGGAAACCAGGCTGAGGTGAGAGGTGGAGCTGAAACCTGGAGGGTGAAGACTTCCTCGGGTCTTACTCTCCACTGAGTTATCACTGCTGTCCCATCCCTGTCACTATTATTGTGATTTAAATTCTGCAACACTGTCCATCGTGTTCCTCTGCTCTTGAAGTACATCATGAGACACCAGCACCTCCACACGGGAACACACAACAGATCAGGAGCTTGACTGGGTCACTGGGCTCCTCAACCCTGACCCACTTCTCAAATCGATCTGGGTGATTTGTCCCTGGCCTCACCTCCTCTCCTGAACCAGCTCCACAAAGCTCTCAAATCTCCATTCCTTCACAGATTGATCCATTTCATTCCATAACCCCAGTGTTTAAGATTCTGGATTTAACACAGTGAGAAGAAATACCAATGTACATCACTTATAAATGACCACACAACTTGTTACCACATCCACCTTATTTGAGTCATACCCACCCCTGGGAACTTCTCAACATCTACACTATTATCTCCCTCTGGACCTTCCAAATTTCAGTAAGATCACCCCTCATTACTCTAAATTCCAAACTGCACAGGTCTAAAGCTTTTAGCTCCTCAGGGAAGGACAACCTTCTCATCCCAGGAATCAGCTGAGTGAATCTCTTCTCATCAACCTTCAATGCTAGTCTCTACTTTTGTTTAAATAAGGGTACCAAGGCTGGACATAATATTCCAGGTGATGTCACACACCCTCCTTTGTGTAATAGTAGTCCTCTAAACTCTAACCCCTCACAATGATGACAAAATGTCCTTTACCTTCCTGATTGTTTGCTGCAGCTTCATGTTCACTTGATATTATTTTATTCGCAATAACACTTCAATCTCTCTGTAATATGTTCATCTCGAATTTTCTATGTTTAGATTTTTTTCTAAAACTTGACATGCAAAATTTATTCACAAAAAATATACAGTACATTGTATTCTTCACATTTGTAATGTTGTTCAAACAATATGCTCGTAGTGTCCTGTTTTGTCACATATTCATTTGTCACTTTATTAGGTAGACCTGTACATCTGCTTGTTAATGCAAATATTTAAACAGCAAATTTTGAGTCAGCAACTCAATGCAAAAGTGCCTGCAAACATGGTCAAAAGGTTCAGAACAAACATCAGAATGGGGAAGAAAGTGATCAAAGAGTATGACAGTGAAATAATTGTTGGTGCCACATGGGGCAGTCTGAGCATCTCCAAAACTGCTGACGTGCTGGGATTTTCGTGGACAACAATTGCTCGAGTTGAGAGAGAATGGTCCAAAAATAAAGTTGTACAAGGCAGTATGAATGTTCAGGAATGTAAGGAGCTGTGGAGAGTGGATGACTCAGATCAATACATTACAGACACACCCCTCCCCACTGTCACTAGTTTCTACATGAGGTGCTACTCAAGAAGGCAACGTCTATCATCAAACATCAAGACCATGCCATCTTTTCACAGATACTATCAGGCAGAAGGTATGTAACCCTGAAGTCCTCACAAGGGTAGGTTTCACACAGTGAACAATAGAGCACTGGTGATTGTGGTAGAGCAAAATAATCTGGGAATACAACGGCAGATGGGCCTTCATAAATCAAAGTATTGTTGTGTTCAAGTTGTGTAAGCCTGGCTTATAGTATTGTGTGCAACTTTGATCACCTGACCTGTAGGAGAGATGTAAGCAAGGGTGAAAGAGTACGGAGACAATCTACAGGGCTGTTGCTGGATCTGGAGGATCTAAATTAGAAAGAAAGATTGACTAGGTTAGGACTTTATTCCTTGGGACGTAGAAGATTGAGAGGAGATCTGATACAGGTATACAGCATTATGAGAGGTATAGATAGCATAAATACCGGCAGGCTTCTTTCACTGAGGCTGGGTGAGATTACAATTGAGGTCTTAGGTTAATGGTGAGTGGTGAAAATGTCCAGGGGAACACGAGGGAAACTTTCTTCACTCAGAGGGTTGCATGCGTGTGGAATAAGCTGCCAGCATAAGTGGTGCATATGAACCCGATTCAACGTTTAAGAGAAGTTCGAATCAGTACACAGATGGTATGTGTATGGATGGCTATGGTCCCAGTACAGGTTGATGGCAGTGGGCACTTTAAGTGGTTCAGCATGGACTCAATGGGGCGAACAGCCTGTTTCTGTGCTATACTTTCCTGTGACTCTATGTCCTATCTATCACCTCCTCAGCCTCCTGGAAGTCCTATTCTCAATTATTGACGAAATGAAATAACATACTAATCTGAATTATACTCCATCTGCCATTCATTTGATCACATCAAGAGATGATCAAGATCTCTCTGCAAGTCCCGATACCATGTTCACTGTTTTCCACATCACCTATTTTAGTGATGCATACATCTCAGCCAGTTCTCTCCCATTTCCCTCCATTCCAACAGTGCTGTTGGCCTGGAGATTTCTCAATACATTTTGAGATATTTAGCACCTCCTCTGCTATGATGTAGACTATCACAAAACCATTTGCATTGACTATTTTAAGTTTTGCATCATTCTCTACAATGAAAAAAAAGCAGGATAAATATTGATTTAAGATCTTGCCCATCTGCTGAGGCTCAATATAAAGAAGTTTACTTCCAGAAGTGATCAATTTTTGATCTCTTTTTGGTACATCACGCGGATGCTCTTCAACACTCGTTGTGCATTAAAGTTTAATTTGTCAGAGCCCACAGTCTTACTAATGTCCGGTGTGTTAGAGGAAGCTGATAGACTGTGATTGATCGACTCCCTGTATCAGAGACAGAGACAACATCAGGTGAGAAGCCACGTGAGAGCTTTGAGTAATAGTGACAAACAAGACTGAGGTGACAGAGGGAGTTGGGACTCGGGCGAGTGTATGCATTTCCTGTGCCCTTAGCCCCCACAGAGATAACAATGACTATAGCAGCCGTATTTGTCACATGTGCATTGACACATATAGGGAAACACGTTGTTTGCGTTGGAGAGGTGCCGTGGCAGTTCGCAAGTGTTGCCATGCATTCGGTGCCAACACAGCATATCCACAACTCAGTAACCCTACCTGTGCATCTTTGGAATGTGGGAGGAAACCGGGGCAGCCAGAGGAAGCTCCCACAGCGAAAGTGTGCAGGCTCCTTTCGGGCAGTGGCCGGAATTGAAACGCAATCTTAAAGCTTATGCTAACCACTATTCCACCATGTTATTCTGTTATCCTTAACTTAAATACTCCAACACTGGTCACTAATATCTCCCACTCAAGAATGACCTCCAAAGTCCTCTCCACTTATTTACACTCTTACTGCTGTGCTCAGTGATTCTAACCAGACAGAGAGAGTCTCCCTGAGAGTTTGAGGGAACAGGCATGGTGTTTGCCAAGTTACACTGTTTCATTTACTGATTCCCAAAAATGATTCCGGAATGGAAAGGCTTGTCATAGGAGGAGGTTTTGGTGCTTTGGGAAGCTAATCACTGGAATTTAAAAGGATGATTGGGACCTTCAATGAAACCTATCGAATATTGAACGGCTTTGATAGAGTGGATGTAGAGAGGATGTTTCTCATGATATGGAGGTGGATGGAAGAGGTCTGAGACCAGAAAACACAGCCTCCTAATAGAGGGGGCTGAAGGAAGTCAATTTAGAACAATGAGGAGGAATATGTTTACTCAGAACGTGGAGAATATGTGAAATTCTTTGCCACAGATGTCTAAGGAGGACAGGTGATCTGTTATATTTAAGGCAGAGGTTGACAGAATCTTGATTAGTCAGAGCATGAAAGGATATGGTGATAAGACAGGAGATTGTGGTTGAGAGGGAAATCTGTCTTTCCTGATGCAATTTTTGAGGAAATAACAGCAAATACAGACAAAGGAGAGTTAATGGATATTGTTTATTTGGATTTTCAGAAGGCATTTGATAAGGTGCTGCACATAAGGCTGCTGAATAAGATAAATGCTCGTGGTATTACAAGAAAGGTGGAGCGCTTAACAAAGTGTGGTCGCACCCAGAGTAATGCATTTACTCTGGTGGCCCCACTAGAGGAAGGATGTCGAGTCTTTGTAGAGGCTGCTGAAAATATTAACAAGGGTGCTACCTGGATTAGAGAGCATGCGCGACGACGGGAGTTTAGACAAACAGCGACTGTTTTTATTTACTAGAGCGGAGGAGGCTGAGAGTAGATCTGATTGATGTTTCTAAGTTTATGAGCGGCACAGATATACAAGACAGACAGTATCTTTTCTTCAGGGTTGAAATTTCCAGTAGAAGGGGCCATGAATTTAAGATCAGATGGGGATAATTCTAAAGGACATGTGAGGTACAGTTTGTTTTTCAATTTGAGGTTGTGGGTATTTGTCAATTTAACATTATTATTTCGGCCACACTGCGGAATGTACCGTCCTTAGCAAAGTGGGCAAAAGGATTCACTCCCCGGATTACCCCATCCCGGGACTGGTGTCCCATGAGCACTGCCTCTGGGCTCTTACTGTCTGTGTAATTACCCAGGGCATCACTTGGGGGCGCTCTCCGGACTGAACATACATCGGAGGCAGTTCCGCTGATCCGGAGGTGGAATTACGTCTCTGGAACTGACTCTGACGTCACAGAGCGCGCTGCTGGAGACGGGGTCCGTCAGAAACTTTGGGAATTAAATCTGTCACGGTCCATTAAAGGCGCGGGGGAGGGGGTGGGCGGAGAGTCTGTCAAACTGTGGGTGGGGATGTGCACACATTCAGATGTTCACAGTATCAGACTCAGTCCGGATCTGAGTTCCTGCAGAGACTTCAGTTCCTCTTCCCCGGTCCAACTGATCCGATTGTCCCACAGCCTGAAACAGATGGAAGAGTGAAGAGGAAATAACAAATTACACAACAGTGTCAGCAACAGAGGACTAGGGTTAATGTTTCAACAACATTCACAGACAAACACAAGCGGAAACCCGGCGGATCCGCTGATATTTTATGACATTGAATATGAACACAATCACTCACCAGATCCGCTCCAGATTCGGGAGGGCCAGTATGAGGCGGCGAAGAGCGGGGACAGATTGGTCTGTGAGCGAGTTTGATCCCAGATCCAGCTCTGCCAGTGATTGGGTTGCACTGAGAGCGGAGACGAGATCATCGACACCAGCATCAGTGAGACCGACCTTGTACAACCTGGAGATGAGGGAGTGAGGGTGAAGGACACCGAGAGACAGTGGACGCTATGAATCTCGAATGTTGACCAATTAGACAATTACTGATCACATTAATGTTCAGCGTCAGACACCCAGTGACTGTAAAGACAATCTCCCACAGTCTTACACTTACCACAGTTTCTGCATTTTACACTCCGAGTTCGTCAGAGCCTCAGACACCAGTTTCACCCCTGAATCTCCTAGTTCATTTTCATTCAGGTTCAGCTTCGTCAGTGAAGGGTTTGTGCTGAGAGCGGAGGCAAGATGCTTGGCACCAGAATCTGTGAGACCGACATTGCTCAGCCTGTGGATGAAAGGGAGAGTGTGGGTAAAGGCCACAGAGAGACAGGAGACGGTAGAAATTCCCAGTGTTTATCAGTAATACAATTACTGATCACCTTAACGTTCAGTGTCAGATACCCAGTGACTATAACCGCAATATCCCTTTCTGACACTTACCATAGTGTCTGTATTTTACACTCTCGATTCCTCAGAGCTGCAGACAGCAGTTTCACTCCTGAATCTCCCAGTTTATTCATCCCAAGCCTAAACACAAACAGACAAATTGATGAACAAATTGATTCAGACAGTGGTTCTGAGGGAATTCCTCTCACCCGGTATTTCAGGAAACATTAAACCCTTCAGTAAATCACTGACCAATTCACATGACTGTCAATGTCCCTCACTGCCCAGCTCCGAATGTTAGTAATTTAGCCTGTCGGTGTGACTCTGTAAACTTTCTATATTCTGTCTCAGTCCCCGACGTTAGGAAAAAAATCCTGACGAGATGGTAGAAAGCTGCAGCGTTGAAGGGCTGGAAAAAGTCCCACAGGGAGGAAGAGTTGTGGATGAGAACGTGTCCATGGGAGATGGTGGAAGAAAAGCCCGCCAGGGCAAAAGGGATAGGCAGAGTAATCCCACAGGAGGAAGGGAGATGGGGAATAGAGATACCACGGGAAGGAAGGGGAATAGAGAAGAAAGATGCCACAGAAGGAAGGGAGATGGGAAAGAGATATCCCCACAGGACGAGGGGGGTGGAGAAGAGGGATTCCATGGGAGGACGGGAAATGGAGAAAAGAAATCCCACAGGAGGAAGGGGGATGTGGAAGACAGATGCCACAGGAGGAAGGGGGATGGAGTGGATAATTACCACAGGAGGAAGGAGAATGGAGAAGAGAGATCCCACAGGAGGAAAAATGTATGCAGAGGATAGATCCCAGAGGAGGAAGTGGGATAGGGAAGCGAGATCCCACAATGAAGGAAGATAGGTAAAGAGCCATCCCACAAGACGAAGAGGATATGGCAAAGACAGATCCCATAGGAGGAAAGGGAATGGGGAAGAGAGATCCCATAGGAGGAAAGGGGGATGAAGAAGAGAGATCCCATAGGAGGAAGGCAGATGGGGAAGCAAGATTCCACAACAGGATGTGATGCAGACGTAGATCGCACGGGGAGGGTTGGTCAGAATTGAACCCCACAATTGGAAGAGGTGATGCCCACATGAGTGTTGGGTATCTGGCAGTGAACAAAGTCACACTGTTGGAGTGATCGTGATAGTCACACGCGGGGAGAGGGGTTGGGAAGGATAATCTCGGGTATTTCTCTCCCTCTCACTGGGACATTCCTCTGATCCTCTCTTGTACTTCATCGGGAAGAGGGTGCGCAGATCCGTCACACCTGCTGCAGTCAGTGTCGGTGTCGATGTCAGTGACAGTGAGAAGGAACATTGTCAATTGACGTGTCACATGCAGTGAGAAACACGGCCATTCATGTGATTTACTACCATTAAACCAACGGCCATTGTTCGCTCATCTGAAGTCTCCAACATCTCTATACACGAAACCATAGGGCACTCCCGTTCTTGATTTACTGACCGATTGTCTATTAATTTGTCACAAAAACTCATAATCTGCTTTACCTTTACATTAAAACAAAATAATGAAATACTTTCACAGATCAGACTGAGAAATAAGTGAAGTTACCCCAACTCCTGGCATTTGTGCAGCCCAGGTACCAGCCGCTGGATTCCTTCACACTGAATGTGGCAGCCAACTAGGTCGATATGTTTTATTGTATCACAGAGTCCGATGACATGAGACAGGACCGCACAGTCAATCGGGGTCAGTGTCATTCTACTGAATGAAAGTGTTTCCACAGATTCCAGTGCGGCCTGAGCCAGCCCACAATTCTGAGACTCAAACAGGTAGTGCAGTGTGTTCAGGAGGCTCCTTTTACCAGCTTCACTCCTCGTGTTTCCACTCTGGCGTTTAACCTCCTCCCTCACCCAGTCAATCACCCGGCAGGTTGTTTGACGGGGAAATGGTCCCAGAAACTCCTCCAGGCCCCGAGCTGTCATTGGAGAGGAGAGGCCAGCAACAAAACGGAGAAACACCTCAAATCGGCCATCTGTTGTGTTGTGGGCTTCAGTGAGGAATTTCAGGATATCCCCGGGATGTGGATTCATAAACTGTGCGAGTGCCGCTACAAACTCCTGGATGGTGAGGTGTGGGAATGTGTACACCACACATCGGGGAGAATCCTCTCTCTCCAAAAGCTCCATTAAGAACCCAGACAAGAACTGGGAAGGCTTCAGATTGTAGTTGATTAAATCTCCATTTGTAAATACAATCTTCTTGTCAAACACACCTCTGAAGGCCATCTGACCAACCCTGAGTAACACGTCACGGGGGTTCTCAATCTCACGGCCGTGGTTTTTCAGGATGTTGTAAATATAGTAGGAATAGAGTTGGGTTATGGTCTTGGGAACTCGCTGGGGGTCCCTGTCTCTTTTTGCGAAGAAGGGTCCCAGTGCCAGAGCGAGGATCCAGCAGTAGGAGGGATTGTAGCTCATGGTGTACAGGATCTCGTTCTCCTCCACATGTTTGAAAACAGCTTCTGCTACCGTCTTATCTTCAAAATGCCTCATGAAATATCCCTTCCGTTCTTCATCGACAAATCCCAGGATTTCAGCCCAGACATTGATTTCTGCCTTTTCTAATAAATGTAACACAGTGGGTCGGGTGGTCACCAGTACTGAACACCCTGGCAGCAGCTTGTGCTGGATTAAACTGTACACAATATCCGACACTTCACACCACCACTCGGGATCTGGGCACTTGTGCTGAGGTTCTGTATCTCTCCGACTGTCAGCAAAATCAATTTTATGTTTGAATTCATCCAAGCCATCGAATATAAACAGCAATCCCTCTGGGTTTTTCCAAACCTCTCTCAGGAAATTCCCAAAGTAAGGATACTGATCCAAAATCAGTTCCCTCAGGTTTACTCTGCAGTTAATGGAGTTTAAATCCCTGAATTTGAAACTGAAGACAAACTGGAATTGTTGGTATATTTTCCCCGTGGCCCAGTCATAAACAATCTTTTGCACCATTGTTGTTTTCCCTATCCCCGGGACTCCAGCCAATGCTGCCGAACTCCCAGATTTGCATTTACTTTGGGAAAAGCTGCTCTGGAACAACTGATCAGTCCGGAGTTTTTCCAGCTCTCTGCGGAGATGTTGTTTTCTCCACTCCTCGTGGTCTCTGCCTCTCGCCAGCAGCTCGTGTTCCACCAGTCTCCGATCACGAATAGTAGAAATGACCGTGATCTCAGCGTATCGATCAACCAGCTGGAAAACATTCACCTTCTCCGTCATCAGGATCGTGTTCACGCTCAGTGTTTCGGTTTGTGCCCGCAGAGTCTCCTTGTGTTTCTGTTGAACATCTTCCATGGGAACAGAGAAAGAGTCAAAATGTTAGACGCCTCAACTCAGAATTTAGTAAACAACAAATAGTGCAGCACAAAGCTCTTGTATCAATTTAATTTATCAGAATATGTTCATACACTAAAGTAAATTTGGTTGCAGTGAATCAGAATTGTGACGAAAAACCAAGTTATCAGAAGATTGATGCTGATGAGAGAGATAAGGGGAACAATGGAGAAACATTCAAAATGCTAATAAGAGAGAAGAGCGAGATTAAAGAGAAAGAAAGACATTTCAGATATTGACAGATCGATTGCTTTGAACCTGAACTGTTTGAAGTTTAATGGACAGGCGATACCCCAGCAGGGGGATAAAAAGAACAGGTTCGCTAAGGCACGACACACACCACGAGATCACGAGATAACGAGACCCTGGAAGAGCGGTGTGCCCCCACAAGTTGGTTAAAGTTGGAGGTCTGGTTCGAGGGAACCGACCATAGACTGACAGGGTGAAAAGGAACGATCGGCGGGAACCTGGTGTGTGTGCCCGCCCTTGCCTGGGTGCCGGGTTCACCGCGGAAGAACGGTCGTATCCAGAACGGAGGGATCACAGTCGGTGACCACAGAAGACATAAATGGGTTCGCCCGAAAGCTAACTGCGAAGAACATCAAAGGTCTGTTTGAATCAAAATTTGCATTCTCTCTCTCTCTCCAACAGCACAACAGCGATTACTGCAAACTGTACTAAGCTGAACTGAACTCTGCGTCACTTGAGACTGATCATTTTACCCCTAGACTGCGATAGAACTTGGCTGATTCCTGTTACCCTAGTTCTGTGTACACGTGTGTATTATCATTGCTAACCTGTTTCATTTACATCCTTACGATTAGAGTACTGTGTTACTTATTTCTTTAATAAAACTTTATTAATTTCTGTTAAACCAGACTCCAACTAAGTGGTCCATTTCTGCTGGTTTGGCAACCCAGTTACGGGGTACGTAACAGAATAAAACAAAAGAAACCTACTGCATGTCGATCAGCAACGTTGTAGGGGTGGTGGGGGTCAGCTGTCAAGGTCTCGCA
This sequence comes from Mobula birostris, assembly GCF_030028105.1. NCBI lineage: Eukaryota > Metazoa > Chordata > Chondrichthyes > Myliobatiformes > Myliobatidae > Mobula > Mobula birostris. The sequence continues at coordinate 277,158 of NW_027278264.1, forward strand.
AAGCTGACTCAGACAATCAGCGTTTCTAATCAAACATAAATAATTTATTCACCCTACTATACCACGGATGCTGGACAACTCACCGAGATCATCCAGAAGAATGTCCGGGCCTGCAGATCTGCAGTCTCATGTCCACTAAACAGTATACACGGGAAATACTCAGCAGGACAGGGAGAATAAAAACATAGAGACATAGAAAACCTAGAGAACAATACAGACTCTTCAGCCAACAATTCTGTGCCGAACATGTCACTACCTTAGAATTACCTAGGCTTTATCCATAGCCCTCTACTTTTCTCAGCTCCATGTCGCCATCCAGGAGTTTCTCAGAAGACCCTACCGTTTCCGCTTCCACTAACGTCGCCGGCAGCCCATTCCACGCACTCACCACTCTCTGCGAAAGAAAACTTACCCCTGACATCTCCTCTGTACCTACTTCCAAGCGCCTTAAAACTATGCGCTCTCGTGCTAGCCATTTCAGCCCTGGGGAAAAGCTTTTGACTATCCACTCGATCAATGCCTCTCATTATCTTGTACACCTCTATCAGGTCACTTCTCATCCTCCGTCGCTCCAAGGAAACAAGTCCGAGCACACTCATACTGTAAGGCATTCTACCCAATCTAGGAAACATCTTTGTAAATCTCCTCTGCACCTTTTCTATGGTTTCCACGTCCTTCCTGTACTGAGGCGACCAGAATTGAGTACAGTACTCCAAGTGGACTCTTACCACTGTCTTGTATAGCTGTAATATTACATCTTGGTTCTTAAAATCAATCCCACGACTGATGAAGGCCAATGCACCATATGCCTTCTTAACCACAGAGTCAACTTACATTGCAGCTTTGAGTGTCCTATGAACTCGGACCCCAAGATCCCTCTGATCCTCCACACTTCCAAGAATCTTACCATTAATGCTATATTCTGCCATCATATTTGCCCTAACAAAATAAACCATCTCACACTTATCTGGGTTAAACTCTATTTGCCACTTCTCAGCCCAGTTTTGCATCCCATCAATGTCTCGTTGTAATCTCTGACAGCCCTTCACACTATTCACTACACCCTCAAACTTCGTGTCGTCAGCAGATTTACTAAACCATCCCTCCACTTCCTCATCCAGATCATTTATAAAAATCACGAACAGTAGGGATCCCAAAACCGATCCCCAAGGCACACCACTGCTCTGGAGAAAGGGAGAGAGTGGATGCTACAGATCTATTATTCAAATTGAACTAAAATTTTGAAAAGCAGGATCATTTCCAATCCCGGTAGCATCTGGTAAACCTCTCTTCTCCGAGTTCTCCAGATCCTTCCTGTAATGGACCGACAGAATTGAACCAATTCTCCAAGTGCAGCCAAACCAAAGTTTTATACATCTGTAACCTAAAGCTTCGATAGACTTAGTGCTCCGTACAATGAAGTGAACTATGTGATCGTATCTTCTTCATTTACCTGTGTTGTCACACCTAGCGAGCTACGGACATTGACAACAAACTCCCTCTGCACCTCAATGATGTTAGCGTCTGCCAGCTACTTTAAACATCCCCCATACCTTCACACTTTTCTGGATTAAACTCCATCTGCTATTTGCCCACTCGCCTCTGCAACTGATCTATACCCCACTCAACGGCTGTGAAGGCGGATGAAGGCTGCAACAAATCCACCAGCTCCAATCGTCGTGGTTTCCATGCCATTGGAATCAGTTGGTTGATTTGTGAAGTATTGTGTGCTTCTTGGAGTGCAACATCAAGTATTCGTTAAACAAATTCACGCACAGGCGTCTTCGCTCTGGGGACCTCTTCTTCAGAATGAAGACCATCATCCTCGACCTCGAGGGATAGCCACGACGATACCCCACTGGACTCTTTGAGACTCTTCTTCCCTCTCCATTACTCATTGTCTCACCTCAGCTTCAGAAACCATATATTTCATTTGCAGACTAAATTCACAACATTTCCCATCACCGTCACGGGACGGTGACAAACTATGCTCTAATCCTCTTTGCAACATGCCGGTTCGAAATTCTGATCAGCTGATATATATCGACTCTCACCAGACGGAGATTTGCCCTGTAACAGTTGCTCCTCACCTGACTTCTACCATTTAATCTGCCTTCCCCAATTTAACATCCCCACCCTGTGTATCACCTAAGCTGCAGACCTCTCTTTATTCATAACCATCTCAGAACTTGAGTTGTGTTCATTGTTCCCGAAACCTCTCCCACTGAAACCCGAGCCCGTCCTGAAATAAGGGATAGCCGATGTCAATGTAGGACCTGGTCTGGATGAGGTGTGGGAAAGTTACTTGCAGTGAAAGTACACCTGAAGAATGTGAAACCTCACGGTATGTCAGGATCCTGACAGGAGTGTGCGGGACCTCAGAGTGTTCCGGAGCCTTGTAAAGTAGTTAAAGGGTTTCACATTGTGTGACGGCTCTTGCAGGAGTGTGTGGCATCTCGCAGCGTGTAGGTAGACGGCAACAGGCTTGTGGAGTCTCGCAGCGTGTCAGCCCCTGCCAGGGGTGTGTGGTGTCTAGCGGTGTGTCAGTACCCTGCCAGAGATGTGCAAAGTTTCACAGCGCATTAGGATCCTGCCAGGGGTGTGTGGGGTTTCCAAATAACAGGTATACTCTACATAGGGGTTTATTGTGTAACGGATCTTGAAAATGACATTTTAGTCTTCACCATGTATCTGGGGCCAGCAAATACTGTTTATATCATCTTCTTAGAGAGTTGAGAGTTCTGAGGAAAACAGCGGTGATCTGGCGCTAAACGATGCAGGCATGTTTTCTCAGTAGCCATTCATTCAACGTATTCGAGTGAGACAGGGAACGTAGGAAAGCATGGATTGTATAAACAGTTACATTAGAGAATGGCAAACTAGTAGAGAAGTTGTTCTTCAAAGATCCAGGGGAGTATCTATTGCATGTTCAGAAGTGGTTACCTAGAGTGCCAGGATTTAGGTGTTTCAGAAAGAACAGGGAGGAAGACAAAAGGGGTGGGCGTGGCACTGCTGATCAGAGATAATGTCACGGTTGCAGGAAAGGAGGAAGTTATGGAGGGATTGCATACTGAGTCTCTGTGGGTGGAAGTTATAAACAGGAAGAGGTCAATAACTCTACTGGGCGTTTTTTTATCGACCACCCAATAGTAACATGGACATCGAGCAGCAGCTGGGGAGACAGATTCTGGAAAGATGCAAGAATAACCAGGTTGGCGTGGCGGGAGGTTTTAATTTCCAAAATATTGATTGCAATCACCCTAGAGCAAGGGCTTCAGATGAGGTGGAGTTTGCTAGGTGTATTCAGGAAGGTTTCCTGATATAATATGTAGATAAGCCTACAAGAGGAGAAGCTGTACTTGATCTGGTATTGGGAAATGAACCTGGTCAAGTGTCAGATCTCTCAGTGGAATAGTATTTTGGAGATAGTTATCACAATTCTGTCTCCTTTACCATAGCATTAGAGCGGGGTAGGAACAGACAAGTTAGGAGTGAGGAGAAATATGAAGTAATTGGGCAGGAACTTGGAATCATAAATTGGGAACAGATGTTCTCAGGGAAATGTATGGCAGAAATGTGGCAAACGTTCAGGGGATATTTGCGTGGCATTCTGCATAGGTGCGTAGGGTACAGGAACCGTGGTGTACAAAAGCTGTTGAAAATCTCGTCAAGAAGAAAAGAAAAGCTTACGAAAGGTTCAAAAATCTAGGCAATGCTAGAGACCTAGAAGATTATAAGGCTAGCAGGAAGGCGCTTAAGGATGAAATTAGGAGAGCCAGAAGGGGCCATGAGAAGGCCTTGGCGGGAAAGATTAAGGAAACCACCCAAGGCATTCTACAAGTATGTGAACAGCAAGATGATAAGAGAGAATAGGACCAATCAAGTGTGACAGTGGAAAACTGAGTATGGAACCGGAAGAGATAGCAGAGGCTCCTAGTAAGTACTTTGCTTCAGTATTCACTACGGAAAAGGATCTTGGCGAGCATACAGACATGAAGAAAGAGGACGTGCTGGAGCTTTTGGATAAGTCTCCGGGACCAGACGAGGTGCACCCCAGGTTACTACGGGAGGCGACGGAGCAGATTGATGAGCCTCTGGCAACTATCAACGCATCATCAATCGGGACAGGAGAGGTTCCAGTGGGTTGTAGGTTTGTAGATGTTGTTCCCTTATTCAAGAAAGGGAGTAGAGATTGCACCGGAAATTATAAACCAGTGAATCTTACTTCAGGAATTGGTAGACCGATGGAAAAGACACTGAGAGGCAGGATTTATGAACATTCGGAGAGGCATAATATGATTAGGAATAGTGAGCATTGTTTTATCAAAGGCATGTCGTGCCTTACGAGCCTGATTGATTTTTTTTGAGGATGTGACTAAACACATTGATGAAGGTAGAGCAGTAGATGTACAGTATAATGGATTTTAGCAAGGCATTTGACATGGTACCCTATGCAAGGCTTATTGAGAAAGTACGAAGTCATACGATCCAAGGGGACATTGCTTTGTGGATGTAGAACTGGCTTGCCCACAGAAGGCAAAGTGTGGTTGTAGGTGGTTCATATTCTGCATGGAGGTCGATGACTCAGGGATCTGTTCGAGGTCCCTTTCACTTTGTGATTTTTATCATTGACCTGGATGAGGAAGTGGAGTAATGGATTAATACATTTGCTGATGACACAAAGCTTGGGAGAGTTGTGGATAGTGTGGAGGGCTGTCAGAGGTTACAGCGGGACATCAATAGGATGCAAAATTGGGCGGAGAGATGGCAGATGGAGTTTAACCCAGATAAGCGTGAGGTGGTTTATATTGGTAGGTCAAATATGATGGCAAAATATAATATCAATGGTAAGCCTTTTGGCGGTGTGGAGGATCGGAGGGATCATGGGGTCCGAGTCCACAGTACACTCAAAGCTGCTGCGCAGGTTGACCCTGTAATTAAGAAGGTATACGGTGCATTGGCCTTCATCAACCGTAGGACTGAGTTTAAGAATCGAGATGTAATGTTACGACTACATAGGACTCTGGTCAGACCCCACCTGGAATACTGTGCTCAGTTCTGGTCACCTCAGTACAGGAAGAATATGGAATATATAGAAAGGGTGCAGAGGGGATTTACAAGGATGTTGCCTGGATTAGGGAGCATGCATTTTGAGAAGAGGTTGAGTGAACTCGGCCTTTTCTCTCGGGAGGATGAGAAGTGACCTGACAGAGGTGTACAAAATAATGAGAGGCACTGATCGTGTGGATAGTCAGAGGCTTTTTCCCAGGGCTGAAATGGCTAGCATGAGAGGACATAGTTTTAAGGTGCTTGGAAGTAGGTAAAAAGGAGATGTCAGGGGTAAGTTTTTTACGCAGAGAGTGGTCAGTGTTTGGACTGGTCTGCCGGTGGTGGGAATGGGTACGATAGCGTCTTTTAAGAGACTCCTGGATAGGTACATAGAGCTTCGAAAAATAGAGGGCTATGCGTAAACATAGGTAATTTCTGAAGTAACTGACATTACTCAATGTTAGGCGCAGCATTGAGGGCCGATGGGCCTGCATTGTGTTGTAGGTTTTCTACATATCTATATTTCTAAGTCAGTGTGAGAATTCTACAGCTGTATCTGTTCCCTTGGCAAGCAGCATGAAGAACATTGAAGAATAATTTTGCAGGCAATTTGTAGAGATATACTAAGTCAGTGGTGCAAGGAAACTGAGGGGTTTTGGTGGCAGAATATGGACCGAAACAATAATTACGGAAGTGACAGAGACTGAGAGGTCTTTCTAAAGTTCCTAATTAGCCTATCTCAGGTCCTATAAGAACAATAACATATTTGGAATTTGTTCTTGGAAATGAGAGACGCTGAACCAGGACACTGGCAGGGATTCCTCATGTTTCTGATGAAGACTTTCGAATACTGAGATACAACATTGGCTACTGTAAGATTAATAACTGTTGCAATATCTGTCTTTCCTTCGCCCTCTCCTCTGTTAGATGTGCAGTTGGATGATACAACACTGTCTGTGAATATGAAGCTTTTCGGACTCTGAGCACTTGCACTGCCCAGGGCTCCATTTTCACAGACACAATGTGCTTATGGATGAAGTGAGCTTCTCATCAGTCTGGAGCATGTAATTTATCTCAACATTTTTTTTATCGATTTCTTCAGTTCTTCTCAGTTTCCTCGCCGCATTAACACAACACTGGGTTTCTCTGACCTAATTGACAGCTCTTACCCGTCCACAGTTTCCATCACACACCACAGGCAGACATGAATTTCAGTTCTGTAGATTTTTCAACCCTCACTGTCCCCCCACCCTACCCTCACCTCCACTGTCTCCTGATGGACTTCCCACTGTTTGCATTAAGAGAGTACAGATATAAACAGACTGGGTTGCAGTTGCTTTTTTGGGATTGGACAGGTTAGTTGGAATATGGCCTGGTTTTCTGTTTAAAGGGAAGCTGTTGCTGGTATTCTGTGACTAGAACTTCAATCGATGTCCAACTTGAAGAACTGATTATCTGCGGGGACTGACGGAGTTTAGAGAAATGAATTAGGATGAGGGATGTTCGGCAGTGGGGAAGGGGGAGAGAGGCAGGTAGGGTGAGGTTTCGACCTTTTGGGGTGTAGAGGTTTCCCAGATTTCCCCTCCACCGGATTGCTCCTTCGTATGCTCTGACCCCGGTGGAAGCAGCTGTAGTTCCAGGCACCAGAGAGGAGTCACCCCTTTCCTCAAGTCCCGACTCTCAGCCTCGTTCCTCATTATGTCCTCTGAAAACTCTTCCTCCAGGAGACGATGTTTCTATGTGCCTTAGTATGTACTGTGTCACAGTGATGACATTTACCTGGTCAAACCCCCATGACTCATCAACATGACCGTTCTGCGCAAGTGTCAGCGGTTGGTGGAAACAGCATTTTCTTCACCTACCTTTCAGCTCACTGGGGATCTCCCGTAAACCTTGAGCGGGGTCTGATCGCTCGTACGGTGCACAACCTGTTTAATTTTAAACAGTTTGGTGAAATCAGATGTGTTGAATTATAAAGTGTGCATTGTTTGAATCCGAATTGACATTAATCTCTACTATTATCTCACCATATTCCTGTATTTCTTTAAGTATTTGTCCAACTTTGGGACGCCATTCCGCATTTTCACAAACGATTCCCACATCACCCTCCGGGCGCGGGAGCCTCTCTCAATCACCAGGCTCAAGAGGAGTTTAGAACCATCCACCAACTCTCCCTTATCAGCGAGATCAGAGATTTTCTGTGAGGTGCAGAAATGAACATATTGGGGACTGCCAGATTCACAGAGAATGCGAAGTAAGCGATGTACCCTTTATCGGGATCACACGGCCGGATGCCGATCCTCTCTGGAGATGGGCTGTACATTCAGAGCAGAGCACAGAGAGGGGCATTCACCGTGAACCTGGCCCACCAGTCAATGAGATCCTGGCTGGTCTGTGACCACTTTGTTACAATGATTCCAACCCATAAATAATTCCTCATCAGATTTGACAGTCAATAAGAAATCATAAAATATGATTTATCATAAAGCAGATGAACAAAGAAGTCAAGAAGCTTTTTTTATAGCACGTGTTCAGTCTCAGAGAAGTTACAGAAAAGATGATGCGATTAATCTTCTCAGTCTGCCAGTATCCAACATGACGGCGACTGGCACCCACTGTATTTCCATTTTCTTTTCTGGTGGCGTTTCTTCAGTGATTACATCACAACATCACAACATGGTAGTGTACCACGAAAGACACAGTTTGCAGTTACAAATTATAACACAAGCACCTCCACCCAAAAGAGAACACTGTCGAGTTCCTGTGACACCCACAGATGATGCCCAGGTTTTCACTGAAATCCTACGGTCACGCTCTGCGATCGTCCTAAACCGAAATACCGTATCATATTTCTATTTAATGTCCATTATGTTAAGTCTATACAACAGTTACCCACTTCCCTCGCTGTGAAAATGAGCAATCACCCACCAGCCCGGGGGATATTTTCACCCCTTTTCTGTCATCGGTGCAGATTCATAATTTTGTGATTGTACAGGGCATGCAAAATTTGGGCACCCCTGGTCAAAATTTCTGTTACTGTGAATCGTTAAGTGAGTAGAAAATGAACTGATCTCCAAAAGACATGAAGTTAAAGATGAAACATTCTTTTCAACATTTTAAACAAGATTAGTGTATTATTTTTGTTTTGTACAATTTTAGAGTGAAAAAAAGGAAAGGAGCACCATGTGAAAGTTTGGACACCCCAAGAGATTTGAGCTCTCAGATAACTTTTACTAAGGTCTCAGACCTTAATTAGCTTGTTAGGGCTATGGATTGTTCATAATCATCGTTGGGAAAGACCAGGTGATGCAAATTTCAGAGCTTTATAAATACCCGGAATCTTCAAACCTTGTCCCAACAATCAGCAGCCATGGGCTTCTCTAAGCAGCTGCCTAGCGCTCTGAAAATTAAAATAAATGATGCCCACAAAGCAGGAGAAGGCTATAAGAAGATAGCAAAGCGTTTTCAGGTAGCCGTTTCCTCAGTTCATGAGGTAATTAAGAAATGGCAGTTAACAGGAACGGTGGAGGTCAAGTTGAGGTCTGGAAGACGAAGAAAGCTTTCAAGAGAACTGATCGTAGGATTGCTAGAAAGATAAATCAAAACCCCGTTTGACTGGAAAAGACCTTGAGGAAAGTTTTGCAGACTCTGGAGTGGTGGTGTACTGTTCTACTGTGCAGCGACACCTGCACAAATATGACCTTCATGGAAGAGTCATCAGAAGAAAACCTTTTCTGCGTCCACAAAATTCAGCGTCAGAAGTTTGCAAAGGAACACTTAAACAAGCCTAGTGCATTTTGGAAACATGAAGTTGAAATAGAACTTTTTGGCCGCAATGAGCAAAGGTATGTTTGGAGAAAAAAGGGTGCAGAATTTCATGAAAAGTACAGCTCTCCAACTGTTAAGCACGGGGGTGGATCGATCATGCTTTGGGCTTGTGTTGCAGCCAGTGGCACGGGGAACGTTTCACTGGTAGAGGGAAGAATGAATTTGATTAAATACCAGCAAATTTCTGGAAGCAAACATCACACCGTCTGTCTTCTACAACAGGATAATGATCCTAAACACACCTCAAAAATACAAAATGGACTACCTCAAGAGGTGCAAGCTGAAGGTTTTGCCATGGCCCTTTCAGTCCCCCGACCTAAATGTCATCGAAAATCTGTCGATAGACCTCAGAAGAGCAGTGCACGCAAGACGGACCAAGAATCTCAGTAAACTAGAAGCCTTTTGCAAGGACGAATGGGCGAAAATCCTCCAAACAAGAATTCAAAGACCCTTAGCTGGCTACAGAAAGCGTTTATATAATGTGATATTTGCCAAAAGGGGTGTTACTGAGTACTGACCATACAGGGTGCCCAAACTTTTGCTTCGGGCCCTTTTCCTTTTTTGTCATTTTAAAACTGTAAAAGATGGAAATTTAAAAAAAAAAAAAAAACACTTGCTTAAAATATTAAAGAAATGTGTCATCTATAACTTTATGCCTTTTGGAAATCAGGTCATCTTTTACTCGCTTAACTATTCACAGTAACAGAAATTTTGACCAAGGGTGCCCAAACTTTTGCATGCCACTGTATATTCAGTATTTATTTCCCAGTTGTTCATTTATCTGCTTTAATATCCGATGAGTCAGATTTTGGACACCTATGATGTGTGAACATTCAAACCCATTCTCTCGCTCACTTACCCGATGTTCCTCTTCACTGAACTGATTCTCGAACGTTAACGCCAGGCTCATTCCGTGCACCACTCCTTCCATCGCCTGCTCCAGCCTGTCCCGGTAGAAGTCAATCAACTGCAGAAGCTTGAAATCGTTCCAGTTTGCCAGGAGCTCGGTGATTACTGAGCTCGGACCTGTGGAGCGAAGCGAAGGAAACTAAAGACATTATCGAACCTTTATTGCTCAACATCTTTCCATCTAGAACCTAAGGTCGGTGCACCATGTTACCAAACACAATCAGAAATAGACACACACAGGTGTTACCATTTTGAAGCACAAATCAGGGAAGGACTTACACAGCGAAAGACATGGCACTGAGAAATATAGAGCCAACTCCAAGGAATTTAATTAATTGATAGTGGCGTCACGTGGAGACAGGGTATTAAAGAGAGTCCTGGAACATTTAATTTTGTTAACCTAGCTACTGAGTAGAGAAATTGGAGCTGTATGAGTCGTTCGTGAGGTCTTGTTTGGAGTATTGCGTGCAGTTGCACCTTAGATCGACTTCAGTATATTTCAATTCTCATTAATCCCACCTGCATTTACCTACTTCTTGAGCTGAATGAATGGTTTGAGGTGGTTAACATTACACAGGTCTGTGAAAGTAGAAGTTAAAACGAAGATTAGGAACAGTATTTTGCTTAGCCTGACATCAGTGATGTGAACAATTCTCGGCCATTGTAGAAGCTGTATCAGGAGAAAATTCAAAAGGCCTAACAAATTCAACAATGCTTTGTGAAACAGAAATCACACTGGCTTAACCCCTTGCAATACTTTTGAGGATGCAACTAGCAGAATATATAAGGAGAGACCAGTGAATGTAGAATATTAGGATTTTCAGTAAAATCACGTATTACAGATTATCAGGCAAGCGTAAACCACGAGGGGTTGCGGATAAAGTAATGATACGGACACGAATTTGTTGGTCGAATTACATAGATTAGGCATAAATTGATTGTTTTCCGAATGGCAATGAGTGAAGGGTGGTACCACCGGAATCAATGCCAGGACCCGAGTTATTCAGAAAGGCTATTTCCACGAGGAAAATAAATGAAACATCTCCATGTTTCCGAATGACCTAAATCTGGATGGAAGGCGAGAATCGAAGAGACAGGCTGCCGACAGATTTAATCTTCTCTGGGAAGTTGAGAAATACCTGGCAGATACAATACGAATAACAAATATACGACTGGCCACTTTGCTGCGTACCCGGGTGTTTTTCTGATGTTGACGCCACTGAGTCTCGTCCCTCGCCGGCTCCATCAGCCATTGTGAAGACGGGTGTTAACAGATTCTGGTTCTCTGCAAGAAACAAAATCAAGAGTAGGGTCAAGTATTAATTTAGGTATAAAGGAGGAAGCTGATATGCGTACCGAACAACATACTGCCAAAAACATAGTCCTTTCCAATGAAATCATGATATGGCTTGATCCTTCTGCACACACCCAGACAACTTCTGGAAGATACTTTATGGCCGGATGACTGGATGAGATGCCCGTGCTTTTCCAGGCAATCCCGTGACATGAGCAAGAGTGAGGTGTCACACTGGCTTGTCAAGTCAACAGAATGGCAATGCAGGTTGGAGGTCCTGAGCAGGAAACACATACAGCTTGTGCCCTCCGACCACTAGTGGCGCTATGGTGATCAATGGACATCTGGTACAGCAGCGAGTGCTCAAACACTTCTGCTGACCTTGGCACATCTATTCCTCACTTCGCCAAATTGTACACATTTCTCCATCACACCTGATTCTCAGAGTCTCCTTCCATTTTTTTTTAAATTACGAAGTATTGACGTCACTGGCAAGACTACATATCTTGTTTCAGGCAATGTGGAAAGCCAGTCCCGCGTACAGCATCACGACGTCTTGCCTTAAACCACTATATTTTCACTGGCAGGTCTTCAGCGCCTAAGTTGCTGTCAAGATTTATTGGAGCATATCATCTGGTTACCATTGGATCGTTACATCCAATACAGCAAGTTTTACAAAAACATCTTCAAAATAATTTTAAATGCTGGAATTATTCAACAAGACAGACGGTGTAATACTTTTTTTCAGGTCGAGGGACCATAATCAGAATTGAGCCAGTCCACAGCTGTTCCCCAATCTGCTGAAAACTTCCAGTATACTCTGTTTACGTTTCACATTTCCCTCACCGAAGATTTATTTTAATTATTTAATGGATAAGAATTTCCTCAATTGCCTGTAAAAAAAATCCTGCAAAATTAAGCAAGACTATTGGAATACCATTCGATTTCCCTAATGCGACAATCTTCAATGTTTTATTAGATAGAGTACGAAACTAACAGCATGGAGCATAACCTCGATACGTCCCTTATCTCGCTTCATTGCGTCTGCACCCGAGATGACACTCTGACTGCCGAGTGGCAGTCACCGGACCTTGATAAGATCACTGACCTGGGGATCGGGGCGACACGCGGTCTGGGGATAGGGGCGCCGTGCGGACTCGTTGCGGTGGTGTTGGTGTTGTGTGAATAACTCTCCTTGCAGCTCGCAGACAATCAAGGGAGACCCTCATCACAAACAACCGAACAGAGAAATAATACATTTAAGGCCACGTGTTTCTTAGTTACCCGGACAACAATTCGGCAATATCTGAAGTTTATTGAACAGTTGCGTGCAACGGTGAGATAACTGTATTTCATAGGAATACCTTCACCGAAAGTTAGAGAGCAGCACACACAAACTTCTGGAAGAATTGAGCAGATAAGGCAGCTTCTATGGACAGGAATATTACGGTCGACGTTTCAGATCCGGGGCTTTTCATCCGGACGTTGATTCTCTATTCATCTCCCGAGATGCTGCTTGACCTGCTGAGTTTTGTGTGTGTTGCTCTGGATTTCCAACATTCTCAAATTTCTTGTTTTGTGACTAAATATATATTTCTCAGTAACCTACCTTGTACTGGGTCTCCCGATTCGGATCTCTTTGAGTCCGTTATTGTTTTTGTGGGTAAACGTGCACTCCGGAGTAAATATTACTTCCACTTGATAATCAGAAACAAAAAGATGGGTTTGTCAGTCGATACGCTTCTCCACTCCCCCCCCCCCTCCCACCGCACCCCAAGCAGTTACTGTATTCGGTTTTGATCGGATTAGTGAGCTCAGATTAATTCACCGGGACGTCAGCAGTACACCGGACATTCAAAAGTGTCATGGAAGTGAGGTTCCTGCAGCGAAAATTACGACTGAGACGGTACTCAGGAGGCTTAATGGTCTGAGGGTGGATAAATCTCCTGGACCTGATGGAATGCACCCACGGGTTCTGAAGAAAGCAGCTCTAGCGACTGCGGTGGCGTTTACGATGATCTTTCAAGAATCGGTAGATTCTGGCATTGTACCGGGTGAATGGAAAATTGCAAATGTTACTCCGCTACTTAACAAGGGTGGGAGGCAGCAGAAAGGAAACTGTAGACCTGTTAGCCTGATATCAGTGGTTGGGAAGTTGTTGGAATCGATTGTTAGGGATGAGATTACAGCGTACTGGAGCCACATGACAAGACAGGCCAACGCCAGCATCGTTTCCTGAAAGGAAGATCCTGCAGTTCTTTGAAGAAATTACAAGCAGGGTATACAAAGAAGATGCAGTAGAAATGGTGTACTTTGATTTTCAGAAGGCCATTTGACAAGGTGCCGCACATGAGGCTGCTTAGCAAGATAAAAGCCCATGGAATTACAGGGAAGTTACTAGTATGGATGGAGCACTGGCTGGTCGGCAGAAAAAAAAGAGTAGACGGAGGAATGGGTAGTGTTGAGGAAACAGAGAGCATGCAGAGAGACTTAGATATTTAGGGGAATAGGCAATGAATTGGCAAATGAAATACAATGTTGGAAGGTGTATGATCATGCACTTTGGTGGAAGAAATAAACTGGCAAACTGTTATTTACATGGGGAAAGCATTAAAATGCAGGGATGCCAAAAACTTGGGAGTCCTTGTGCAAGATGCCCGAAAGGTTAACCTGCAGGTTGAGTCGGTTGTGAAGAAGGTGAATGCAATGTTGGCATTCATTTCTAGAGGTGTAGAATATAAGAGCCGGGATGTGATGTTGAGGCTCTATAAGGCAATCGTAAGACCACACTTAGAGTATTGTGCAATTTTGGGCTTCTTATGATAGAGAGGATATACTGACATTGAACAGGGTTCAGAAAAGATTCAGTAGAATGATTCGAGGAATGAGAGGGTTACTGTAGGAGGAACGTCTGGAAGCTCTTGGGCTGTATTCCCTGGGGTTCAGGAGAATGAGGGGGGGGGATCTTATAGAAGCATTCCAAATGTTCAAAGGACTGAAAAGATTAGATATGACAAAGTTACTTCCCATTGTAGGGGATGCTAGGGCAAGAGGGCATGACTTCAGGATTAAAGGACGTCCTTTAAAAACTAAAAAAAACTGAGATGCAGAGAAATTACTTTAATCAGAGGGTGGTAAATCTGTGGAAATCCACAAGCGGCTATGGAGGCCAAGTCACTGGGTGTATTTAAGGCAGAGATAGACAGGTTCCTGATTAGCCAGGGCATTAAAGGGTTTGGGGTGAAAGCGGGGGAGTGGGCGTGAGTGGATGAAGTGGAGCCGCGCACGATTGAATGGCGAAGCAGAATGGAGGGGCTGAACGACCTACTTCTGCTCCTATATCTTATGGTTTTATGCCGCGACGCCTGGCACAGAATTGGACCGTTAATTGGCTATGTTTTTGAAAACAGGGGCATCGGGAGTAATTAGGTCCAGATCTCATAAATGCTCATATTAGAGATAGGGGAGGGCCGTCTGAATAGGAAATACAACCATTAGCCACTCTATTCGGTGGATATGTATACCAGCTCGTCAATGCGATCCAGTGAGTCATGTGGCTGCAGCTCAAAACGTAAAAACATGCAGGCATGGTCAATACGTATGAAGGGTGTTCAGGGGAAACTTCAAGATGGGGAACAAAAGTGATCCAAACGTCTTTGACCGTGGGAGGATTGTTGGTGCCAATATCTCAGAAACTATTCAGCTCCTGGAACATTCACGCACAAATTGTTCCGTTTACAGAGAATCGTGCAAAAAACAAAAGCCAAAAAAAAAACAACAAATCAAGTGTGCGAGAACATCGCCCTAATGAGAGAGATCAGGGAGACCGGCCAGGCGGAAACAGGCAGTTATCTGGGCGAGAACCCGCTCTAATGAGAGAGATCAAGGGGATTGGCCAGACTGATTCAGTCTGATAGGAAACCGGCAGCAAATCAAATATGCACAAGTTATAAAAGTAGTGTGCAGTGCAGCATCACTGAACGGGTAACATACCGAGCATTGAACTGGACGAGCAACAGTAGCAGAAGGTCCCGAACATACACTCAGTTTCCACTTCATTAGGTACAGAACGAACATAATAAAGCGCCCACCGTGTCTGCACTTCGGTATGTTTTTGTCAACAGCCAGTGAATTTACTTGGAGAAAGTTTGTATTAAATACCGTTGCCTGCTGTACCCCGTTATTGCTAAAATAAAAAAAAACGCATACAGAAAAAACCAGATCCAACAAGCCGTGTGATTTTAGAGACCGTATTGATCTGGTAGTAACACTAGACGCATTGCCGCGACGAGTGGGCGCATTGAAACACCGTGACTTTTCCCCGTATAGTCTCTCTTCTTACCTTGTGCTCAACTCCTGAGTCTGGTCCCAGCCTATCGAAGCAGCTGAATTTTATTTTGGATCTTTTTGGATCTCCCCCTCCCCCTCCCACTTTCAAATCTCTTACTAGCTCCTTCTTCAGTTAGTCCTGACGAAGGGTCCCGGCCTGAAACGTCGACTGTACCTCTTCCGAGAGATGCTGCCTGGCCTGCTGCGTTCAGCAGAAACTTCGATGTGTGTTGCTTGAATTTCCAGCATCTGCAGATTTCCTCGTGTTTGAGCTGAATTTTATGTGCCCTAACCGTGAGGGAACACACCCTGAGCAAGGGTCAGTTGATAACACGCTCATAAACCTAAACAGCACACTTTTCAGCACGTAACGCCACATCCTGTTCCACAACGCTCATGTTAAAGCATTTGTATCGCTTGAATGCGCATTTCTAACATACGGTTCCAACCCGAGCTACTACGACAGTGCACAATTGCAATGAGTAACTTCCACTGGAAAATTTGATCTGCTCCAGAGAGTGATCACAACCCGCATCCTGGTTCCATTCGGTTGGTGTCGGCGCTTTGATTTATTATTCACCCTGGGCCCAGTTTATTGCCAGACTATAAACTCCAGTGACAGCTCAGGGCAAAGACCGCTGCGTGTTTACTGCACAGGCACCGCAGACGGAAGAACTCTGTTAGGTGTGATCATATATTTTGCCTTTGGAATATATATATTTTTATGAACACTGGATCCTTCCTTTCTCCAGCCTTAACTGCTTTCCCATCGCGTAGACTTGCGCTGATCTTAAAGTTAGCCCGTTTATACAGCCAGCTTTAGCAGTTGTCTGATGGTGGTCTATTGGAATAATGGGCCAGTTGGGGAGAAACATGCTGAGATTACCATTTCCCCCAGATAGCTACGGGTCAAAGTCGACAGCAGATTAAGAACCCCCTTCTCCTTCACTTTACTACTCACTCACTGGAAACACGTTACCATATCCCAGCAGCAATCATATCAAATTACGACCATTCTCGCCTGTGAATTTCCCTGATGTCTAATTTATTTTATACATACACTTACCGTTCTGCGTCAGAGGTCGATAGAAAACTCCTGAACATAAAATTAGCTGGATCTTTCATTTGTCAATGTGTTCTGTGGTATCAGCGACCTTAGACCTGCTTCAGCGAATAAACTCGTTAAAATTTTATGGACCCTAACAGTAGGTAAACACACCTGGAACACACCTTCAGGTAATAACACACTCATAACCTGAACTTCACCCTTTAGGCTACACCCTGTTTCATCACGCTTTTCTTCAAACACGCAAATACTCATTTTACATCAATGAGTCTTTGTAACATGTGTTCCGAGTCAAAAATTATTAATTCAGAGCACCACAGCAGTGGCCACGTTTTCTCTAGAAAAATTGGTCTACTGCAGAGAGGAATCGCAACCTACAGTTGGTTCGATTCGGTTGGTGTCGGCGCTTCGATTTATTCTTCAGCTTGGGACCAGTTTGTTGTCACACTATAAACTCCAGTCACAGCTCAGGACGAAGTCCGCTGTGGAGGTATTACTCAGAGGCAGCAGAAGGAAGGACGCTGTGAAATATCATGAACTATTACACATTTTTCATTTTTTTTCCCCTTTTGAACACGAGACATTTTCCCTCTCCTGGTTTTAACTTTGGCCCAGCTGCCTGGAGCCGCACTGGTCTCAGAGTCTGCCCGATAATAAAACTGTCTTCAACAGTTGCACCCAGTTGCACCATTACAGCAATCGGCAAAGTAGCAGCTGTGCCGAGATTACACCTCCCAGAGATAACTACCGGTCAAAGGCGACAGCAACATAGGCGCGCCCTTCCCCTTCAGATGACCGTTCTTACTGGAAACAGTAAGTAACCAAATCACAGCACCAATCATATGACATCACGGCCATTTCCCGTGGATGAATTTGCATCCATCATACTTAACTGATAGATACATCTCTTCAGTAAGTGATGGAAAGACTAGGGACATTAAACTCACTGGGTCACTTATTTCTCAGGTCTGACTGCTGTTTTATTGAATTCAGAGCAGGGTGTTTGACCTCTCAGGCATTTTCCACAGCTGAACTATGACCTCAGCGCGCCCTCTCTTGTGCCTGCCTGCAGCAGTTCCCTCCCTTGTCCATCGAGGGTCTGTGGAGTGCGGAACGAAACATATTGAGAGATAAATTGGAGCAGAATAAACAAAGGAGAGTCACTGAATGTTGTTTACTTGGATTTTCAGAAGGTCGTTGACAAAGTGAAGCGCAGGAGTCTGCTAAAAAAGATAAACGTTCCTCATAATACAGTAAAGATACTGCCATAGACAGACGAATGGCTGACTGGGTGGAGGCAGACGGTGAGAATAAAGGGGAATTTTTTTTCTGGTCGGCTGCCGGTGACTAGTCGGAATTAGGGCATCATATGTCAATGAATCTGGATGATGAAACTGGTGCTTTTGCGGCCAAATTTGCGGACAATCCAAACATAGATTGTAGGGTAGGTGGTCTTGAGGAAGCAGAAAGTTTGCAGAAGACCTTGGACAGGTGAAGAGAGTAGGCAATGAAGCGGCAGATGGGCTGTATTGCAGGGAATTGTATGGAAATACACTTTGTTAGGAGCAATAAAGGTGAAGACTATTTTCTGATTGGGACAAATCAGAAAATAAGAGGTGTAACAGGAGTTCGGAGGCCTAGTGCGGGATTCTCTGAAGTTTAATTGACAGCTTGAGATGGAAATAAGAAAGGTAAATGCAGTGTCAGCATTTATTTCAAGAGAGTTAAGGCATCCGTTAGTCTTTCAAGACCATGGATCTGTGCCTGGAAAGTCTTCACTCTCCAGGGTGCAGACCTGGGCAAGGTTGTATGGAAGACCAGCAGTTGCCCATGCTGCAAGTCTCCCCTCTCCATGACACGGATGTTGTCCAAGGGAATGGTATTAGGATCCATACAGCTTGGCACCGGTGTCGTCGCAGAGCAATGTGTGATTAAGTGCCTTGCTCAAGGACACAACACGTTGCCTTGGCTGGGGCTCGTACTTCAGGTCGCCAGTCCAATGCCTTAACCATTTGGCCACGTGATCACGCTAGTTTCGAGAGAACTAGAAAATAAAAACGGATATGTAATGCTGAGCCTTTATAAGGTTTCGGTGGGGCCGCAGTTGGAATATGGTGAACGGTTCGGGTCCTTATCTAAAACGGATGTGCCGGCATTGGACAGAGTCCAGAGGGCGGTCACAAGAATGATGCCCGGAATAAAAGAGTTACGCATGAGGAATATTTTACGACCATGGGCCTTGGTCGCTGGAATTTGGAAGAAGGAGTCGGGGATCTCATTGAAATCTATCGAATATTGACAGGTCGAGTTAAAATGGACCTGGAGAGGATTTTGATGTAGTGCTAGAGTAGAGGGTAAGAGGGCACAACCTCAGATAAGGACGTCACTTTAGAGAAGCAGATTCTGTAGCTTAAGGTTATGGGTTTGTGGAATTTATTGCCATGGGTAGCCATGAATGACAAGTAATTGGGCACACTTAAAGCCGCGGTTGAGGAGGAGGGCAGGTAATAAGGCTGTCAAATTTGACGAGGAGAAGACAAGGGAATGGGGATACGACTGATAATATGTATGACCACAGGGCTATAAGACATAGGAGCAGAATTAGGACATCTGGTCCATCGAGTCTGCTCCGCCATTCAATCATGGCTGATACTTTTTCTTCTCTCCTCATGAACTCCAGTCCCCATCCTTCTCCCCGTATCCTTTGATGCCATGTCCAATCAGAAACCTACCAATCTCTGCCTTAAGTACACCCATCGACCTGGCCTCCACAGTTGGATGTGGCAATATATACCACAAATTCACCACCCTTTGGGTGAAGAAATCTCTATGCATCTCTGTTTTGAAAGGGAGCCCCTCTATCTTGACGCTGTGCACTCTTGTCCTAGATTCTCCCATCATGGGAATCACCCTTTCCACATCTACTCTGTCTAGTCCTTTCAACATTCAAATAGTTTCAATGAGATCCTCCTCTCATCCTTCTGAATTCCAGCGAGTACAAACCCAGAGCCATCAAATGTTTCTCGTATGATAACCCTTCCATTCCTGGAATTATTCTTGTGAACTTCCTCTAGACTCTCTCCAAAGATAGTTTTCTGAGATGGGGGACCCAAAACTGTTGACAATACTCAAGGTAAGTCCTCAGCCGTGATGGAATAGCGGAGAAACACCGATGAGACGAATAGCCTAATTCTGCTCCTACAGTATATCTTGTGGCATTGAGGACAAATTTGGCGATAAACTAATGATGAATGTTGTTTTTCATGACTTATATGACAAACCGTCTGGCGTCCCTGTGACAGAAGTTGGAGCTTGGATGTTTTAAAGTGACAGATTCAACAAAGAGTCTCCCACATAAACATGTCGCGACGAGGATGGGATTCGAACCCAGCCGTGCAGAGCACAATGGATTAGCAGTCCATCGCCTTAACCTCTCGGCCACCTCGTCTGCTCTACTCTCTTGTTTCTAAGTTCTGAATTTCTTCAGAGCACTTACAGACTCTGCTTATCGTCAAAACATTTGTGTTCAGATTCTATGTCAATTAACTTTGCTCGCCGTGCTTACCAGAATTCATGGACGTGGATAAGGACAGTTTAAAGAGATTTGTACGAACCACAGGAAACATGGAAATAACTAATTCAGGCACTTTAAACGCTATGGACGTGCTGCGGCATAAGTATCGATTCCGTGCTCTGTAACTCGGAGAAACTCTGAATGTTTTGAGTTGTAAAATGAGATAAACTAATGTTGTATTAAATAAAATTTCAATAGCTTTGTTATCATGTTGCTTGATTTCAAGTAAACAGATATTATAGGAATTTGCCATCTGGTTCAGAATGACGATTTTTCCTGTTTTGGGCAAATGCAATAACGCGATAACTACCACTTTATGACGCGCTGACGGCACGCCCGGCTGTGCGCAGCCGCAGACCCGAACATCCTAACGCTTACCCGACACATACACATGGCTGCTCGGTTCGGGAATACCAAACCAACGGCTGAAATACCTAAAAACAATTCGAGTTCACTCTATCAATAACGTATTTAATGTGGTGGACCATTTTCACTTATTCCAATCCCATAATATAACGCAGCCGCAAAGGATAGTGGTGTGTGCCTTTTAGATTTCCTTTCTGAGTGACAGAAAGAGAATATTGAATTTAAAAGAACATCCCAAAGCAGGAATGAATAGAGGGATATTAACAACAATGGTCGAATGTTCACCTGGGATGAAATCACTGCATAAGAGTAGTTTTATCTCTGGCAGGAAATCATTCTATACGTAGTGCAGTGGATGTGATCTATATGGATTTTAGTAAGGCATTTGACAAGGTTCCACACGGTGGGCTTATTCGGAAAGTCAGAAGGCATGGGATCTAGAGAAGTTTGGCCAGGTGGATTCAGAATTGGCTTGCCTGCAGAAGGCAGAGGGTGGTGGTGGAGGGAGTACATTCAGATTGGAGGATTGTGACTAGTGGTGTCCCACAAGGATCTGTTCTGGGACCTCTACTTTTCGTGATTTTTATTAACGACCTGGATGTGGGGGTAGACGGGGGGGTGGTTTGGCAAGTTTGCAGATGACACAAAGGTTGGTGGTGTTGTAGATAGTGTAGAGGATTGTCAAAGATTGCAGAGAGACATTGATAGGATGCAGGAGTGGGCTGAGAAGTGGCAGATGGAGTTCAACACGGAGAAGTGTGAGGTGGTACACTTTGGAAGGACAAACTCCAAGGCAGAGTACAAAGGAAGTGGCAGGATACTTGGTAGTGTGGAGGAGCAGAGGGATCTCGGGGTACATGTCCACAGGTCGCTAAAAGTTGTTTTACAGTTGGGTAGGCTAGTTAAGAAAGCTTATGGGGTGTTAACTTTCATAAGTCGAGGGACAGAGTTTAAGGGTGGCGATGTAATGATGCAGCTCTATAAAACTCTGGTTAGGCCACACTTGGAGTACTGTGTCCAGTTCTGGTCACCTCACTATAGGAAGGATGTGGAAGCATTGGAAAGGGTACAAAGGAGACTTACCAGGATGCTGCCTGGTTTAGAAAGTATGCATTATGATCAGAGATTAAGGGAGCTAGGGCTTTACTCTTTGGAGAGAAGGAGGATGAGAGGAGACATGATAGAGGTGTACAAGATAATAAGAGGAATAGATAGAGTGGATAGCCAGCGCCTCTTCCCCAGGGCACCACTGCTCAATACAAGAGGACATGGCTTTAAGGTGAGGGGTGGGAAGTTCAAGGAGGATATTAGAGGAAGGTTTTTAACTCAGAGAGTGGTTGGCGCGTGGAATGCACTGCCTGAGTCAGTGGTTGAGGCAGATACACTAGTGAAGTTTAAGAGACTACTAGACAGGTATATGGAGGAATTGAAGATGGGGGCTTATATGGGAGGCAGGGTTTGAGGGTCGGCACAACATTGTAGGCCGAAGGGCCTGTACTGTGCTGTACTATTCTATGTTATATGTTCTAAACTCTTTGCAGCAGTTCCCTGTTTTTCCCCTCGGCCTTTCTCACATAACACGACCGTGTGGCCTAATGGATAATTTCTTACTATCTCTTCTGTCAGTTAGTCCTGACGAAGGGTCTCGGCCCAAAACGTCGACTGTACCTCCTCCTATAGATGTTGCCTGGGCTGCTGCGTTCACCAGCAATTTTTGTGTGTGTTGCTTGAAATTCCATCATCCGCAGATTCCCTCATGTCTGCATCCTCCATATGTTGTATCGCTTTATTTCATATTGGTCTTTTGTAAAAAAAAATGTCACAGAAAGGGCAGATTTGTTGTACGTTCAGTTCCGTTTAAAATGTTTAAAACCTGATGTACAGCAAATTCCAGAATTCACTTCTGCTGTTAGCTGAAATCAGTGTTTGACTATTGCTTTAAAATGCAAATAGATGAATTTGGTATTTGTTTCTAACAGTGAGAATACCGTCTCCAACCGACAAAGCCGTGTCTCACTTTTATATTGATGAGGCAGACAGATTTGAAATTCTGAAGCTACTGGAAGTTCCTGGGTATCCCCCCTGCACATTTGATAATTCTACTTCAAAGATCACCCGGTAAGATGATCCGGGCGCAATCTGCTACAGAGCTGCAAAGTGATCGATGGCGCTAAATGTCAGTCAGTGAAGAATCCCCATTAAAAATACAACAACTTGAGCAAAAGATCCGTCAGTGGCAATGGAGACCCCCTCAATAGTTTTAACCGCAGGGGTAGTATTTGGAATTAGGGAGTGTTAGTGTGTTGCCAATACATGTAAACCAATTCCATTACACAGTTTTCGCAGATTAAAACGGACAGAAGTTGAGCAAACCTGGAGAATGTGTAACAGTCATTATTACCAATGGAACTCCTGCGGCACTGAAGACAGATGAAACAAATTAAATCCAGATTTTCCGGAGTCGGTCGCTCTCCTGCAGTTATGTTTCCGGTGCCTTGTTCTACAATGCCATTGTTCAATCTCTCAATCCATTTCCTCCCTTTACTTGGTGTGGATCGCCGACACGGGCGGTAACGATATCAAATCCCAATGGTAAATGAAGTGAACGGTTCACTTGTAAACATCAGTTGGCAGTGAAAGTCGTTGTTGTTGTTGGACCGGAGCAGACCGGCCTGTAGGTTTGCACAACTGAGATTTCCCAAAGTCCCAAATGAAATGTACCTGTCAATAGACAATAGACAATAGGTGCAGGAGTAGGCCATTCGGCCCCTCGAGCCGGCACTGCCATTCACTGTGATCATGGCTGATCATCCACTATCAGTATCCAGTTCCTGCCCTATCCCCTGTCGTCGTGGAACTAACTTTCCAGACCAAGTGGGCAGGGGATATTGTTTCATTGGATTCATATTTCCAGAACCTTTGCTTGGTTGTGCATGTGTGCTAAATAAATGACGTAAAAAGCATTTCCACCTTATTTCGTGAATAGGACGATATGAAAGTTTCAGAAGGAAGTTCGTGCAGCTGATCCACTTCTGGTACAATTGCAGGCTTGGCCGGTCTGAGGAGGGATATGCAAACAAATGAGACGGACCTGTCAGCTCATTGAACGAATAGAACAAGCGGCAATCTAACTATTCCGGAAGGCGGCAGTCATCCGTCACTTACTGATAGGAAGATGACTGGTTTCCATATTGGTCATTGTCTTTAGTACAGCTACGTGTCCCGTTTAACTTCGCTTTTGCAAAATAAATCAGCGTTAAGCTTTAATATTAATGCAAATATTTCTCTTGCCAATTAAACGATAAACATCAAAATTGAATGCTAAGAGATTCTACGGAAAAGAGTACAGCCGAGGTTTAAGTCCTGCCGAAGCGTCGACTGTACATGTTTCCAGAGATGCTGCCTGGCCTGCTGAGTTCCGTCAGCATTTTGTGTGTGTTGCTCAGATTTCCAGCATCTGCACATTTTCGCTTGTTTGTGATTGAATGCCAAGAACAATACCTTTCAGTGATATGGAAAGATTGGAGCGAGGGTTAGATTATCCGTGGAAGATGAAAAACTGTGAAGGAATTTGCCAGGGTTTTATGAAAATTTGCAGGGTAGAGTCAAAGTAGATGGAGCGGGAAAAGTTTGGAGGAGCATAACTGTGATATTTAGGTAGGTTGTCGGACTAATGGGGAATATGACAGATGAAATTCAGCGCTGATGATAGCGTCATGTTATATTTTGACTCCCAATAATAAAACAGACCTCTTGCACCGCACTCTCCAACTGACTACACGTGGTTCCAAGTGGCCACACAGACCGACCCCACCTTCGGCATCACATAGGCCTCCAGAGACAGATTAGCTCCTCCATTAGCCTCATCAAATTACCTAACGATTCAGCATCAGCTGT